>NC_048220.1:9212927-9259083 GCF_002007445.2 Ailuropoda melanoleuca | reverse complement strand
AAAAAAAAAATTGTTGTCTGTTCCCAGTAATCTGAAAACCATTAATTGCCACCAGAACAAATCTGATAACTAAGTAAAAAAGACACTGTGTCTATCTCTGCGAAGCCACATTTGTTTTTCTGGCAAAGGTTTATATGCTAGAAAAAGTTTAAACAAACATGTGCTTTTTAAAGGAGCTAAATTTCTGTCTTCAGTCATCCTGCCCAGGGCAGAGTTTCTTATTTATTTTAAAGCCCCAATATATGCCCAGTGCCTGACACTAGGCTGACCTCCAGTGCATTCTGCTTGGAAATATGTATAGGGGAATAAATACTCATTCTTTTCCCAATTTCCATCAAGAAACTCAGAGCTAGTTCTCAAACTTCCCTTATACTTTGAGAAAGAGTTCTACATAATTCAGTGAAACAAAAGAGATGCCAGTATGTCTAATTCTAGGAATTGAATAACTAACTGAATAGTGGCTTTGATAAGCCACGGATTATTAAGAACAAAGTTTGTATGTTAGCTTCACCTATGTCTTTAATTGTTAGGATATAAAAGTCTTTCTAGGACTTGTAGAAATTAATTAATTTAGATCTAGCTTTTACAATTGGGTTAGCTCTGTATATGCAGCAGCTATGTTTTCAGCATTTAAAATTTCCATTTCAGGACTCTCAGGGAGGATGGTGGAGTGGGAGGACCCTGAGCTCCCCTCCTCCCACAGACACACTACAGCAACAACTACATGAAATGCAATTTGCTCTGAAAATGACCTGAAGACTATCAGAGCAGATCTTCCACAGCTAAAGACATAAAAAAAGAGGCCACCTAGAGAATGGTAGCAGCAGCAGAAATGCAGTGAGGGACCAAACCCCCAGCACTGTGCCCCTCAAGTAGGACAGAGATCACAAGCATAGAGGAGTGAAGGGATCAGGCCCCACATCAAGCAACCCAGCCCTGCACTAGAACATGATCCCTCGTAATGTATGGCTTTGAAAACCAGGGAGTTTACCCTTAGGAGCTTTAAAAATCAGTGGGGCTGAACTCCAGGAGAACCAGAAGGCTAAAGAGGAATGAGTCTCCTCTCTTAAAGGACCAGCTTCCTATATTATTCAGTCCAAGACATAGCATAGAAGCAGCAGTTTGAAAAGAACCTGGGCTATATAAGAAAGAGATTTATTGACTAATTTTAGGAGGTATACTAGAGATCCAGGAATCTGCTGGAGCCTCCTCTGGAAATGGAGGTGCTAGTGGGTACCATTTCTTTTGTATGCCCTTCTTCTGCCTAGCTGACTAGATGCTTACAGGAGCCAGTTATGATGCTTTCCATCTCCCTTGCTAGCACTGCTTGCTGTGCCCTGGCATTCTCCATTGAACCCATACCATCCAACATGCTCACCTCAGCAAGTGCCCCTCCAAAGTGGCTCCTGCCCTGCCACACATGGCGGGCAGCCTCAGTAGGGACTGCCATCCCCACGGAGTGACTACTACCTCACCACACCCAGCAGGCAGCATCAGTTGGGACTGCTGTCCATCCAGAGTGATTCCTGCCCCAAGGAGAGGGGACCTAGCCCCACCTGCTAGTGCACTGCAGTCACAAGTGTGCACTGCAGCCATCTGGGCTAGGGCCAGCCTCACCAAGCAGTGTACCCACAGCAGACACAGGCCAGCCACAATAACAAGGCACAGGCCATCCAGGCAAGGGACATGCCTAGAGCACCTGGTACTGGGGACAAGGGGATATTGTGCTATGTGGCACCAAAGGATGCCTTCTACCTGGCTTACTACTTTTAAGAACAAGCAACATAGCTGACCTACCTAATACATAGAAACAAACACAGAAGGGCAGGATGTAGAGCCAGAGAAAAATGCTACAAATGAAAACATAAGACAAAACCTCAGAGAAAGAGCTAAACAAAATGGAGAAAAGCACCTGATAAAAAGGGCAAAGCAATGGTCATAAATATGCCCAATAGGCTTGAGAGAAAAGTGGTGAACACAGAGAGAACTTCAGCAAAGATAGAAGATATAAAAAAGAATGAGTCATAGCTGAGGACTGTAAGACCCGAATGAAAAATATACTAGAGGGAATCAACACCAGATTACGGGATGCAGAATACCAGATCCCAAGCTGAAAGAGACTAGTGGAGAGCTCCCAAGCTGAACAACAAAAAGAAGAAAAAAAAAAAAGAAAAAGATGAAAAAATGAAAAGAGGTTAAGGGGCTTCTGGGATAACACCAAGCATACAAATTCACATTACAGGGATCCCAGGAGGAGAAGAGAGAGAAGAGGGGGCAGAACACCTGGGGAAGGAAAGAGACACCCAGGTTCAGGGCACACAGCAAGCCCCAAACAAGATGAGTCCAAGGGGGATCACAGCAAGGCATAGAATAATTAAAATGGCAAAAGTTAAAGGTAATCTCAAAAGCAGCAAAAGAAAAGCAAACAGTTACATATAAGGGAAAACCTAAAAGGTTAACAGCTGATTTTTCAGCAGAAAATTTACAGGCCAGAAAGGTATGATAAAATCAGAGTGATAAAAAGGAAAAAAAAAAACAACAACAACAAAACAAAACAAAAAAGCTTACATCCAGGAATATGCAGCAAAGTTATCATTAAGAACTGAAGGAGAGATGAAGGGTTTCCCAGACAAACAAAAATTAAAGGAGTTCATCACCACTAAACTGGCCTTACAAGAAATGATAAAAGGAGTTTTTTATTTTAGAGAGAGTGCATGAGCAGAGGGGGTATGGACAGAGGGAGAGGGAAAAAGAAAGAAAAATTTTAAATTTATTTCAGAGAGAGAGTGAGTGTGTGCATGAGTGTGGGAAGGGGCAGAGGGAGAGAACGTCAAGCAGACTCCCCACTCAGCATGGAACCTGATGCAAGGCTCGATCTCGTGACCCTGAGATCATGACCCTAGTTGAAATCAAGAGTCTGATGCTTAACAGACTGAGCCACTCAGGTGTCCTGGTAAAAGGACTTCTTAAAGTGGAAAACAAAAGGCTGTAACTAGAAGGAATAAAATTATAAAAGTAAAAAAAAAAATTTCGCTGATAAAACAAACATAAAATACAGGTGGTAAATCAATTACTTATAAAGCTAGTATGAATGATAAAATAGCAGTAATATCAACATATCTACAAAAATTTGTTAAGGGATAAACAAAGTAAAAAAAAAAAAAAAGACATATACCAGACATAGGGGTGGGGGAGTAAAATACAATGTTTTTAGAATGTGTTCAAACTTAAGCAACCATGAACTTAATCCAGACAGTTATATACAAAGGATGGGATGGTACCTCATGGTAATCGCAAACCAGAAACGTATAAAAGAGCCACAAAAAAATAGAAAGGAAACTAAGAATAACACTAAAGAAAATCATCAAATCACAAGAGATTAAAAGAAGTAGAAAGGAACACAGAATTATAAAGGTAAATAGAAAATAGCAATTAGTACATATCAATAATTACCTTAAATGTAAACAGACTAACTGTTCCAATGTATTGTCTGCCTACCAAAGAGAGACTCAGACCTAAAGACACATTGTAGACTGAAAGTGAAATACTGGAAAAAGATAATTCATCTGAGTACAAGTGAAAAGTTTAAGTAGTTGTACTTATGTCAGACAAAGTAGTCTTTCAAACAAAGACTGTAACAAGAGACAAAGAAGGATATTACATAATGATATAGGGATCAATTCAGCAGTAAGATATAGCAGTTTTAAATATCTATGCACCCAACATAGGAGCACCTAAATACATAAGGCAAATATTAAAAGATATAAAAGGAGAAGTTGACAGTAATACAATAATAGTTGGGGACTTTAACACCCCACTTACACCAGTGTATGGTTCAGCCAGACAGAAAATCAATAAAGAAAAAGTGGCTTTGAATGATACACTAGATGAGATGGATGTAATAGACACATACAGAATATTCCGTCCCCAAACAGCAGAATTCATATTCTTTTTAAGTACACGTGGATTGTTTTCCAGGATACATCACATGTTGTATCACAAAACAAGCATCAAAAAATTTAAGGACACTGAAATAATAACAAACATTTTCCCACTACAATGGTTATGAAACCAGAAATCAATTACAATAAGAAAAGTGGGGCTAAAAATAAACTAAGGCTAAATAATGTGCTATTGAATAACCAATGGGCCAGCAAAGAAATCAAAGAGGAAGTAAAAAAATGCATTGAGGCCAGTGCAAATGAAACACAACCGTTCAAAATCTTTCTTTACGGCAAAAGCAGTTCTAAGAGGAAGTAGCTAGCGATACAGGTCCATTTCAAGAAACAAAACTTTCAGCTAAATAATTCAACCTTCTAGAAAAGAGAACAAAAAAAGCCCAAGTTTAGTAGAAGGAAAGAAATAATAAAGATTGGAGCAGAAATAAATGAAATACAGCATAAAAAGACAGTAGAAAAGATAGATAAAACTAAGATTTTGTTTTCTGAAAGTAAACAATTCATAAACCTTTAGCTAGATTCATTAAGGAGAGGGAAAAGACTCAAATAAATAAAAATGAAAGAAAAGTTAAAGCCAACACCACAGAAATACAAAAGATTTTAAGACATTGCTATGAAAAATTACAGGTCTAAATTGGACAACCTAGAAGAAATGGATAAATTTCAAGAAATCTAGAATCTCCCAAAACTGAATCAAGAAAAAATAGAAAATCTCAACAAACCAATTGCTAATATAGAAATATAATCAGTAATGAAAAAGCTGCCAACAAAAAGAGACAGAGACCAGATGGCTTCACAGGTGAATTCTACTAAACATCTAAAGAAGAGTTAATACTACTTATCCTTTCCTTATTCTGGAAACCAGAGGGGGAGCGAATGCTTCCAAACTAATTCTGTAGAACGAGCATTATCTTGATACCAAACCCAGATGATGGTTTTGGGGGAAAAAAAATTCTAGACCTATATCCCTGATTAACTTAGATGCTAAAATCTTCAATGAAGTATTAAAATGCAGAATTTAAAAATGAATTAAAAAGTTCATACACCACAACTAAGTGGGATTTTTTTCAGGGATGCAAGGATGATTCAGTTACGCAAGTTAATCAGCATGGAACACTACATTATCAAAATGAAATATAAAAATCATATGATCATCCCAAGAGATACAGAAAGAACATTTGACAAAACACCACCCATTCTTAATAAAAATTCTCAACAAAGTAGGACTAGAAGAAACCTACCTCAACATAATAAAGGTCATACATGACACAACCACAGCTAACTTCATACTCAATGGTGAAAAGCTGAAAGCTTTTCTTCTAAGATCAGAGACAATGCAAAGAGGTCTACACTCACTGTCCCCCCCCCCCATTTTTTCAACATAGTTTGGAGGTCCTAATCAGGCCAATCAGAAAGAAAGAAAGAAAGAGAGAGAGAAAGAAAGAAAAGAAAGAAAAAGAGAAAGAAAGAAAAGAAAGAAAGAAAAGAAAAAAGAAAGAAAGAGGAAAGAAAAATAATAACAGGCATCCAAACTGGTAAGGAATATCCAGCTGTCACTATTTGCAGATGAAATGATAGTGCATGTGGAAAACCCAAAAGACTGGGGGAAAAAAACAAACCTAGATGCAATAAATAGGTTCAATAAAGTTGCAGTACACAATCAATATTTAGAAATCTGTTGTGTTTCTGTATACTAATAATGAAATAGCAGAAAGAGTATTTAAGAAAACAATGCTGTTTACAGTTGCATCAAAAAGAATAAAATACCTAGGGATAAATTTAACCAAGGAGGTGAAACACCTGTACTCTCAAAACCATTAGACATCAATGAAAGGTACTGAAGATGATAGAAACAAATGGAAAGATATTCCATGTGCCTGGATTAGAAGCATTAATATTGTTAAAATGTCCATACTACCCAATGTAATCAACAGATTTAATGCAGTGCCTATCAAAAGACCAAGAATACTTTTCACGGAACTAAAACAAACATCCTAAAATTTGTATGGAAGCACAAAAGATCCTGAATAGCCAAAGCAAACTTTATAAAGAACAAAGCTGGAGGCATCACAATCCTGAATTTCAAGATACACTAGAAAGCTACAGTAATTAGAATAGTATGGCACTGGCACTAAAGTAGATACGTAGGTCATTGGAGAACAGAGAGCCCAAAAACAAATCCATGTTTATATGGTAAATGAATCTATGACAAAGGAAGTAAGAATATACAGTAGGGAAAAGACCATCTCTTCAAAAAAATAGTGCTGGCACAACTGAAAAGCTATGTGCAAAAGAAGGAAACTGGACCATTTTCTTGACCATATCCAAAAGTAAACTCAACCTATGGGATACTGCAAAGGCAGTCCTAAGGGGGAAATACATAGCCATTCAAGCCTCACTCAAAAGAATAGAAAAATCTAAAATGCAGTTTCTATATTCTCACCTCAAGAAACTGGAACAGCAACAGAGGGACAGGCCTAACCCACTGACAAGGAAGGAGTTGACCAAGATTAGAGCAGAAATCAATGAATTAGAGACCAGAACCACAGTAGAGCAGATCAACAGGACTAGAAGCTGGTTCTTTGAGAGAATCCATAAAATTGATAGACCACTGGCAAAACTTGTCCAAAAACAAAGAGAAAGGACTGAGATTATTAAAATTATGACTGAAAAGGGAGAGGTCACGACCAGCACCATTGAAATTGCAAGGATTATTAGAAACTTTTATCAACAGCTATATGCCAAAAAACTAAACAATCTGGAAGAGATGGAGGCCTTCCTGGAAACCTATAAACTACCAAGACTGAAACAGGAAGAAATAGATTTCTTAAATAGGCCAATTAACTATGAAGAAATTGAGTCAGTGATAAACAACCTTCCAAATAATAAAACTCCAGGCCCAGACGGTTTTCCTGGGGAATTCTACCAAACATTCAAAGAAGAAATAATACCTATTCTCCTAAAGCTATTTCAAAAAATAGAAACAGAAGGAAAGCTACCAAACTCATTCTATGAGGCTAATATTACCTTGATCCCCAAACCAGGCAAAGACCCCCTCAAAAAGGAGAATTACAGACCGATTTCTCTAATGAATATGGATGCCAAAATCCTCAACAAGATCCTTGCTAATAGAATCCAACAGTACATTAAAAGGATTATCCATCATGACCAAGTGGGATTCATACCTGGGATGCAAGCATGGTTCAACACTCGCAAATCAATCAATGTGATACATCATATCAACAAGAAAAGACTCAAGAACCATATGATCCTCTCAATTGATGCAGAAAAAGCATTTGACAAAATACAGCATCCTTTCCTGATTAAAACCCTTCAGAGTGTAGGAATAGAGGGTACATTTCTCAATCTCATAAAAGCCATCTATGAAAAGCCTACTGCAAGCATTATTCTCAATGGGGAAAAGCTGGAAGCCTTTCCCTTAAGATCAGGAACACGACAAGGATGCCCACTCTCGCCACTATTATTCAACATAGTACTAGAAGTCCTTGCAACAGCAATCAGAAGACAAAAAGGGATCAAAGGTATCCAAATCGGCAAAGAAGAAGTCAAACTGTCTCTCTTTGCAGATGACATGATACTCTATATGGAAAACCCAAAGGAATCCACTCCCAAACTATTAGAAGTTATAGAACAATTCAGTAAGGTGGCAGGATACAAAATCAATGCCCAGAAATCAGTTGCATTTCTATACACGAATAACGAGACTGAAGAAAGAGAAATTAGGGAATCCATCCCATTTACAATAACACCAAAAACCATACGTTACCTTGGAATTAACTTAACCAGAGACGTAAAGGACCTATATCCTAGAAACTATAGATCACTTTTGAAAGATATTGAGGAAGACATAAAAAGATGGAAAAATATTCCATGCTCATGGATTGGAAGAATTAACATAGTTAAAATGTCCATACTACCCAGAGCAATCTACACTTTCAATGCTATCCCGATCAAAATACCGAGGACATTTTTCAAAGAACTGGAACAAATAGTCCTTAAATTTGTATGGAACCAGAAAAGGCCCCGAATCTCCAAGGAACTGTTGAAAAGGAAAAACAAAGCTGGGGGCATCACAATGCCGGATTTCGAGCTGTACTACAAAGCTGTGATCACAAAGACAGCATGGTACTGGCACAAAAACAGACACATCGACCAATGGAACAGAATAGAGAACCCAGAAATGGACCCTCGGCTCTTTGGGCAACTAATCTTTGATAAAGCAGGAAAAAACATCCGGTGGAAAAAAGACAGTCTCTTCAATAAATGGTGCTGGGAAAATTGGACAGCTACATGCAAAAGAATGAAACTTGACCACTCTCTCACACCATACACAAAAATAAACTCCAAATGGATGAAAGACCTCAATGTGAGACAGGAATCCATCAAAATTCTAGAGGAGAACATAGGCAACAACTTCTATGACATCGGCCAGAGCAACCTTTTTCACGACACATCTCCAAAGGCAAGAGAAATAAAAGATAAAATGAACTTATGGGACTTTATCAGGATAAAGAGCTTCTGCACAGCCAAGGAAACAGTCAAAAAAACTAAGAGACAGCCCACGGAATGGGAGAATATATTTGCAAAGGACACCACAGATAAAGGACTGGTATCCAAGATCTACAAAGAACTTCTCAAACTCAATACACGAGAAACAAATAAACAAATCATAAAATGGGCAGAAGATATGAACAGACACTTTTCCAATGAAGACATACAAATGGCTAACAGACACATGAAAAAATGTTCAAAATCATTAGCCATCAGGGAAATTCAAATCAAAACCACACTGAGATACCACCTTACGCCAGTTAGAATGGCAAAGATAGACAAGGCAAGAAACAACAATTGTTGGAGAGGATGTGGAGAAAGGGGATCCCTCCTACATTGTTGGTGGGAATGCAAGTTGGTACAGCCACTCTGGAAAACAGTGTGGAGGTCCCTTAAAAAGTTAAAAATTGAACTACCCTATGACCCAGCCATTGCACTACTGGGTGTTTACCCCAAAGATACAGACGTAGTAAAGAGAAGGGCCATATGCACCCCAATGTTCATAGCTGCATTGTCCACAATAGCCAAATCATGGAAGGAGCCGAGATGCCCTTCAACAGATGACTGGATTAAGAAGCTGTGGTCCATATATACAATGGAATATTACTCAGCTATCAGAAAGAACGAATTCTCAACATTTGCTGCAACATGGACGGCACTGGAGGAGATAATGCTAAGTGAAATAAGTCAAGCAGAGAAAGACAATTATCATATGATTTCTCTCATCTATGGAACATAAGAACTAGGAGGATCGGTAGGGGAAGAAAGGGATAAAGAAAAGGGGGGTAATCAGAGGGGGGAATGAAACATGAGAGACTATGGACTGTGAGAGGCAAACTGAAGACTTCAGAGGGGAGGGGGTGGGGGAAGGGGATAGACTGGTGATGGGTAGTAAGGAGGGCACGTATTGCATGGTGCACTGGGTGTTATACGCAACTAATGAAGCATCAAACTTTACATCAGAATCAGGGGATGTACTGTATGGTGATTAACATAATATAATAAAATAAATTTAATTAAAAAAAAAAGTAAACTCAAAATGGATTGAAGATCCAAATGTGAGACCTGAAGCCATAAAATTCCTAAAAGAAAGCATGAGCGATGAACTTTTCGATAATGGCCTTAGCATTATTTTTCTGCATATGTTACCCCACAAGGGAAACAAAAGCAAAAATAAATAGTTGGGATTTTATCAAACTAAAAAGCTTTTATGGCGTGAAGAAAACCATCACATCAACAAAATGAAAAGTCAACCTACTGAATGGGAAAAGATATTTGCAAATGAAATATTTGGTAAGAGATTAATATGAGGGGTGCCTGGGTGGCGCAGGCGTTGAGCGTCTGCCTTTGGCTCAGGGCATGATCCCGGTGCTCTGGGATCGAGCCCCATATCAGCCTCCTCCGCTAGGAGCCTGCTTCTTCCTCTCCCACTCCCCGCTTGTGTTCCCTCTCTCGCTGGCTGTCTCTCTCTGTCAAATAAATAAATAAAATCTTTAAAAAAAAAGATTAATATGAAAAAAATAAAAATATACTGCTACAGCTCAACAACAAAAACCAATCTGATTAAAAAATGAGTAGAGGACCTGAATATTCTATATCTGTATCTTATGTAATAGATATGTCTTTCCAAAGACATACTGGTGGCCAAGACACACGAAAAGATACTCAACATCACTACTCATCAGGCTGATGCAAATCATAACCACAATGAGATATTACCTCACACTAATCAGAATGGCTAGTTTCAAAGTGACAAGAAATAGCAAGTGTTGGCGAGAATGTGGGGAAATGAACCCTCATGCACTGTTAGTGAGAATGTAAATTGGTGCACCCACTGCAGAAAACAGTATGGAGATTCCTCAGAAGATTAAAAATAGAGCTACCATATGATCTCATTGTACGTCTAAATATTTACTTGAATTAAAATACTAGTTTAAAAAGATACATACTCCCCTATGATTATTGCAGCATTATTTACAGTAGCAAAGATATAGAAACAACCTAAGTGTGCACAGATAGAAGAATGGATAAAGATTACTCAACCATAAAAAGAAGAAAATCTTGCTATTCAGGACAGCATGGATGGACCTGGAAGGTCTCATGAAAAAGAAAATAAGTCAGATAGAGGCAAATGCCATATGATTTCACTTGTATGTGGGATCTAAAAAACAAACCGACAGAAAACAGAAACAGACTGATGAATATATAAAACACACTGGTGGTTGCCAGCGGGGAGGGTATGGGGCACAGGTGAAACCGGTGAAGGGGATTAAAAGGTATAAACTTCCAGTTATAAAATAAAGAAGTCAGGGGGATGAAAAGTAAAGCATATGGAATGTAATAAAAATATTGTACTAACTTTGATGACAAGGTAACTACATTTATTGTGGTGAGCATTTTGTAATGTACATAAATTGTCCATTCACTATATTGTACTACTAAAACTGATATAATATTTTACACTGGTACTTCAAATAAAAATAAATCCTCCCCAAATCTTCCATTTCACATATCCAATTATACTTAGACTCATAAAAAAAAATCATTCTGTCAATATGTAAACTGAGTTCTTATTCATTAAACATACCTTTCTAAATTTCAGTTAAAAATACTCCTGATAATATATATTGTTATAGTTACAAAATTGGTGCTTTAAAAAATAATACTGTGATATAGATTATACAGTGTCATTTCTTTTTCCTTGAGAATGTTAGAAGATTTTATTGACACAGTGAAAGGCAAACTTTTTAAATGGGGAGAAAGTGATTCACTCAGTTTTCTTATGCAAAATGTATTTTTGTTTTTTGCAAAAATAATTATCTAGACTACCAATTTTGGGTATTAATTCAGTTGAATTCTGGTCATCAATTTAAAAAAAATGCTCTTCAATAAAAACTGAAATCAGATGTGCATTTGTTTTTAAAATCTATGCTTATTACTCTAGTATCCAAAAATAGTTATTGGTTTATAGGAAGAATGCAGAAGTAAATTTTCAAGAAAAATTAATTGAAGCTACAAACGATGCATATACAAAAGTATAATATCTCCTGTAATTTAGACAATTGAATAAAGAAGGCAGATCTGAAAATTTTTCAACATTTTAAAGGAGTTATTATAGTTACTTAGTAAGTGAAGCTTGTTTCTCAGAAAAGTTGTAAGTAGAGATGACCAGGATAAAATGGGTAACAATTTTTTTAAAAATACGTATTTCAGTAGAAAGGGTTCATTTCTGCTGGATGAAAGGGACAGTGTCAGCATTATTTTAAGTGGGGAACAGACAGTAATGCCTTGACTAGTCTTTGTCACTTTCCAAAGGGAATAGTAGGAAATAGACGTGGGAACTTGATTTGGTAGTCACTGCATGCTTGGCTTGAGTGTCTAACACCATTTCTTGGTATTGCATTGGAAATGTATAGAAAAAAATTTAAATATCTTAAACATATGAAAACCAACACTGATATTATATATCAATGCTTTGTTATGATTTAATAGTCAACATTGTGGAAAACTACAAATAGACAGTGGAAATTATCCCTGTCTTCAAGGAGTCAGCCATGCAACATCAAACAGCTATAAAACCCCCTAAGTATGCTAAAATTATTAGTTATTCTATATTTACATACTTTGGCAGTGACAGAACATGGCAAATGCTTAGGTGAATCAGGATTAGTTGGACTCCATCTTATAAAGACTTCTGGGAGGAGATGTGTTTTTAAAAAGGGAGTTGAAAGTAGATATTTTTGTCCTTCCTTTTGGGTGGGTTGGCTGGGGATGGGGGTCACTTTTATTTCCAGCCTTTTAATATAGGAGTAGATTATGATCTCATGTCTTGGATGGCTACAAATTAAGTATTTCTTTAATTCAAAGAGAAATACTTAAATAGATCTGTGAAGATCAATGGGATCTTCCAAAGGAAGGTATGTTGAGGAAACTAGCAGCTATAAATGAATGTAGAAAAAACTACATTTTGTTATTTAATTTGGTGATACTAATGCAGCAGGAAGCTGGTTAACTCCATATGGGATCAGATACAACAATGACATCAACTCCTGATGGACCAAATGCAAATACAGAGAAATGTGAAGCTTCTCTTCATTAACAAACCACCCCAGAAAATGCCTTTTCCATAGATCTTAAAGATAACTAAATGTAAACTTAGTGAATGTTGGAAAATTTAATAATTTGGGTAAATGTTACCTGTGTCTTAAAAAGAAAAAAAAATTCTGAAACATATGTTCCTGAAAAAGTAGGAGAAGTTATGGACACAGCATAAAATGTAGTAATACCTTTATATAAAGAACCTTAAAGCACTTTTCCCCCATTTTCCTCCTGGGAAGGCTGGGCACTGTTGAGTAATGGACAAGCAGTAATAGTAGGATTTAATGAGCCACTCTGAAGAGATGTGATCTAACCTCCACTGCAAACTTCCATCTTATTAAAACAACCAGACTGCACATTTATCAAAAGTCTGGTTCTTTGGAATCAAAGCCCGGCTCAATAAAGGCGCCACAGCCTCCTCACGATACCCTTTATTTATACCCGCCTTAGAACAAATTTTCTGATTCAATAACCATTACCGCATATGTACTGATACCTTATTTAAAAAAATAATACAGTGTCATTTCTGTCTCAGCGAAGCACTGATGAAATATTCAGAAGTTAAGGATAAGTAATAAAAGGCTCATTTGGCTTGAAATAAGCTCATTATTGTTTGCTATCCTTGCCTTCTGAGTGAAGATCAGGGCCTAGCTGTGATGTTTTCTTTTGCCTCATCCATTTATGGGGTCCTCCTGTGCTATAAATTAAGAATCTACTGAACACAATCCGAGGGGAACAGAATATGCCACCCCAATATATAACACTTGGACATACTGATTATTGTGAATTAAAGTTTTTAAGAAACAGCAGGCACAAGGACATTCTGACCTCCTTTGTCTCTCCGAAAGCAGGAAATGAATTTCTATGGGAAGGGACCCTCCTTATACCAGGAAGGAAGAAGGTACCCTTATTACCAGAGATAGGAAGCTCAGGGCCAAGGAGACTGTATAAACAGATCTTGTTACTTCTACACAAATTTACTCCACCAAGTTCAAACCCCTTTCTTCTGTAAATTCTAAACAAATTTATTGTTTCTTTACCTAAAAAGTATAAAAGCTGTCTGCTCTGGTCACTTCTTTGAGCCTCACATCTTTGGGTCTTCATTTAATTATAGGCCAAAGAATCAAGAAGGGAGGAAGGGGAAAGATTTCTTCTCCTACAATTCATTAACATTTGGAAATTTAGTTATTTTTCCAATTAATTTGAGTTGCTCCATATATATGTTTTTAAAGACATTATCAAGGCATTTATGTGTGTGTGTGTCTGTCTGTCTGTCTGCAGTGTTGAACACTACATTGAAGGAGGCTGAATGAAGATAAAGCCTAAAAAATACAGTGTGATTCCCCCCACTATATAAGAAAGTAAAGGTCCACTGATGTACTTGCAAGGTGGTACTGGAGCTGAGTAGGCTTTTAACACAATATGATTGGTGTCTTTACAAGAAGGGAAGAGATGCAGAGACAGATGGGAATCACAGAGAGAACACATGTGAAGAGATGCAGAGGGAGAATGCCATGTGTCGAGAGAAATGGAGACTGGAGTGATGGATTTAGAAGCCAAGGAATGCCAAGGATTGCCAGCAATACCAGAAGCTAAGAGAAAGGCATGGAATAAATTATCCCCTACAACCTTCAGAGAGAGCAAGGCCTTCACCTCAAACTTTCAGCCTCCAGAACTGGGAGAGAATATCTTTTTTTAAAAGTCACCCAGTTTGTGGTACTTTTTTATGGCAGTCCTAAGAAACCAATACTCTCCCCCCAAATGCTGTTGAAAGGCACATCAAATTCCCAGTGAGTATGAAGAAGCCCAGCTCCACTCACTTTGGTAGCACTTAGGAAAACTGGAGGCAGTGGCCTTTATATATAATTGTTAGCATTTTTGGCAGACACAGTTACTGAATGGACCTAATTTTTTTAAAAAAGATTTTATTTATTTATTTGAGAGAAAGAGAACGGGGAGAAGAGCAGAGGGAGAGGGACAAGCAGACTCCTCACCGAGCGCAGAGCCCAAGGTGAGGCTCAGTCCCATGACCCTGAGACCTGAGATCATGACCTGAGCTGAAATCAAGAGGCAGATGTTTGACTGAGCCACCCGGGAACCCCGGAATGGACCTAAAATTTAAAAACTGGAACATTTGGACTTAGGAGTGGATAAATACTTCACTGACCCATCCACAGCTGTTGAGGGACATTGAGTGGCATCAATATTGGTTATCTTGCAGATGGGGCATGAACAGCAGCCCAGGTCTCAAGCCTATCACCTTGGCTCATTACAGAATCCAACTCTTCGCAGGGTACTGAATTTTCAAGTGAATTTTTTATACTGATCAAGTAAGTAACAATTTAACGGGGCAGTAAAATTGATCACCTCAATTTATCACCTTAAAAATCTATTGGTGGACCTTCATTTTCCTGATACTACCTGTGAATCACTTTGTTATTTCCAAAGAAGGTCACAGTCTGAGGTACTGGGGTTAGGACTTCAACATATCCTCTTGGGAGAACACAATGCAAGAGTGTTTAAGTTTGACTTTGAGCTTCCCAGAAACCAAAACGAAAAGTGTTCTATGATTAAATAAGTAATCATTACATTCAGATAAGGGAAAGCCCATTGGTTCCTTAGACGATGGAAAACATTTATAATTTCCCAGGGAGATTTTTCATGTGAGACTTTCTAGAGATCATTCTGAAGTATGTACTTCATAGAGCTTACTAGCTACAATATGAGGAGATCCTGTGACAGAATGGCCTTGTAGCAATGGCTTCATCATGTATGCTCATTGTTGCCATATAGTTCTCAACTTTTCTGAAAACTCGAGTCATTATTATAAAGAAAGATCACATTAAAAATTGAAATATTTCCCATCATTTTTCTGGCTCCCTACCTGATACACATTGTTTTCCAGAAACCCATGCTCTTGACATGAGGCCCGGGCCCAGCCAAGGGCACAGAGTCTATTCCTTTATCCTTCATCTATTCTTTTGTGTCTAGCAGCCCAGTCAGGCCAGAATGTCATTCCAAAGCCTCTTAAATATTTCATGACAATTTTTTTCCATTTCATTACAAATCAAAAATGCAAATTTTATTGTACCCATAATCTGACATAAATAAATAAATTTTAGGAAATGGCTACTCCAGTGCATTTAGGTAGAACTTCTATGGATATTGAGGAAGTTGAGACAATAACCTTTTACTCTCTCACACCCAAGTTGACTTTTCAGTGGAACCAGCTGGTACACTCATCTAAACTAGTCCCTAGTACATTTACCTATCCACCTGTAAAGTGGAGATGATAAATATTAAAGAATTTTGAGATCTGTATGTGTAAGTGTAATGTGTGACTATTCCAGCAAGGTTTTTAAATAAATGACAGTGACAATGTTGAACTGTACTTGAGCCTATACTACCAGGAAAAAAAAATGAGTAATTAAGAAATTCCTTCATCATTTTTTTTCTCTGAACACCCCCTCACATATATCATTTGTATTCTCAGAAAATGTTAAATGCAAAGGACCGTGTTGCCCATGTGTATTTCACCACCCACTTTCACCCTTCCTCATGACTCTCTCCTTTTATAAAACTCAACTGTTCTCCCTTTGAGATGTCTCTCATTAATGAACATTCTCTATAATGCCAAATAAATACTAATAAATACTAAAGTGAATAGTACCATCTCCTTAATGATCTTGTGCATTATGTCTTGGCAGCAGCTATCTTTTTTTTTTTTTTCAAAGCAAACACCAACTTTGGGCCACATACTTTAATTATGTCTTGTAATGAAGCAGTTTTTTAATGAATCAATCCTTTAGAAATATTACTTCATAAAAAAGTTAAGAAATAACATATGTTATTTTTCTTTTTAAAAAAATCACTGGCCAAGTTATAGCAATAGACATATCTTTGATCTTAGAAAATGCAGAGAAAAGAGATTTGCTCCTTGCATTTTTTTTTTACATTTGCTTTTATAAGAAATATGTTTTGGCTGGCAGTAAAATTTTATTTATTATGTACTTAACCAACCAATATGAAAGTCCATTAAGTTTTATAAGAATGTGTTTAGTTTTTAAGATGAAACTTTTGACCTGGGGAGTTCTTTTAACCCACAGGGCAGTTCTTTGTTACCTTCTCCTGTATCTGTGCATAAATATTTTTACTTGACTATAATGGGGGTAAAGTTAAAAAACCAGAGAGCTGTAATCCTTTAAAGAAATAGCATTTGTTTCTGTTTAATGGCAGAGTTTTTTTTTCATGCATTTTTAAGAATTCTACCTAATTTTATTACTGGAATATTCTGAAAGTTGTCATTTACACATATGGATCACTTAGCCTGAGTCAAATGATCAGTTTTCGGACGATCAAAACCTGTACACCAGAAGACTGATGGGAATTCTATTTTAAAGTATTCAGTTGTAGCTGCATGTCCAAGTCCATAATGGATAACTTAACTTTGCCTTTTTTTTTTTTTCCTTCAGTAGTCTTTGCTGCTTCGTTCAGAACCTGAGGCTGTCCTGGATGCATACTGCACCTTATTAACTTAGAATAATATAAATAGCTTTTCTTTGTATCAAAAAAGCAAGGAGGGGATGCCCGAGTGGCTCAGTTGGTTAAGCATGTGATTTGGTTTCAGATCAGCTCATGATCTCAGGATCATTATATTGAGCCCCACATAGGGCTCCCTGATCAGTGGGGAGTCTGCTCTCTCTCCCTCTGCCCCTCCCCTGGCTCATGGACTCACTCTCTCACTCTCTATTTCTCTCAAAATAAATAAAAAATCTTAAAAAAAAAAGGCAAGGACAAAGTACCTAAGCAAATAACTAAAGTGAGTAAAATTATAAGACATGTGATTACCTAATTAAGAAAGTCAACTATTGAACAGACTCTCAGGGATGATGGCAGTGTAGGAGAAGGATCCAGAGCTCATGTCCTCCCACAGACGAACCAAGACTCCACGTAATGCATCTCACTCTGAAAACAATCTGAAGACTGGCAGAACAGAGCCTCCATAGCCAAAGACATAGACAGATGGCTATGTGGAGAAGGGTAAAAGCAACAGAGACACGGTTGAGAAGCAAACACCCAGTGTGGCTACTCAAAAATGGGAGGAATATTACAAGCAAAGAGGAGTGAAGTTATCAAACCCCACACTGGGCACCCCTGGACTTCAGGATCTTTATTAGGAACAAGAGACAACATAATGTCTGGGTTTGAAAATCAGCAGGGCTTACCTCTGGGAGAATCAGAAGGCTATAGGAAACAGTCTCACCATAAAGAGGGACAACATGATGTATCAATTGGTCTGAGACCCAGAATAGAGGCAGCAGTATGAAAAGAGCCTGGGTTATATGTAGAGAGTTACTGCTTAATTTCAGGACATGTGCTGGAAGAGGAAGGATATATAGGAGCTTTCTCCAAAGGCCAGAAGTGCTGGTAGGTGCCATTTTTCTTGCTTTCTTTCAATTTATCTCCCTGGACATTTCAAGGAGCCAGTACTGACACTCCATCTCCCTTGTTAACACACATTGCCCTGACATGGCATTCCCCTGCAGACCTGCCCCACCCAACACAACCACCTGGGAATGTGCCCCTCTATGTGGCTCTAGCCCTGTCACATTCAACAGGCAGCCTCAGTTGGACCAGCATCCCCACAGAGTGACTATGGCCTGGTCTCTGGGTGTGAAATGACACCCCTCCAGAGCAACTCCAGCCCCAGGGAGAAGGGAATTAGCCCTAAACACCAGTGTGCCTGCGGTAGCTATAGGTGACCTCTCAGCCAGCCATGCAGGGGCAAGCCCTGCCCACCAGTGCAAAGGCTGCACTCACAGCCCAGCCAGAACAGAAAGGCAAACACAGGCCACACTGGGAACAGCCCTGGGGCATCTGGTTCTGGTGACAAGGAAGGATTTTGCCACAGGGTGCCACAGAATGACTTTGACATAAAGCCATTACTGTAAAGACCAGGAGACATAACTGACTTACGTGGGACAAAATAACAAACACAGAGACCCAGACACAATGAAACAATAGAATGTTCCAAATGAAAGAATAAGACAAAGAAC
Organism: Ailuropoda melanoleuca; assembly: GCF_002007445.2. NCBI lineage: Eukaryota > Metazoa > Chordata > Mammalia > Carnivora > Ursidae > Ailuropoda > Ailuropoda melanoleuca. Next base: position 9,240,398 of record NC_048220.1, on the reverse strand, counting down.
AGAAAAAGAGCTAAACAAAACGGAGATAAGCAATCTACCTGATAAAGAGTTCTAAGTAATGGTCATAAAGGTGTTCACCCAACTTGAGAGAACAGTGGATAAACTCAGTGAGAACTTCAACAAAGAGATAGGGAAGGAAAAAAAAAATCAATGCTACATACAAGAGATACACTTCAGACCTAAAGAAACATGCAAACTCCCAAGTGAAGGGACAGAAAAATAGATTCCATTCAAATGAAAGTGAAAAAAAAAAATCCAAAAGCTTGGGTAGCAATATTTATATCGGACAAGACGCTCTTTAAAACCAAGTATAGCAAGAGATTATGTAATGATAAAGGGATCAATTCAACATGGAGATTTAACAAATACAAATATCTATGTACCCAACAGAAGAGCTCCTAAATATAAAAGCAAATATTAATAGACATAAAGGGATAAGTTGACAGTAATACAATAATAATAGAGGATTTTAACATCCCACTTTCATCAATGGCTAGATCATCCAGACAGAAAATCAGTAAGGACACAATGGCTTTGAATGACACATTAAACCAGATGAATTTAGTAGATATATACAAAACATTCCAACCAAAACCAGCAAAATGCACATCTCTTCACCTGCACATGGAATATTCTTCAGGATACATCACATGGTAGGCCACAAAACAAGTCTCGATACATGTAAGAAGACTGAAATCATATTCTTCATCTTTTCTGACCACAAAAGTATGAAACTGGAAATCGATTACCAGTAAGAAAGTCGAAAAGAAGCCCACGGTCACGCGGAGGCGGAAGAACATGATGCTGAACAGCAAATAGGTCAACAAAGTCAAAGAGGAATAGTTAGAAAACCAATGAAAATAGAAACACAATGGTTCAAAATCTTTGAGAAGCAGCAAAAGCAATTCTAGGAGGGAAGTTTATAGTGATATAGGACAACCTCAAGAAACAAGTAAAATTTCATTTAAGTAGTCTAACCTTATACCTAAATTTCATTGATGAAAGAAATTAAAGAAGACACAAATGAATAGATATAACATGCTTATGGATGGGAAGAATATTATTAAAATGTCCATATTCCTAAAGCAGTCTAAAGATTTAATTCAATCGCTATCAAAATACCAATAGTATTTTTCACAGTAGTAAGAGAAATAATCCTAAAATTTGTATGAAACCACAAGGTCTGGAATAACCACAGCATTTCAGAGAAAGAAGGCTGAAGGTGTCCACAGTCCCAGAGTTGAAACTATTCTAATTATGGAGCATAGGCAAAACAGGGAATTAAGAGATACAGAATTCAAGTAATAAAGTAAGTCATGGGGATATAAAATACAACATAGGGAATATGGTCAGTAAGGTTGTAATAACTCTATATAGTGACAGATGGTAATTATACTTACCGTGATAGCATTCATAATATATAATTGTCAAATCACTATGTTTTGCATCTGATATATATTATATATAGACTATACTTCAATTGAAAATTTAAAAAATATTAATACTTAAAAAGAAACTAAATTGAAAGTCTTTAGAAGTAATTTTTATACAACTGCATTGTAAACAATAGTTATATGATAATATACACACATATATATAAATACTCACATATACCAATATATACACTCACACAAACATACATATATACACCAATACTTGTATTGGTGTGTATTCTCAATTCTCAATAATTTCTCAGGGATATTCTTAACCATTCCTTAAAGCATGATAAAACAAAGAATATTTAGCTACTCAATTGCCTTGCACTGGCTGTCATCTTCACTTTACCTGAAAAAACAAAACAAAACAAAACCTATGTTCTACTGCACAGACATATTGACTTCATGACTCACATTTGTTTTAGATCAGTATATGCATGGATTGCCACAAAAAGTAAGCTATGTGATGATTCATATTATCAATTAATCACTCCAAATGAGGATATTTTCTTCAAATAAGATACACTCACCCAAAGGAGGAAAATCCAAAGGAAGTTTATAATTTGCATGAAGATTTTTCTGACACTCTTTTTAGTTATCTTCATCGATCATAAATAAGCAAACTAGAAGAATTCCCCATGGTTTATCTGGTTTCACTCTCTTATTACAGAATGTAGCAGTCGGGTTTTCAAGTGTAGCGCTTCCTAAAATGTGAAATTAACGGAAAATAAGTATGGCACTATTGGTACATGGAAGGACTCTACAGTCACATTAAGTCGTGATACACTACACACTATGTCCACCTAATGGAAACCCACTGTTTAGATAAACTACTCCATGATCTTGCTGCCTCAGCATCCATTTTCTGCTGCTAAGTAGCCTGCAGGAGCCTTGAACCTCCCAATAGGTGATGCACAAGCAAATATAAGTTGCTGGTATGACTTCCCAGCAGCCCTTGTGAGCAAGAGTCCTCCCCAGAGCTTTCCTCTTGTGTGTCCTTGAGACAAGACCTCTGTGGAGCTTACCAAAACTTTTATTTATTTATTCATTCATTCATTCATTCATTCATTCATTCATTCATTCATTAAGGTTTGAACTGACCAATCCAGTCTTAATCTGGAATCCCAAATACTCCACTCATGGACCCTAATAAAGGTGGTGCCCTAGGTCCTGTGTTTCTGTCTGCACTCTGCCCTGACCTCCCCTGTAGCCCCTTGAGGCATGCAGTACACTTCCTCCAGTATCTCCATATAGTAAACTTCTCTACTGCCATTTCCCTTGTGATCTTTTGTTGAACCATCTGACACTCCAGGTCTGAGCTTAACAAATTTGAATTTAACAAAGTCACAACACTCATAATGTATCTTCTTACACATTCTGATGTCTTGCAATAAAATTTTAAATGTTAATCTTAATTTTATTTAAATGTGTTTAATGTCTAATTTTATTTAATTATCAAGTGAATGAGTTTAAAAAATTCTATACAAATTTATGAGGTAGTTTTAAGAAACATCAACCAGGGGGCGCCTGGTGGCTCAGCCCTTACGCTAAGTCTGCCTTTGGCTCAGGTCATGATCCCAGGGTCCTGGGATCAGCCCTGCATCAGGCTCCCTGCTTGGCAGGAAGCCTGCTTCTCCCTCTCGCACTCCCCTTGCTTGTCTACTGTCTCTCTCTGTCAAATAAATAAATAAAATCTTTTAAAAAAATGAATCAGATATATTCATATTAGCTATTATCCATAATGTACCTTATTATAAACACATGCAGAAAAGCAAGGAAACTTCTCAAGAGCCTTAGGTTGCACAGAGGAATGTTTTATATTCATGATTTATAGTCATCCAAATGACCTTCATAATAAGCAATGCTATTATGTGATCAGGTGACCTGATTCTCCAATCTTTCAACAGAGACATGATTATTCCTCTTCTCTGATGCCATTATGGAAACCCAGATGGCCAGCAGATGAAGGAGAATCTCAGATGGAATCGCCTCAAAATAGAGTGGATTGGATGAATCAGTCACACTCAGTATTAATCAGTAATCAGTAGACGCAGCTCTATTCCAAGACACCTCAAAGAGTACTAGCTAGACTGAACAGTTTTTTAATCAGACGTCACAGTGACCTGTGCTCTATGACTTCCTGCCCACAGGTAACTGAGCCAAGGACTAGCAGTTGACTTAAAGTGTATGCCTTAGTTATTATATGTTACGCTGTTGGGTTTACAAAGATCACTTTATGAACCATTGAATATTTTGAATTGCACTATCTCTCTCTCTGTCAGTGAATTGAAAACTGTCATTTATACTTTAATCAGCTGATATAATTTCTCAAAGAATTTTATCAGGGTAGTATTAGTACTCATTAGTAATTCTGAGCTAAGATTCAGCCAACTGTCCAAGTTTGGTCAATGTCAGAGATTCAAGGAATGGTTGGTTCAACACTCAAGCCAAAGGTTTTCTGTTCTTTTTCTCTCTTCCTTTCTTACTTCTGCACAGCTAAGATAAACTCAAGAATCACTCTCCCCCAAACCGTGATTCTTCTATCTGGAGTTGCTGCTTCATCGAAGAGAAGTTTTGTGCTGTACTATCAATGCCCTTGTATCCTTTTCATTTTTCCTGTCTCTCAGAAATAATCATTGGGATTTATGTAAAAATCAATGTTATTTCCATTGAACCTGGCCTCATATACGTGAGCAGGGAATCGTTGTTAGGGAATTTATTGATCTCTGTCTTCTTTTAGTTGTGTCGTAAAGTATAGTCATTCATTCAATTTAGTCAGATTCTCTTTCTGTCTAAAAATCACCTTTATGAAAACATGACTGATGCAGAGTCCCTGTTAGGAATAAAAGATGACTGTGATACTTAGAAGGGTCTTATTCCTTGCTCACAACAAAAAAATGGCAACTCATCCAAGATAAACTAGCTCTATACGAGTTTAAGTTCTTACTCAACCTATGAAATAATATCGCAATCCTGATACATGGATTATTATGCCTCTTTTAAAGGAGAGCGTCCCTTCTCTTCCTCTGCAATATGATTTCTTTTCCCTCATCACTGTTAGAATTTATGCATTAAGAGATTTTTCACATAGAGAATCATAGAAAAGAACCCACTCGTCTCAGCTTTTCTGGTAGTAGCTTCCCGAGTTTGTCACACATAAATGGTTTTTAGTACTTTGTAAGGAAAGGTTGGCCTCAGACCCTATCACCCATGCTGTCACCCATTGCACTTTTTGGTTCTTTCAAGTTTTGACATTCAAAGATGCCTAGTTTTATTGATCCAGCCAATGTATTTCAAAGATATTTTACAATTCTCAATATTCCAGTCTCTCTAACTATAGAACACTAGGGGCAGCATGAGAAAACACTGTGCAAAGAACTCAAAAGTCTGAGAAATATTTGGTCTTAGATAAAGAAAGATATACAAGGCTTTTTCCTAGGAATGAGTGCCAGAGCTTATCCTCTAAGGGAGAGCGGATTAAATCCAAATAAAAGGAGGAAGAGTAAAAAAAAAAAAAATTTTTTTTTTTTTTTTTGCTCCAGCAGAAAGGATTATTTTGGAAGAAGGCAAGAAAGAGTAAGGTTTTGCTAGTTTTACTTTAGCCTGGAAATAAGTTAATTCATGGCTGATAAGCATACAATTCTAACCAGTCTGATCATACTGTACAGCTGATCCATCTGCCTGAGGCAATGAGCCATTTGTGGGAGTCCTCACTTCTAGAATATGTATTGATGTCTTCCAAGAACTGTCTCTCCTCATTTCACTTTTGTCTAGCCTTCCCATGCTTTTGCTCCACAGATAGGATTTACCATTTCATTTTCAGCTATATGTGTATCACCTGCTAACCCAGAGCCACCTGACTGGACCATACAGACCAGACCCAAGAAATGTTGCTTTCCATGTCCATTTTGCTTGATGGTAGCTGGAATGGGCTCCACTTTCTCATCTAAGATATTCTTGGTATTTTTTCCCCTTATGTTTAGTGTATTTTAAAGGGTAATCAAGATGATCCATAGTCACTCCCCACCCCACCTTTTTCTCCTTCTCTCCTTCTATGCCCTTCTTCTATTTCTCCTTTAGCTGGATTTATTTCTATCCAACACCTCATTTTTCAGACTGGGTTTACTTCCTTTTGGTGTCATAAACTCAGGGCCAAACATACCAGATATGTGGTAAACATTTTTCTGTAAATTCTGGCTTTTCTTTGACTTTGGAAAGTTGTCTTGTATTATTTACTTGATTTTATTTTTTAAAGAACAATACTAAAGAACAATAGTTTTTCAAAAAAACTACACAGGGAACACAGAATTCCCATGTACTCCTTTCTCCACCCACCCCTAACTTCCTCAAACACAGTTTTACCTATTAACTAACATCTTTCATTAGTGTGGTAGGTAGATGTTTTATAATTAATGAACTTATTCTGATACATGATTAACTAAAGCCTATAGTTTAAAGTTTCATCCTTTGTACTGTTCAGTTCTGTGAGTTTTCACAAATCTAGAATGACATATGTCCACCATTAGAGAATCATAAAAAATAGTCTTTCTGCCTTAAAAGTATATATTTCAACTATTCATCTCTACTCCCCGCCTCTCTGAACCTCTAACAAACACTGATGTTTTATCGTCTCTGTAGTTTTGACTTTTCCAGAATGTCACATTGGTGGAATCATACAGTAGGTGTCTTTTTCAAACCAGCTTCTTTCACTTATCAATATGTATTTAAGTTTCCTCCATATATTTTGTCACTTGATAGCTCGTTTCTTTAATCTATACCATCTTATCCCATTTCTCTGCTCCTTTTTTTCCCATTTCATTTGGCCATCCTTACCTCTTAGATCCCCTAATGTGTGCTTTCTTTGACCACTCCTCCTAATATTCCTGTCACCATATTCATCCTTTTGGTCTTTTCCTCTGGATTCTAAGAGAATGGCATGACCTCCAGCTTAATTTTTTCAATTTATTGATAATTTCCTCTATTGCAGATTTTACTCAGCAATCATGCTTCTCACTTCCATGAATTATTTCAGGATTCCAATGACTCCAATCTATTGGAATACCTCCATCTTACAAGTTAACTGTCACCTCATGTCCTGATTACTCAAATGCCTACCTAGCCTCTCTTCCTCATCTTCTCCCACTCTCTGCCAACCTACTCTCTAAAGTTGCCGTAAGAATATTCTAAAAACACATTTTATCATGTCATTTTCTTGCTTATAATTCTTTAGTGGCTTCCATTAGNACAAGTTAACTGTCACCTCATGTCCTGATTACTCAAATGCCTACCTAGCCTCTCTTCCTCATCTTCTCCCACCCTCTGCCAACCTACTCTCTGAAGTTGCCGTAAGAATATTCTAAAAACACATTTTATCATGTCATTTTCTTGCTTATAATTCTTTAGTGGCTTCCATTAGTCTTAGGATAAAATTCAGACTCCTCGATATGGCTTCCTAGACCACACATGAGCTAGCCCTTGCTTCCCTTTCAAACCTTGTAGCTTTCCACCTTTACTCTCTCCTGGACACTTGTTTTTGATTTTTGTTTTTGTTTTTTATTTTATTTTGTTTTGTTTTTCATTTTTAGTGCTTCCCATTTGATTTTTCCTCTATACACTTCATAGTTTCCCCAAATCTTGGCCTGGCTAATTCCAACTCTTGTTTTCTTTCTCAGTTTAAATATCACTTGTTCAGGGGAGCCTTCCTTGATTGCACAGATTTGGGCAGGTTTGATCAGGACTCCCCTGTTATCTGTGTTATTCATGGTATAGTCCATCTTGATAGCACTGTGCACACTTCTAATTAATTTTAATTAAGTTGGATTAGGTAAATAGTTATCATCTAAATGCAAACTTTGTTAAGGGCAGGCAGGGTGTTCTTCTCTCACAACGGGGTCCTCAGAGCCTAGCTCTGTGCCTGTAACAGGGCAGCTAATTGATGAATACTTGCTGAAGAAATGATTTTTCTCATCTCTTTTCTGCATAGGGCTGTTGTAGTTTCACAGACGCAATATCTCAAAATCTTATTAAAAATACAAATTAAACATTTGAAAATGTCATTTTCTTCTTTGAACTATTCTATTTCAGAGGATATATTTGCTCTGGTTTCTTTGGAACATATTGTATTATCCTTTTCGAGATATGGTGTTTTTTTTTCTATTTACTGTGCATGTATTAATCTCATTGGTAAAGATGAATATGTTGAAATAGAAATGAACTTCCTTTGGGATTGGTGAGGATATCTGTCTTAAATTATAGTAAATCTATTATTTCTTCCAGCTTTCATCTGGATTGGGAGCATTTACTATGCAAATCCAGAGATATGGCAGCCTGGGAAGAGTGAGAAAATGAGAGCAGGAATTAAAAAGTGTGGCTCTGCAATGAACAGTTTCTGTTTCATGTTTTTCCCAAGACCATCAGGAGTCCTGTTTAGGGCCTGCCAGAGCTCCTCTTGTCAGAAGCCAGTCCCCATGGGGTCCCTCTTACAGAGCATGAGACTTTCTGCTTAATATGGCTTTAGCAAACAAAACCCTTGGAACAGGCATCAGATGGTTTGAAATGGGTCTCCTGATTGTTCCACAACTGGCCTTACCTCTGAGACTATACTATTAGTCAAAGATGTGGACAGGATTTGACTACTGTTTCTTTTAGTTATTCGTAAGCAGTCTATTCTTGGACAAACAAGGGGCAACTGTTTTTTTCCTTCATTTCATCTCATCTCAAGGCTTAGCTGAGATTTCTCATCATTTCCAACGTGGATCCCACTTTCTTTTTACTATTCATGTTTCTTCCTGATTTAGATCTTTTCATGGAAGTTTTAGAGAGGAAATCTTGCTCCCAAAGTAGTGCTCACTTGGTCCTTTTCCAGCTCTCACACACACTGGAAATAAGACTTACTTATGAGCTCATACAAAGTTCCGACCTGCACAAGCTAGAGTGCTCTTCTGTCATGCAGAAGGCTGAAAGGGGAGGCGAGGTAGTGCAGGTGTTGAGAGGGATCCACTGGTGGCCCTCATCGGGCAGGCATTAGCGATGGAGGCCTAGGGGCGTGGTCATGGAGGACACTGGTTCCTCAGCTTCACTCTGGAGTAGAGCCCCTGCTTGAGGTAGTCAGGTGGTCAGTGGTCAGTGTCTTCATTTCACTTCTCTTTCTCCCCAGACATGTGCTGTGGTGGTTTTCTGTCTGGAGCATCCTCACTGTGCCAGGAACTTTGCTGGAGAACTGGCATTCTTCACCTTCCGTCCATATGAGTTAATTAAGTTGATCTCTGTCTGCAGCCTGTTGGAAGTGGAGCAGTTGTTGGGATTTACCCAGTGAGAGGGACAAGCATACACCTTGAGCACCAGAGAAACATTTGTACACTAGCGATTTTCTTACATAGGTTCAATCCACCTTGTAGGTTAAGTTCTCATGTTGTGATGGAAGTACCATTTGATGAAAGGACTTAAGTTTTATGGACATCTTCATAACAACACCATATAATGTGATTATTTACTTAATACTACAAATGGGAGCAATTTGGAACAGAAGATGTTACTCCTTTCTTCAGTTTAAAGGTGTAGGTTCAGAAATAGACGTTTGTATTAGACACCTATATTTCTTAGCCAAACAAAATGTGTGTAATGCTTTTGTCTTTAAAGGCATTAAATCTAATACTTTAATTTGATTTAATTTAAGCAGCTTTACAGTTTTATTTAAGCCAAACCAATTTGCTTTTGGATTAATCAACCCTTCTAATGAAATTCACAATTGTCTGTGAGAAAATGGAATGTTGCCTATTTCAGAATAGCCAAAGGAAATGTTAATTTTCTTTGGAGCAAATTATACTTTTCCAAAATCAGTCTACAAGTCAGTCTAGACTTGACTGAAATAATTCCATCTTTAGTTTTTTAAAAATATTTTTTGTGACGGTAAAGATCAAGTAGATTTTGGTTAAGTATAACTTCACCTTTGAGAGCAAATTTTGTGAAATGTTCTAGAAAAAGTACTGAATGTGACATTAATAGTTGCATTTGTTCAACTTTTTAAAAGGTAAAAAGCAACAACTATTAGTAACAGTTAAGTATTTTAATGTCTCATCTGATTATTTAACATTTGACAACGAACTTAGAAAAATTTTAAAAGAATGGATATCCTATTTTTGTATTCTCAAATAAAGCGTATTAGCTGAAACTCAAAGGAAGAGGAAAGAATGGGTTGTCTTTTTCTCTTTTCATTTTGCTTTTCTTTTATGTCATAGGCACTTAGACAATCTGAAGCCAAAGGATTTCTGGTCAAACAGAGTATGAAGCTTTTTTTTAATCTATGAATATATGGATTCGGAGAACCCTTGCTAGGAGAACATGGTCCAGCAAAATCAGCCGTTGCATTCCCCACCTAGCAATTATTTAGTTGTTACTGTGTGTCAAGCAGTACTCTAGGTATTTATCATTTATCAATTAATATAATACTCATAACAACATCTGAGCTGGATACTATTTTTATCTTCATATGAGAGACGAGGAAGCTCAAGGATGGAGAGGTTAAGTGGCTTGCCCATAATCACATACCTACTAAGTTGCAGAATAGAAATTAAAATCCTAACAGTAGGGCTTTAAGAATATAACAGGGCATGGAATGTTCCAAAGTGTTTATGAAATATCATGAGGGTTTTTTGTTTTTTGTTTTTACACTTTGTACTTCAAAACATCTTTTTTTAGAGAGTAGTGGAAAATCACCCTTCAGTGACCCAGATGAGAAATAAAATAGTTCAATTGGCTTTAACCCTGTCAGTTATCCTGGGTGTACAACTCGGTCTTGTCCAATATAAGTGATCACTGAAACTTTTGGAATCTTTATCTGATATTTTAAAATGAATCAACCCAAAGAGAAAAACCTAACCATATGTTATAGACTGAATGTATCTATCCCATCAAAATTCTTACGTTAAAATCTTAACACCCAATGTGATGGTGTTTAGAAGAGAGGCCTTTGGAAGGTGACTAGGTTAGATGACGTAATGAGAATGAGGTCCTCATGATGGGATTGGTATCCTTACAAGAGTAAGATGTAAGACCGGACCCTCCCTCCCTTTGCTTCCCCTAGCGAGAAGGAGGTCATCAGCAAACCAAACCAGGAGAAGGGCCACCTGCTGGTACCCTGACCTCAGACTTCTAGCCTCCAGAACTAGGAGAAATAAATGTCTACTGTGTAAGCCACCCAGTCTATGATATTTTGTTGTTATAGCCAAGCTGGCTAAGACATCACTCGACGCTTGTGAAATCCATGTGAGCAGTACCTAGATTCTTTAGATTCTTCGTATTTTCCCAACTATAAAAGAACAATGATAAGAAACAAACAAAAGAAGTACTGATTGATGTCTGTCCTCTAGAATTCTTTCACTCCTTGATCTATACGATGGCCCTTTTTTCTATGCTGAGGAGAGTTCATGACAATTTTCTGGATCTTTGGGTCACACAGAAACACCCTGATACACCCAAATATCGCCAGAGTAGAAATTTTATTCTCACCTTAATTTCTTTTATTTCACAACTGAGGCAAAGAAATAGGCAAACCTACCCAACACACAACCACCCTCTGGCATCTGTGTCTATGCCTCAGTATTTTCTCTCTAGCCTGGGAATCCTTGTCTCGCAGCTCTTTTCTTGTTAGAGCAGAAAGAGTTTCTAAATGACATTGAACCCAGGTCACATACACAGTTGGCCCAAACTTTACTCTTAATCAATTGTCTTATCCATTTTATGGTTTTTATCTAATTGTTTATCCGTGGGCTGAGCTAATACCTCGCAGCCAAGCAAATTTTTATGGCTCTGTATATAATTTCTGAACAAATAGGGTGTATAATGGAAATGAAAGTGCTGACATTGTGCTTTCTATAATGGCATGAGTAGACTTAGTATTACAAAGTACACTTTTATTGCATCCTTCTACCAGGTCGTTTATATGAAGCATGGATTGAAATATAATTTAGAACTGTGATGCTGGTACTTGAACTCAGTAGCTAGAATATGAAAACCATCAAACAAATAAACAGACAAATGTAAATGATCCAGAAACAGAAAACAACTGACTCACCAAGGCCTCTAATAATTTAAACATGGCCATCAGAGTCTTTTAGAGTGTGCGTCTAAATCGGGTTTCTTGAATAAAGAAAAATACATCTCCTTCATTCAGATCCACATCACCTTTGACTTAAAATAGCAAGATAACTGGAAGTAAGGTGCTTTCAGCCTAAATTAAAGAAAAAGCTCCCCCTTTCTCCCCCTTTTAGATAAAGGGGTGTGTGTGTTTGCCTGTGTGCATGTGCAGGGGGAGTATTTCTCAGAAATCTAAATTTAGATAATAATATAATCGATCCTATCCATCCTTTCTATAATTCAACCTGAATATTTATTCCCCCACAAACTAAAAAGTAAAATAAGCAAGAGAAAGGGAAAGGAAGGCCATTTCTCGGTTTGACAGTATTACTAAATACCCATCAAGACAGGTAGAGCAGGCTCCAGGCTTCGGTAATTCTGAAATCTCACATGTCGAGCTCTTCTTATACCTTCACTTGCTTCTTTCGGCATTCACCCTGAAGGTGCCATTGCATCCTGGCTAAAGGAGGCATATTCTGGAATGTTCACTTGGCATTACTGATTAGAGCCAAAATATGGGCTGTGATCAAGACGCTCTGGTGTATTTATCAGATGGAGCCCTTTTTAGCAGTTGGAATTCTTTTTGTGAGCTCTTTTTATATCTTCAGGTCTTCTTCCCTGTCCTATAAGCCCTCCAGTGCCTTTTTNTTCTTTTTTTTTTTTTTTTTTTTTTTTTTTTTGCTGCTCTTGGGTTATTTGAAATCTCCCATTCTACACATCTATGTACTTCCCTACCACACCCTTCATGGTTTTTTTCCTTCTTTCTTCTCTACCCAATCAGAGAAATGCTGGTATCTCAGATAAATGATATCCTTATTAACACGATTCACACTAAGGCGTAACACATGAGGAACAGGTTCATACAATGATTACATAGCACTTGCTTACCCAAGTGATTCTCGATATGGAAAAATGTTTCAGGCAAGACCTTTTCCTAGTCCTGGTCTATTCCAGCTCCCTCACCCACTAGCTCAGGGACCTTGAGCAAGTTACTAAATCTTGACAAACTTTTGGGCCTTCTACAAAAAGCTGGTAAAACCTACTTCATGATATGAGACGATACATTTAAAGAACTTAGAAGAATGCTATGTACATGGCAGATACTTGATAAGTACGGTATCTATTGATTAAATGATTTGAATTTCATAGAATCATAAATGCTAAGGTGGGAAAGGAAGTAGATAATTGAGTACATCCTCCTTATTTACAGAGGAGAAAGCTGAGGTTCAAGGAAGTCAGGTGTCTCACTAAAGGTCATTAAGTAGTTGGAACCAGGGTTAGAATCTAGGGCTTAAGGATGACTTAATTAATACAGTTCATATTATTTCATACACCTGAAAGCCCTGCACCACTCTGAATTGTGCTAGCTTCTTACTGGGCCCATCCACCCACACACTACTTTAGGACTAATCTCCTTTGTCCTCTCTCATGTATATTTTGCGTGTGTGTGGGAGAGAAAATTGTCTTATTATCTCATAATTGCGGACTATGAAAGTAACTGGCCTGTTGCTCACTGAATACCTTCTCCTTTCTCTGCTGCTCCTACTACTGATAAGTACTTCCTTAGCTCTGCTTTAGATCTGCCAGTTTCGATTCTCTTTCTGCAATGCTAATTTCCCCCTCAGACAACTGGTTCCTAATTCCGCCTCCTCTAATATCTTTGAACACAAGATTCAGTTGAAATGACCTTCTTTCTCTAGAATGATAAATCCTCTAAGCATTTCCTAGTCTAGGATGTAAAATGTATATATGCATTCCGTGGCAATGTTAGCATTTTGCTTCCACTGCCGCTCAAAATGATTGAACAACAAGTTGCAGATGTCACTCTCCCTCACAGGAAGATACTGTGAGGATTCCACATTTTCATGCCTTACTGAAAAACGGCGGTGGGGGGGATGTCTACATTCTCCAAAAAAGAAAACACTTAGGCTGAAATAGATTGAACATTCCTCGGTTTCTGGATTTCTGCATTCTCTCATCATTATTCTATTTTCTTCTCAAGAGTTCTGCTAAGGGGCGCCTGGATGGCTCAGTTGGTTAAGCATCTGCCTTCAGCTCAGGTCATGATCCCAGGGTCCTGGGATCAAGCCCTGCCATCGGGCTTCCTGCTCAGTCTGCTTCTCCCTCTCCCTCTGCCTGCCACTCTCCCTGCCTGTGCTGTCTCTGACAAATAAATAAATAAAATCTTAAAAAAAAAAGAGTTCTGCTAAATGTCCATACTGCTAGATAAAATCCCATAAGATAATATGTAATCACTTAAATTTTTATAAATTATAAAACATTTGAAAATCTACAAAATCATCAATTTCTGCTTTTAATAGTAAGGCAACAAAACTTAAGAGGGAGAGCTGAAGCTCTACCGAACTGCTTCCACTTTCCTTTCTCCAAAAGCAACCATTAACCTGAAGCTGGCCCTTATTCTAATTAATGTTTTTGTAATGGAAATGCATGTAGATATACACAAACCATAAGTAGCATTGCTGTCTGTTTTAGACAAATTATAATTTGTAGATCTCTTTGGTATATCTTTTTTTCTCATTTTTACATTTTAGGTTTGAATTGTATATTAAAACATTTCTATTCCTATGAATTTCTAATCCATGAATTCCAACTGCTCAAAAGGGCTCCATCTGATAAATACACTAGAGTTTCTTCATCACGGCCCATATTTGGGCTCTAATCAGTAATGCCAAGTGCACATTCCTGAACATGCCTCTTTGCACTGAGGCAACACCATCCCCAGGGTGGATACCCAAAGAGGAAATGGCTGGTGTAACAGGTATGAATATCTTCAACCTGATTATATGTTGACAGACTGTTTTCCACAATGGTTTAAACTTCCACCAGCAGTATGACATACTTCCCATTTTATCCTCCTCCTTGACTAGTTTTTAATTTTACTTTGCTTTAAAATTCTTAAAAATTGATATTAGTTTTTCCCCTTAGGTATGAAAGGTGTTTTGAGCCTTGAAGCAATGACACCCCAAAACAACGTGCACCCCCTAGCTCCGAGCTCTTGGTTTCCAAATATAGTTCTTTACTAAATGGAACCAGGGCTGTTAGGAGATCCCAGGCTGGTTCAGGGAAAGCACGACATGAGCCTGAGTCTCCTTACTCTGAAGAGTACTAAAAAAAGGGCGGGGGGGACAAAATAACATAGGAACCAGTCTGATGGGGCTACTACCAGCCAAATCTAGAACACTTTAGGCATCAAAAATGAATAATGGCTATAATGGGTATAGTATTGGAAAAATAAATGATGCTTATACCAATAAACAAGTAATGAGTATATATTAAAAGTGGAACGGATATGTCAAATGACAAAAATAATACAATTTAGTAACGAGTTTAATGTCCTTCATTTAAGGGGAAACAATCGCAGNGGATATGTCAAATGACAAAAATAATACAATTTAGTAACGAGTTTAATGTCCTTCATTTAAGGGGAAACAATCCACAGGTTGGGAGAGCACAGTGCCTCGCAAGCACTCTTCCTGAGGGACCTGGGGCAAGTGTAAGTTTCACAGAGAATAACAACAGGTAACTGGGAAACAGAGAAGGTTTGGCTGAGAGTTCAGGGATTTCCATATAAGGCTAGGAGGCCCTATTTTCTACAGTAAGGTAAGCCAACTAAAAGGTGTGTGGGAGAATTTTGATTGGCTTATGTTATAATTCCTTGACAAGGTGTTTCCTGTGAGTGCATGCTGACTTACTTATGTTTAGATTTGTGATGTGGGCCAGGCCACGGAGATAGCCTCCAGTTTGTGGCTCCTGATATATGAATTAACTTTATTAAATGAGAGAAATGAGAGAAAACCACTTATTTGCCAAAAAAAACAAAAAAAAAACCCCACAAAAAAACAAAAAACAAAAACACCAAGAAAATTAATAGGGACAAATATCCGTGCTGGGTCCTAAAACCAAAGGTTCAAGTTTGTTGAACAATTGGGGCGCCTGGGTGGCACAGCGGTTAAGCGTCTGCCTTCGGCTCAGGGCATGATCCCGGCGTTATGGGTTTGAGCCCCACATCAGGCTCCTCTGCTATGAGCCTGCTTCTTCCTCTCCCACTCCCCCTGCTTGTGTTCCCTCTCTCGCTGGCTGTCTCTATCTCTGTCGAATAAATAAATAAAATCTTTTAAAAAAAAAGTTTGTTGAACAATAAAATATTTATATAGTTTTGAAGTATCTGGCAACAGGTTACTGACCAATTATAAACCTATTTCTTTTAAAGCAAAGAAGTCTGGCAGAAACTACCTGAACTGATTAAGTTAATGGAACCAAGAACAGAACAAATTGACATGAAGTGCTTCTGGGCATGTTGTTTTGAGAAAGACACCATATCACCTATGTAATATTTCTGACAGAAATGCATAAGCTGAATTGAATAATGGAAAAGCAATGAGAAAAACCTAAACTGAGGGATATGCTATAAAAACCATTGGGCATGTGCTCTTTCAAACACTAAGGCCAGGTCATGAAAGACAAAGAAAAGGGAGAGGCTGTCCCATATTAAAGGAGAGAAATAGTATTTTGAGTATGATCAACGAAAAATGAATGTGCACTGTATTACATAATAATATTATACCAACATTGAATTTTTGTNACACTAAGGCCAGGTCATGAAAGACAAAGAAAAGGGAGAGGCTGTCCCATATTAAAGGAGAGAAATAGTATTATGAGTATGATCAACGAAAAATGAATGTGCACTGTATTACATAATAATATTATACCAACATTGAATTTTTGTATTTGCTCAGTGGCTAAGTGAGAGAAATATTTAAGGGCCAAGGGTCATGACAATCTTTGAGACTTATTGTCATATGTTTCAGCCCCTCTCCCCCAAGGAATAAGAGTGTGAATATTATTTTATTAGGATGAGTGTACATGTCTTGATCATTCATGGCAGTATTCCATAATAATTTTGGAATATTCCCACTGAAAACCTATTCAGAATTTAATTGGAGTAGGAATAATATACGAAATATAGACATTATTATCCTCATTGCATAGTTGAAGAAAAACTAAGGGGGTGTAGAAATTAGAAGACTTTGCTTACAGACCTGAGGCATTAATATCTGGAGAAGAAACTAGAATTAGAATCACAATCTTCTTACCAAAGCTCTCTCTTCCTTTTCTTTTCTTTCTTTCTTTCTTTTTTTACAATCTGTTGAAACATGCTTGCTTAAGTAAAAAGCTGAAGCCATTGCGGGTAGTTTCTTTCCATTTTCAAGGCCTAACATGAGTACACTGTCATCACTGAGGCCACAAGTGACCAAAAATGTCAGCAAGTGATACCCTTTGATAGATGACCTCCAAGGAGCATAATTCTGCAAACATGTAAATGCAAAGAATGTTTGGAACATGCTGGAATGCCCGGTTATTATTTGGATCACCTTGCAAGGTTTCTGTACTTTTTTTTCCCCCTTGGAAATAGTAATGTCCTCGAAACCAGAGGGATTTGCAAGATTCCTACATCTGTTGTTTTCCGAGGTCTTAATTTGATTTTGTAGTCCTCTCGATAGGGATCATCAGGTGGTGACTGTGTTATATGCCGACTTCAGAGTTTCACTCTCTCCTGCCACTTGATGAAAGCTCTCTTGGGAGTGCAAATGCAAATACTCTCACTTCAGCAGGCAGAGTTTAATCTGCAGCCCTGGTGTGCGGATTCTCCATCATAAAGCAAGATTCACTAAATCTGTCTTTTGCTATGACTCTGGGGAAGCCATCACTTGTCATCCTGCCCAGTAGAGCATGTTGAAGCACCTGCTTTATATCGTACTTTGCTACGGAGTATCCTTTCTGGTAGAACATCGAACAACCCTGTTTCTCATTTATCCAAAAGACAGGGTGGGTAAAGGGGGTATATCCTGAATTCACTCAGACTTCAGCTGTGTCACTAAAGGTACCATGTCCACTTTTCTCTTTCATAAAATATACCAGTAGACAAAGATCTAAACCTCATAAACCAACTAACTGTCTACTTTCAAATCTTGAACGGCACTTCTCATCCATTAATTGAGTGAAAGTTAAAATATGCCTTAAGGTAAAGGTAAACCTTCACCCGAAACAGGATTTTGTAAGCTTTCCAAAAGTTTCAATGAGCTTTGTTTTAAATTTCTACAACTCTTCTAATTTATTTTTTTACTATTTTCCATTTTCAGAAATATATCTGGCATTTTCCCCAAAAAGCTACCATATATGAAATACCTACACTCTCTCATATGTTACAGCATTTTTTATATTAAGCTCATGAAAAGGTCATGGTTATTCCTCATTTACAGACAAAGAACTTGAAGTAAGAGAAGCTCAATATGCCCGAGGCCATTTCAAAACTAGAGAACCCTTTTTAATTTGTATCCGATTATGTTAGTTCCATATCTAAAGTCAGTTCTCCCTTCCCTCCATTTCTTTCCTGTGATAGATCAGGGCTTTACGCTGGGGCCATTTTCCCCCAGTGTGACCCACCTAGTGGTAAGGGAAGGCAATACTATGTCTCTGGTAGGGGTTGAATCTTCTAAACCTATCACAGGTACTGTACTCTCCTCGCCCAGGTTTGGTTCAGCATTAGACATTATGGCAGGGTTCTGGCCAAAGTTATATTAAGGTTGATATGTTAGAAGGGGATTCTGAAAAGTTTTTTGTTGGTCTGCTTGTTTTGTTGTGCTTTTACTCTTAAAAAGAGACCCAAAGAAGAAAGGTGCCCCCTTCTTCTGCTGTATACTGTCTCTGCATGTTAGTAACCTCTGTGTCAGCAATTTTGCCTCCTTGAGGGGAGCCAGCATGAGAGTAAGACCAATTCTCTGAGGAGGCCAGAGTAGTGAGAGAGACAGTTTCTAGATCCCTGAGGTCATTGTTTAGTTCTTAAACTGACCGCCCTTGAAGTCACTTCAGCTCAGGCCTTCTTAGTTTGAGGAGAAATTGATTTACCTTTGCTGAAGCCATCTGAGCTACATCGAAAGTCATCCTGGCTGATACACAATCCGGGATGTCTGACTCAAAAGCCAGCAACAGTTTTTCACAGAAACACCACAAGTAGCCTCCACTGGTATCTCTTTTTCACTTAATCATTGTAGCTGTCAATTAGGATTAACATCCTTCTTTACAAACAGAATTCACCAATCCAAATGTCTAACGGAACCAGGCAGCTAACCTAAATGAGCAAGGTAGGTTTTTGGAAGCTGGGAGAACAGAAACCTACCTTAAAGAACAGCAAGCTAACCTCCAGCAAATGGCTGTCCAGTATTTCTAGACTTAACAGTTTTTTTCAGAGAAGCCTCAAAACCCAGAATTCTGGGGGTACAGTCTTGTAATTTAATGGTTTTGGCCACCAATTCATTTAAAAAATATCCAAGTCAAACAAAGCATGTATATAAGTTGTATCGGGTCCCTTAGTTGTACTTTTGCAACTTCCGCCTTAAAACACTACAGTTTTATTATATCTATAATGTCACTGTAGCCTATATAAAATGCATTGTGTGACTTTTTCACTAGCCTTCAGAAAACACAAACCCAGCAGTGCCAGGGAGATGGTTCTTTATCTCCAGTCTAACCCAAGCTGAAACAGCTCAAACTGGACCCAGGGCAAGATGCCATGATTTATACCTTTGAGGGAATTTTGTTTTGACAAATCATTGCCTCTGCAGAAATTTTAAAAGTTTTAGTTCTCAAGAAAAATAGTGTGCGTGTTTTTTATGGAAAGTTTGCTTTTATGACTCCAAAGTGTTCCAAAGAATTTTTCAAAGTTTAAGGCTGTAGGAAGCTCATGGTAAGATTTTCAAATTCATCTAACACTTGATTGAAATGTCACAGGCTTACTTGAGTCTTTCAGGTATAGTCAGAGCTTAATAATGAGTGAACTCAAGAAATGGCTTCAGAATTTTATGATCCCAATTTGACATATCTTAGGCCAGAAGAATGTTAGTGGGAATTTTTTTTTTCTTTTTCTTTAACTATATGTTTCTTAATTATTACTGTAATACATGACCATTCTAGAATATCTAAAAGGTAGCAAAGAAATGATAAAATATCAGAACCTACATTAATAAAATTGTCACCAATCAGAAGTAACCACTACTCATATTTTGGCATAATTTCTCCTAATGTTTTAATTTTTTCCAAATTTTTATCTTACCCATTGGGGACCATAGTATATAATCATTTTTGTATCCTGTGTTCTCATTGAGTCTTATAAAAAAAAAAGATAAAGCAAACAAACAAAAAAAACCTACAAAACAACAACAAAACAAACAAAAAACCACAAAAAACNTATCTAAAAGGTAGCAAAGAAATGATAAAATATCAGAACCTACATTAATAAAATTGTCACCAATCAGAAGTAACCACTACTCATATTTTGGCATAATTTCTCCTAATGTTTTAATTTTTTCCAAATTTTTATCTTACCCATTGGGGACCATAGTATATAATCATTTTTGTATCCTGTGTTCTCATTGAGTCTTATAAAAAAAAAAGATAAAGCAAACAAACAAAAAAAACCTACAAAACAACAACAAAACAAACAAAAAACCACAAAAAACATCACCAAGTCTCGATTTTAAGTCTGAATTCTGAAGTCAGACTAATTTGCAATTATTTTTAAGTAACAATATTCTTACATTTTTCTCTTGTTCTACATAGAAGCTTTTAGGATTTTCAAAATTTATGTTTGAAATTCAAAAGTTATGCCTGCATGTACCCTACAGTAATTTTGCCTGGAACACATGTGATTTGTAGAAACAGTTCCCTTTGTCAACTCATGGACATTTCTTGTAAATATTCTCCTCCTATCCCAATTGTTGTGGGCTCTTCTGGGAAACTTAACCTTTAAATTAAATCTCAGTAGTTTTTCCTCAGAGCTTTATAAAAAAAATAATTTCAGGATTTCTATTTGCCATTTGAGACATTTTCAATTTTTTATTGAAAATATTAATAATTAAAATTCTCGGTTCTCTCTCATACAATATCATTTTATAGGCCCAGTTTTATGTTTTTTATACTTAATATAGCATCATGAAGAAACACCACTTGCAAGAGTGTTTTTTCAAAGGCAAGGTGAAGACAGGTCCTCAAGCCTCTTGTGTGGTCCCCATTACCAGCAAGAACCACCTTTGGGTACATTCTGTAGGCATGCCCCCTGCCTGCTTACCCACTTAGTACTTATTTTCACAGCAAGCAAGAGTATCAGGTACAGTCCAACTCTTTCTACTTCTGGCCATCTCTTGCCATGTTGCAGGCTAGGAAGGGTTACATGTGAATTAGGAAGTCAAGGGCTTACATTTATAGTTTTTCATACTAAGGTGATGACATGCCTTCACCTTTATGCTCGCATGAATAACTAAAATCTAATGAAGAAAGAGAAACATTATCAACACAAAAAGTTATATCCAAGTAGGACTAAGGGAATGATAAAGGAGACAAGAGATTAGAGAATCCAACCAGTTGTGCGATGATAGAAGACAGACGGCAGAGAAGTAGTAAAAAGAGAAGGCTAAGGTCTAAATACTTCTAGGAAGGAAGTATGAGGAGGAAAAGTCTGCCAGGTAGAGCCCCAGAGAGTTTCTGGGAATGCTGAAGGCCAGGATGAGGGTTGGAATGGAAAAAATATGGTGAAATGTTAGAAGGCTGTATCCTAATACCATGCAACCAGACACTACCACCCAATGCCTGCAGGAGACCAGAGGTTATCTGACTGTGGAGAACCTAGCATCAGCATCCATCCTTACAGAGGAGGGTGTGTTACAGGGCAGGGCTGATGCTGGGGGGTAAGGTGGACAAGTCTGCACGTAAACTATGAGGTCCCAACACTTTCTCCTGTTCATTCTCAGAAAAGAGACAGTTCAGTCTGTGTAATATTTTTCTTTAAAGTTCTGACCAAGGTAACTTTAACATTTCCCTCACTTTCCCTGAACTTTAGACAGGTTTCTTCCTGACTGAAGGCCCATGACCTTCCTTTCCTTAGAGCACTTACTTTGGAAACTTGCAATGCTAACTTCTTTCTCTGCCCTTTGAGATATAAGTCTTCAGCCACCCAGGAATGTCCTTTTCCAAGACACAGAAGCTATCCCTTTGAAATGCAATCTTCAAGAAAAACACTGCCTCCATCTTCCAGTGTCTGTGGGAGGGTAGGAGCCTAACTTCCATGGGTGGTCAACGGGCTAACATAGGTCACCTAATCCCAATGACCAGCCTCCTCCCAGCAAACTCTACTACTCTCCCAGTAGGCTACCCCAGTGCTCTCCCATCTTTCATAGCACAGGAGCTGAGTTCAATCTCTCTACTCTCTTGTAATAGTATTGATTGCCTGTTTCATTTCATCCCATATCGTGTTCTTTTTGACAGCTCAAAGATCTCAGAGAAAAGACTCAGATACTGAAATATGAGTGGCCAGAAGGGCTTCATTTTCATATTGTAGAGAGGCCCGTTAGTGTCAAAGCCTGCTCACAAACCCAGAGCTTTTCATGCCTCTCTCTTAAATAGGAACTAGCAGCCAAGACTCACTAGACATTTGTGAAAAGCTGCTGCTGGGAAATAGAGGAAAAACTCAACAGAGCATATAACTAAGTGTGGAGAGCAAAAGAGAGAGAGATGAATAAATAGGAGAGAGACAAAGAGAATATTGTACAAAAGAGTATAGAAGTCAGAGAGGTAATGTAATTAGAGAGTTATAATTTCACTGTGTTAGAAGAGGTAGGATATGGATATACTCCACAATTCATTAGCAAGTGTGGTAAAATATCAAGGGTTTGAACTAAAGGAATAAAAATGGAATGGTAACTTTATAAAAGATGTGAGAAAATAAAAGAAAGAAAGCAAAAGAGAGTAACACTTAGCCATCCATCCCAACATAAAAAGCAGGAAATGAAGAAATAAAAGAAGCAAAAGAAGACAGGAAAAATAGGAGAAAGGAGTATGATTTTTTTAAAAGATTTTATTTATTTATTCATTCATTCATTCATTCATTCATTCATTCATTCATTCAAACAGAGAGAGACTGCACAAGCCAGGGGAGAGGCAGGCAAAGGGAGAGGGAGAAGCAGACTCCCTGCTGAGCAGGAAGCCTGACATGGGTCTCGATCCCAGGACCCTGAAATCATGACCTGAGCCCAAGGCAGACGCTTACCCGACTGAGCCACCCAGGCACCCGGGAATATGATTTTTTAAAAGCCTAAAAACGCCATTATATATAATATCTATGAAGTTGTCAATTAAAAGGCAGAGATTGTAAGAACATACTCTTTAAAAATTAATTTTGGGCTGTTTACAATGGACAGATTTAAAATATAAGAACACAATAAGGGCAAAATAAAAGAACAGGAAAAGAACTAGGCAGATACTGAAGAAAAGTGACACTTTTCTATGGCTTCTTTATATTAACTAAAGCTTATTAGTAGTGTTGTTTCAATATTCTCTATCCTATCAATTTTGATCTGTTGTTCTATTAATTACTCCAGGAAGTATGTTCAGTCTTCCATTATGATGGTTATTTTGTTGATTTTTTCCTTAAAATGTTGTCAACTGCATCATCACTAGCATAATCCTATATTCAAAAGTACCAGGCATGAGAAGTTCCCTTTAGAGCATTCTAACTTAGTGAAGGAACTCAAAACATTTCATGGGGCTTTGATGTAAGGGGACCAAATGAACTTCAGTTAGGCTTAGAAGGAATGTATGGGGGGTGTCTGGCTGGCTCAGTCAGTGGAACACACGACTCTTGATCTTGGGGTTGTGAGTTCAAACCCCATGTTGGGTGTAGAGATGACTTAAAAATAAAATCTTAAAAAAAAAAAAGGAATGTATGGGCCAAAGTAGTGCTAATTTGGGAAGTGGGAAAATGGCGGACTTATTCTTTGGATGAGCACAGTGTGGGAAATGTGGAATTTAAATAACCATCTATTTGTTCATGCATAGGGACACCTCAGGGTCAGGGTTAGCAGTTTGAAGTAGAGTCCCACTAAATAGTAGGCGTTTTTGTTATTTGGAAGATTATGAGTCAAATGCTACCATTCTACCATTCACTTCACCTGGGACAGACATTCTTTACTTGGTGGATAAGTGGCATAAAACACATTTCCTTTTTCTTTTCCTTTTCCTTTTCTTTTCTTTTCTTTCTCTTTCTTTCTCTCTTCTTTCTTTCTTTCTCTCTTCTTTCTTTTTTTTTCTTTCTTTCTTTCTTTCTTCTTTCTTTCTTTCTTTCTCTTTCTTTCTTTCTTTTTCTTTTTTTCCCGCCCAACTGAACTGTTCCAATGCAGTTCATTTTAATAGGAAAGCATGTTTTAAGTGTTTAATATGTTGAGACACTTAAAAAGACAGGATCTGTGGGTGTCCAGTAAGTATATTTGATTTGGATTAAAATCTAAGTAATGTATTTCACTAAATTCATCTAATTACGACTAATACGACCATTTTTCCTAAGTGAAAATAAGTTGGAAAGACATTTGAAAAAAGGTCTAAAAGACCGTATCTCACGTGTTTTAGGAAGTGTACTTCTCTTAGCTCCTGGAACACATTCTGTATTTGCTTTCCACATGAGCCCCTGTCCACCCCACCTGCACCCCCACTCCCCAACAGTGGTGTAGGACTCCCTCCTCCTCGTCTGTCAGATCTCAGACCCCACACTACTCTTGTGCACTGCCGATATATACTGGATTCTCCCATAAACCCAGTTCAAGTTCTTTAAAGGTACTTCCTGTTCATTACCCACATCCATATCCTCAACAACACCTAAATCGAATTTTAAGTTTCAAGACAACATGGTGTCTATTTACTTTTAGCATCACATCATGAGGGTTGAGCCTTTTGGGGTTGCAGCCTACTGTGCTAAGCTTCCTTTAGAAGACTTTACTGTTGGCAGGCACTGAGTTTGATTTTTATTCCTCTTGCCTACAATGCTTTCAAAACAGAAGTCCAAATCGCCTGGTGTCAGCAAAGGTGATCCAGATTAAAAACAGTTTGAATCATTGCTCATACCCATGGTTCCCAATTTCAATTTAGTTTTATCCTGGTGATTCTTTATTATCTTTTCACATTACCCTTGCTTTGAAAAAAAATTAAGTTTTTCGTATGGTAGTTAAAATTATTTTTGCTGAGGGAAGGGTGGTATGAATAACTTCGGCGGCCATTACCAGAAACTGAAAATCCCTTTACGTTGTCTCTGATACTCACAAACTTAGACATTTACAAAGCCAGTAGTGTCATGTCGAATATTTAGGCCAACTAAACATAATCAGCCTTGGACTCTGAAAGGTGAATGAAGGTTTATTAGCCAAACTTCGTACTTGGGGAAGCTTCCTGAACTTGGATCTCTTAGTGACATCCATTTAGTAGCTCTTTTGAGGATCTTGTTGACTTAAATATATTCTCATTCGTAATATCATTGTTTGGGTGATAATATTTTTCTCATTTTTATATATTCAGAGCAGACCCTAGAACTCTGAGGAAATACTGCTGATATCTTATACATATGAAAGTCTGGGTTCATATGAGGGAATTCAACTGGGACGCCTACAGCTAAAGAGAACAAACCCTATCCCAGAAAAAAAAAAAAAGGCAGGAAGAAGGAAAGAAAACATGTATCACCACATAGCATAAAATGGAATCGACATCACTTTCCATGCATTCATCACCACTGGCTTCACATTGGAGAAAGACCAGCAAAGTCCTTGATATGAAGTGAAATGTAGAATCAAAAGATTAAAGTGGAAAATTTGAGAGAATTTGTCTGAATTTGGTGTCACAATGGTAAGAGACAGAAGACAGAAATTGTGGAAATCTGGCTGAAAGTATGGCTCCTGAGTACCTGGTGAGTGTGATTATGACGCCTTCAGCAGGTGGTTCAGTAACGACAGGAAGAGCAAACACAGGTAGGAGGAAAGGTCAAGTTTATCACTGTGGGGGCAAGGATGGGATGGGGGAAAATTTATTCAGAGCCTACCATAGGCCAGATACCATACTGGGTACTGGGCATAGTAATAAGTGAAACACATTTCTTACCCTCATAAATTTTGAGTCTAACACAGAATATAATATAAAGTAAGATATTAAGCAAATCATTAAGGACAAAGACACTCCAAAGGAAATATGTATGTCTAAGCAGGAATTGGGGGAAGTTATCTAAATTGTCTCAAATTATTTTTTATTCCACAAATTTTTCTACAATTCTACAAAATCCATGGCTTGCATGGACCATAATATCCTGAAGATCCCCATTCTTGATCTTTACCTAAATATATAAAGGCACCTTGAAAAGTTGTATGTGTGTCCACTTTTAGGAGGCAGCACGGCATTTGAGCTTTCGGCTAACGTCATTAACATGAACTTGATCTCTTTTCCTGCAGGACAACATATACAAACACACGACAAACTTTAACGATGTCAACGTGGCAATTTCACAATCTAAATTTCCAATTTAGGAAAGTAGTGCTTGCTTTTTACTAATGCGTCCAATCAAATTACATATTCTACCCTAGATCCAACTCATTTGGCCTCGGTAGAACATTTCTGTTGCAATCCATTTGTGCTATTTGTGGCAAAATTTCATGCCATGATGTACTGTGGAAAGAAATAAAAGTGGATGACAGAAAACATGTATTTTTTTCTTGTCAAATTAGCTGAATTTCAAAATAGGTTCATGACACTATCATGTGATATAGTCCCTTTTGTTAGCTGATGGGAATGAACCCAGAGACCTCCAGTGTGATGAACTTCTTTTCTAAGTACCAGAGATTTTGTAATCAACAGCTTTTTGACTATACCCTAAAAAACCCATGGTTAAACATGATCCATGATCTCACTGCTATGAGAATGCAGAATGCGCTTTCTACACTCGGGAAGTCAATGGGCTTTAGTGGGTGGTCTTGCTTTGGTGGAATGAATATAAAGATCTATCCCTTGGAAAACTAAACACTCTGCGCCCCAGATTTGCTTCCTACAGATTTTTGTTTTTGGTAGGATATTAAGTGACATTCAGGAAAATCTAAGTAGACAATTTTCCTGTGTACCTGTTTCATATGGCTAACTTCGATTTTCTTGCTGATAACTTTCATATGTTAAGAATATATATACACACTACCTTATAAATGCTTCGATGATACACACATGCACACACACATATTAAAAACAGTCTTCAGTATGACCTGCCATTCAGAAAACACATTAAGTTTCATGTTTGTAAATCTATGATTGTTTGTTCTTGTGTTTATACCAAATGACAGAAGGGGGGGTGTGCTTTAGTTTCTTCTAAAAGCCCGTAGAACTCCTACCAAGATTTAAGATTTTCAAAAACATCAATAATGATTTAGTACAGGGATAGGAAAAATAAGCCTGAAGAGAAAAGTGCTTTCTAGCCAAGGGTAACTTAGATCTATATGTCAGAATCAGAGCTAACTCTTCTTTATTCCCACTGCCTCTCCTAACATGAAAATATTATGTCCTTCTGACTTCCTGTGTAGGGATGCTTTTCAGAGGAAGCATGGGAAGCAATTTGACTTCATGCATGTCAGACAAAGTCATTCAATGTAAGGCAGAAAGCTAAAACTGGCTACTGTTCAAGAATGGTAAATGGAAATTTGGCAGAAACCAATGACTCTTGTCTTCAGGTGCTACGGAGCACATTCTGTGATCAAGGGAGCTAGCTGAGGGTTTAAGAGGCGCCTCACACACTTCTTTGTCGTATTCCTTGTCAGAGAGCCAAAGAGGGGTATTACATCACTTTTCATTAGGGATATTACATTGATGCAATATGTATCAAGGGCAGGCATTTAAAAATTATAATGTAACCTTAATCTATTAATACTGAACAAGAGATTAAATAGAAGTACTGTCATATGTCAGGAACATACAGTAGTTTCACAAAAATAAAAATTTTGGAGTATATTTGAAAATGTTCATTAGAAATTCAAGTAAG
>NC_048220.1:9157700-9212827 GCF_002007445.2 Ailuropoda melanoleuca | reverse complement strand
GTGGGGCTTGATCCCAGGACCCTGGGATCATGACCTGAGCCAAAGGCAGATGCTTAACCCAATGAGCCACCCAGGTGCCCCCATCCTGTTCCATCTTAACTCATTTATTACACTGCATGTTTCATCTCATACCAAAATGTATATGCTCCTGAAAGCCAGACTCGGTGCATGATTAATGTTTATATTTGCTGCATCTTTTATAGGACTTTACAATGAATGCTTAATAGGACGTTCCTGAATGTATCAATGAATGAATGAATACATAAATATGGTTCCTTGACTTCATTTTCTCTGCTATTGCTGCCTCCAAACACTGCTCTGTGTGTTTTCATTCCTTTTCTGACATATTCCAGTAACACTCTTAAAATGTAGATTAGCCTTAGAGGATACAAAATATCTCCTTACTATTGTGATTTTTTTTATGATGAAAATAAGTTTCTCTTCCACCTTTCTCATAGCCCTTCTTCAGGCTTTTCTTTCTTGGCTTGCTCTTTAGTGTTAATGTTTCTTAGGGTTTCATCTTTGCATTTCCTTACTCTCCTTTCTCCATAATTCTCTCTGAGAGTTTTGAAACATTCCTGTCTTCAGTTACCATTGACCCTTGCACAGTGCAGGAGTTAAGGGCTCTAACCTCTCCCTGCATGGCTGAAAATTCATGTCTAACTTTTGACTCCCTCAAAATTTGCACTACCAGCCTTCTGTTGACCAGAAGGCTTACCTACAAATAAACAGTCCATTTACGCATATTTTGTAGGTTATATGTATTACAAACTGTAATGTTACAATAAGTAAGCTACAGAAAGAAAATGATGTTAAGAAAATTATTAGGAAAATACACTCACAGCACTTTATTTACCAAAAAAATAGGTATATAAGTGAACCCATGCAATCCAAACCCATGTTTTTCAAGGGTCAACCATACATTTAATAAAGAATTAATTTCAAGTCTTTAACTTGAATACAGATTCTTCCCCTAAACCTTTTATCTGTTTATCCAACTATCTAGGCACAGGGTCACTTAAATGACCCAACAAAGATCTTACTGAATGTGTTCAAATGTGAACTCATCAACTCTCTTATAACCACCCTCCCCATTCCCTTCAATTGTTCTTTTGTTTTAAGGTCTACTCTGCCAGGGGATGGCACAAAATACCACCAGTCAAGTACCCAAGACAGAGCTCCGGGTGCTGTTCACAATTCTGTCTTCTCTCTTTCATGTTTTTTTTTTTTTTTAAGATTTTATTTATTTATTTGACAGAGAGACAGCCAGTGAGAGGGAACACCAGCAGGGGGAGTGGGAGAGGAAGAAGCAGGCTCCCAGCAGAGCAGGGAGCCCAATGCAGGGCTCAATCCCAGGACCCTGGGATCACGCCCTGGTTCGAAGGCAGATGCTTAATGACTGAGCCACCCAGGCGCCCCATGTTCTTAACTCTAATATAACAACATATCTCTGGAATTCACTCACCTCACTTGATTCTCAATGATTCTTTACTACTTCAGGTCATCATTACCTCCTTCAAAGACTACATTGATGTCTGCTAACTAAAGTACTGTCTTCCTATGTTATGGACCCTGCTGTCTATCCAATCCCATTACAGCATGGGGATTATCCTAAAAATCAAATCCGATAATGAAGCTCCTCTGCTCAAAAGCCTACCACAGGGTTCCTACTGTGTTGAGAATAGAATCCGAACCCTTTTACATGGATTACAAGGTCCCCTGGGACCTACCATCTATTGACTTCTCGTCTGTCTTACTCACCAGCTCCCCCAGCTGTATTTACAACTTTTCTTAGCTCCAGGAACACATCCTGCTCTCTCTTTCCTACATATGAGCCTCTCCCTTCTCTAGCTCCATCCTCACCCCACAGGGATGCTGGACTAACTCCTCCTCACCTGCCAGATTTTAGACCCCACACCCCTCTCATGCTATCCCATACTCCTGATGTGCACTGGCTTCTGTTACCAATGTAGCTCAGGTTACTTAAAGCTACTTTCTGTTCATTGCTGCCCACATTCATATTTTCTTCTTGAAACTTTATCTCTAACTTTTATATTTACATTATAATTTTTTTCTTAAAACACTAATTGGCATTGCATGATAATGACCCTTCATTATATCTGCAGATGCATTTGTATAGTTTCACTGTTTCATATACAGAAAATTGTATATATAATATATAAATTATAAATATATAGATTTATATATGCACTTAAAAATTGTTTCTCATATATGAACCAATTTCATATATATTCACATATATATGAAATTTATATTCATATTTATATTCATATGTTATGTGTATATATATATATATAACAATTTAAAAAACAGATTCT
The DNA here is from genome assembly GCF_002007445.2 of Ailuropoda melanoleuca. Lineage (NCBI taxonomy): Eukaryota > Metazoa > Chordata > Mammalia > Carnivora > Ursidae > Ailuropoda > Ailuropoda melanoleuca. The sequence goes on along the minus strand of NC_048220.1, from coordinate 9,210,488 downwards.
TTATGAACAGGCTTACATAGGCTGTTTAATGATTAGCTGTGGTTAGCACCAAAAACATTGGTTTATAATTTTAGGAATTCATCATTTTAACAATTTGGAAAGGACACTTTTAAAATTATAAGAGATATGCCAAGTGAAGAAATGGCTTTGCATTCCTGTCAGGAGTTTTCTTAAACACTGACAATAGACTTTAATTGGACAATTATAACTTTTCAAATTAACCTATTCTAGAATGTAGAAGTTCCATCCAGGGACTTTAAACTTTAAACATTCAGTCTTAAAAAAATTAAAATTAAAATTAATAAAAAAATACATTCATTCAGTGTTAAGTACTGAAGGAACCATCTGCCTTTCCCAACACAAATTAATGATATTTTGTATATATCAGCATTTTATAACATGATCTTAGGCAGTGGGATAGGTTCAGAGTAACACACAAACGTACACGCCTAAACAAATGACTTAAAATGAAAACTTGGGCATGTTGTCACTTCCCCTTTTTGTTCATTTAGGGCAAACTTCTCTACTGTCTTGAGAAATTCTTTTTTTTTTTTCCTGGCAGAAGAAAAAATGAGAAAAGTAAGGTAGACTAGGCATTTCCAATTGACAGCTTTAGCCCTGTCTAACTAAATCCATCAAAGGCATTCTGTTAAAGATACAGTGCTGAATGTTTCCATTTCTTTTTTTGTAAGGGGTCAGTGTGTCCAATTGGCAGTATCTCGAAGCCCAAGGGGGGTTTGTAATGTTATTTTCCATCTAGTAAGATGTATTACGACTGTTTATAGAAACGGAACAGGATCTCAACATTTTTTGACTTTTTAGAAAACTTTACTTGGAGACAGAGTAAAAAATATGTACCAAACCAAAAGTAAGAGGAACATATCTATCAGGCTTATATGTTTTGTGGGTTATATATCCTAGTATATGCAGATTTGAAAATATTTAGTAAGTTTAAGGAACAGCAAGATAGTTTCACCTTAGTTCAGTAGGTCATGACTATGTAAAAATATGGGTATAATATATAAGTTTTGAGTAAAAATGATCTCCCTAAATTATTGGATTGAGTCCAGAAGCTATGCCAACAGTATTAAAGAAATGGATTGGCAGGTGTTTTTTATTTTAGATACAAGAAAGGTATATGATTCCTATAACAGCAAAAGGATTTTTTTTTAAATCTCCCTTTAAAGAATACAAATCAATCACAATACTATGAAGAAAGTTTTCAAGTTTCTTTGTTAGGTACACATGAAACCTTCAAAGTCAAAATGCTATTTTAAACTCATGAGGAAAACCAGGACAAAAGAAATACTGTTTTGAATCTCGGCAAAAAAGGATTCAGGAGAATCAAGATCACAAAAATTACTGAAGGCAGCATCGCTGAGATAAGAAAATCAGCATTATGCCCTGCAAAGCAGCAGTGCCCTTGAAAAAGCAACAGCTTGGATTAGCTTTAACTGCCACATGGTAAATAACATAGAAATCCTGAGAACAATTTATATTCCTTTACAGGAATGCTGGTTATAACTGAGTGTTATCAGCATGTGAGGCTTGAATTTCATTTCATGGAAAAGAATAGGAATGTGCTTTCCAGAAAGAAATCATCTATTTTTTTTTTTAATGGGATGATTGAGAAAAATGAAGTAGGAGGAAAGAAATTTCTAGAATGTGGTCCAAACAAGATCGTTACACCTGGCTTAATCTGACAGCCTTTGCAAAATTTCAGCATCTTAAGGTGGGGAAAAAAGCTTTCATCAACATTGCATTTTCTTCATATTTTACTCTCACCTTTATTTAAGGAAACCACTTTCAAAGTCTTCCTCCTCAACGTGTTGAGGAGTGAATCTTCAGTTCAAGGAGAAATGGGTTTTTTTTTTGTATGTTTCTTATTAAGTACACAGGGGTTCCTATGACCTGATAAAGTGTTTTGCACTTTATATAAAATGTCTCTGGGAAGAAAAATAACTGAAATTGTTGCTAATGCAAATGATCAGAAATTAAAGAGGTCAGAGAAGTGGTGATTTCCAGCTAGAAACTTTGCTTTTGTATTTTGAAGATAATTAACTGTCTGGAGAAGTTTCATAAATTTTTCAGAAGTTATATTTCACTGAATTTATGGAAGGTGAAATGAACTGTAAGTGGCATTTGCAAATTTCGTGAAACTTGAAGATCTCATCATTATCAAATTTATTCTCCCTCAAGCCTTCTTCTATTTACTCCCAGCCAAGCTGTGCCACGTTCTTCATTTTGCATTTGTCGCCACTGTTTGGCTCCTCAGTAGCCTTGGATTTTTCAAATCCTATCCATCTTCATGTCCCAGACTTAATGTCCTTTGCTCCAGGTGAGATGACTTTGGTGGTTAAGGATTCTCTCTCTCTTTTTTTTAAATAGAGAATCTCATTCTCTGAATTATTAAAAAACAACATTTAACCAGGGATGTCTGTGGGCCTGTGGGTGTGTGTATTTTGATCCTATATTAATTATCATTTTCCCCCCTTACTAGTTTGTAGGTCCTTCAAGAATACAATCCGTATTGTATTCTTCTCTACCACCCAGGCTGGAATGCTGCCCAGAATCTCTACATATTTTTAACTGATAGATTTATAAAGCAAATAGAACTTGGTTATCCATTTTAAAGAATTCTACTTCCGTTGGGTCAGGATGAATCTCACCAGGGTTGAAGCAACTTTCACTTTAAATTCAACATGATTTTAGTATTCAACAGGAGCTTTACCTTGACCTTTCCTTGTAATTGCCCGAAGACATACTTAGTGATTACATGGTTCACTCTGAGGCATTCCACGTTGGCATTCCATAAATCACAGATCTTGAGAATAAAAAGGAAAAAAAAAAAAAAACGGAAAACTAAAAAGTGTGCCACTGTTTAAAAAAAAAAAAAAAAGTACAATGACTGGGCAATTCTGTCCAAAATCAGAGTGAGTGGGTGGGTGTGTTGGTTAATTTTATGTATCAGCTTGGCTGGGTCATGGTGCCAAGATACTTGGTCCAACATTATTCTGGTTGTTTCTGTGAGTGTGCTGTGAGATGAGAGTAACTTTCAAATAAGTGGACTTTGAATGACATAAATGATACACGTACATATTGCAAAATAATTACCACAGTGAGGTTAGTTAAGCAATTCTTCACCTCACCTAATTACAGTATCACTGTATTTATTGTTATGATGAGGACATTAGAGCTGGACTCTCACAGCAACTGTTAAGTACACAATAGAGTATTGTTAACTATCACCATGATGCTGGAACTTCTTTACGTTTTAATGGAACGTTTGTACTCTTTGACGACCATCTCCCCATTTTTCCCACCCCTCAGCCCCAGGCAAGCTATTTTCTATTCTCCGTTTCTAGGAGTTTGGTATTTTTAGATTCCACATGTATGTGAAATTGTACAGTACTTTTCTTTCTCTGACTTATTTTACTTAGCATAATGCCTTCCAAGTCCGTCCACGTTGTTACAAATGGCAGGATTTCCTCCTTTCTCATGGCGGAATAATATTCTGTTGTGTATATACACGTACACACACACACACGCACACACACACCACACTTTCTTTATCCATTCATCCTGATGGACTATTAGGTTGTTTCCATGTTTTGGCTATTGAGTAATGCTGCAAAGAACATGAGAGGGCAGCTCTCTTCAAGATGATTTCATCTCCTCTGAATATATACCCAGAAGTGGGACTACTGCTTCCTATGGGAGTTCTTTTTTTTTTTTTTCTTTTTTTTTTTTACAATTGAGGAACATCCATTCTGTTTTCATAGTGACTATACCAATTTACATTCCCACCAACAGTGCACCAGGGTTCCCTTGTCTCCACATCCTTATCAGTTTGTTTGGTTTTTGCTCTCAAGTTATATGAGTTTCTTATATATTTTGGATATTGATCCCTAATTAGATATACGGCATGCAAATATTTTCTCCCATTTCATAGGTTGCCTTTACATGTTGTTGATGGTTTCCTTGCTGTGCAGAAGGTTTTAGTTTGATGTAGCCCCACTTGTTGATTTTTGCTTTTGTTACTTGTGTTTTTGGTGTCATACTCAACAAATCATTGCTAAGACCAACGTCAAGAAGATTTTTTCCCCCTCTGTTTTCTTCTAGGAGTTTTACTGTGTCTGGTTTTATATTTAATCCTTAATCTATTTAAGAGCTAATTTCTGTGGGTAGTGTAAGATAGGGGTTCAATTTATTCCTTTGCGTGTTGACATCCAATTTTCCCAACACTATCTATTGAAGAGATTTTCATTTCCCCATTGAATATTTCATTGACAGTATATACTAGACTCTTGATTCTGTTCACTTATTCTGTGTGTCTGTTTTTATGCCTGTGCCACACTCTTTGGATTGCATAGCTTTGTAGTAGAGTTAAAAATCAGGAGGGGTGATGCCTCCATATTTATTCTCTTTTCTCAGGTTTGTTTTGCCTATTTCAGCATCTTGTATGGCTCCATACAAATATCAGCATCCTTTATTTCTGTGAAAAATGCAATTGGAGTTTTGACAGTGGTTGTACTGAATCTATAAAGAGTTTTAGATAGTGAGGACACAACAATATTAACTCTTCCAGCCCATGAACAAAGGGTATCTTTCCATTCAATTGTGTCTTCTTTGACTTCCTCCTTCACAGTTACACTGTGTAGATCTTTCACTCCAGTGATTAAATTTGTTCCCAAGTATTTTATTGCTTTAACACATGGTTAATGAGAATGTCTTCTTTATTTCCTTTTCAGATAGTTTATTGTTAGTGTATAGAAACACAAATGATTTTTGGATGTTAATTTTGTATCCTGAAACTTTACTGAATTCACTGATTAGTTCTCACAGTTTTCTGATGGAGTCTTTATGATCTTCTATATACAAGATCACGTCATCATCAGAGACAATTTTGCTTCATACTTGCAGATTCAGAGGCCTTTTCTTTTTCTTTTTTTTTTTTAATGGATTTAAAAAGAGATTTTGGACCCATGAGCATTCACCAAGTTCAAACATAACAATTCAATTCAATTTGTCATGTAGAGAAAATATAAATCCAATGCTTTTTCTTTTCCTACCTGATTCCTCTGGCAAGGACTACCCCATACTATGTTAAGTAGGAGGAGTGAGAGTGCACACCCTAAATTATGATCCTAGAGAGAGAGATCTCAGTTTTTTGCCCTTGAGTTTAATGTTACCTGTGGGCTTGTAACATATGCCCTTTATGATCAGAAGGTTTGTTCAGCCAATGACCACTTTGTTGAGACTTTCTGTCATGAAATGATGCTGAATTTTGTCGAATGCTTTTACTGCATCTATTGAGATGATCGTAAGATTTCTATCTCTTACCTATTAATGTGGTGCATCACGTTTCTTGATTTCCGTATATTGAACCATCTTTATCCAGGGATAAATCCCACCTGACCATGCTGTATGATCCTTCTAATGTGATGATGGATTCAGTTAGCTAGTATTTTGTTGAAATATTTCTGTAGCTATATTCATCAGGGACAGTAGCCTGTAGTTTTTGTTGTGTTTTGTTTCTTCTTATAATGTCCTTATCTGGCTTTGCTATCAGGGTAACATTGGTCTTGAAACATGAGTTTGAGATTTTTCCCTCCTTCTCAATTTTTTGAGAAGAACTGGCAATAATTCTTCTTTAAATGTTTGGTAGAATTCATCCATCATGTCATCTGGTCCTGGGCTTTTCTTTTTGAGAAGTTTTTGTTTACTGATTCAATTTCCTTACTGTTACCAGGCTGTTGAGATTTTCTATTTCTTCCCGTTTCAGCTTTGGTAGGTTGTATGTTTCCTTGAATTTATCCATTCCTTCCAGTATGTCCAGCTTGTTCACATGATGTTCCTAGTAACGTCTTGCAATCCTTGTGATTGGGATAATATAAGACTTTCATTTGAGACTGGAAAGAAAGATTCCCTTGCTAACTTTGAACAAGTAAGCTACGATTTTATGAGAAGACCACATTTCCAGGGCCTGAGAGAAGGTGATGATAAGGATTAAGAGTGGCCCCCAGCCAACAGCAAACAGGGGCCTCAGTCCTACAAATGCAAAGAACTAAAGTCACCAACAACATGAATAAACTTTGAAGAAACCTTGAACTGTAATGAGAGCACAGCCTTGCCAACCTCTTGATTTCACTCAACTGAGACTGTGGACAGAAAATCCAGCTGCACTGAGTCTTAAACACTGACCAATAAAAACTGAGATGATAGATGGGCATTCTTGTAACCTGCTGAATTTTTAGTCAATTATTGTACAGCAGTAGAAAACTAATACATCATGTAAGAACTTTTTCTAGTATTTGCTTTCTGGAGCATAGATTTCAATCTAAGTTATCAGAAAAGAAGGAAAAGAACATCATTTATATGAGCAGACAAGTTCTGAATCCTAGTTCAGACATAATTAAGGAGAGCAGCCAATACTGTGTGATGACTAGAGCCCACGTTCTGGAATCAGATTTCTGTGGCTTGAATCCTGATTTAACCAATTAACTCTTCCACTATGGGAAAACTGCTTAACAGCTCTATTTCAGTATCCTCATTTAGAAAATGGGCATAAAATAGTAACATTCATATTACAACTATAATTCATGATTAAATGAGATAAAACTTGAAAACATTTTTTTTTTTTTATGGGAAGGACAGAGGGACAGAGTAAGAGGAACTTCAAGCAGACTCTGTGTTCAGCACAGAGCCTGCCATGGGGCTCAATTTCACGACCCCGAGATCACAACCTGAGTTGAAACCAAGAGTCAGACGCTTAAATGACTGTGTCGCCCACGTGCCCCCCAAGATTGAAAACATATATAACAAAGTCTTTTGAACTGTGTTACCAATAAATTACTCATTATTTAGAAAACAATTACTATGTCCCATCTAGATAAGCTGGGTAGGAACTGAACAGGGAATTCAGGGAGCAGAATAAGACGAGGTAAAAGTAAGGATGATAGATATTCTTAAAATTGATAAGTAAGGAATTTATATTACTATCAGTGAGGATTATATGGGCTGAATTGTGTCCCCTCGAAATTCATATATTTAAGTCCTAATACCTGGTATATCAGAATGTGTCTGCATCTGGAGATGGGTCTTTAAATCTGTGATTAAATTAAAAGGAAGCCATTAGGATGGACCCTAGCCCCATCTGACTAGTGTCCTTATAGGAAGAAGAGATGTGGACATAAAAAAATTCTCCGGGGAGATGCACACAGAGGAAAGACCATGTGAAGATACAGTGAGAAGATAGCCATCTGCAAGCCAAGGGGAAAATAAACCTCAGATGGAAACAACCTTGCTAACACCCTGATCTTGTACTGCCAGCCCCCAAAACTGTGAGAAAATACATTTCTGTTGTTTAAGCCCCCAGGCTGTGGGATTTCATCATGGCAGCCCAAGCAGACTGAGACAAGAGTATACTGTTTCTTCTCCATTTTGCCTCCACCCTGTTCTGTCCTACAAGAGGCTGAGCCTGCCTGCATCCGCTCTGAATTTCTAGTTGATGCCAAGACTCCATCTCTCCCTGGACTCCTGTAACTGTGTATCTTTTCCTTGCTCCTTCCACTCTGACACCAGTAAGAGCCATCTGCTTTCCTGAGTTTCTTGGTGCCTCCACCTCCCAAGCTTGTTTGTTTTTAAATAGCTCATATCATCTGAGATGAATCCCGGCTGCTGTCAGGACCTGAGTACAAGAGAGGGGGAGGGTTAGGTGCGTGGAATAAGTGATGTGCAGAGGACATGACCAATAACATGTTATTTGGGGAACACGTGCCCAAGGAAGTAGGATAACTGCTCAAATTGGAGAAGGAGAAGGGACCATCAGGAAGGAGTTTCCTAGCTGGCCTCATCTGTCTAGGGAGACAATGAATTACAAGGCAGTAAAGAGAATCTGCCTGACACCCTCATTCCATATTGACTCCCTCGATTACCTGGTCTTAAGTACCACAACAATATATAGTGAGGACTGTCATATCAGTCAAGGTTCTTAGCAACTGACAGTAGAGCCAGCTTAGCTAGTTCATGACAACAGAGAATTTATTATGGGATATGTAGCCACTCAAGGCACCATCTGTGGAGCCTGAGATGTGGGCATGGAGGATTCTCTAAACCACAAACTGTTCCGCTGTATACAAGACAGCAGGCACACCTGTGCTTGCACTGCCATCCACGTGGGGACTGTGGGTCCCTCCTGGGGTTCTTCCAGGCAACCTCTAGAAAACTGATGTCTCTACTACTACCTGCACTTGAGCAGATCCACTCAGCCTCTGACTCCTTTATCATAAGCGATTGTGTGGTTTAGGGTTCACTTTGTTCTTCCAGCACCCTAAGTGCATTACTAGCCTTTTCCATCAACCATTTCACCATTCAGAATGCCTTTTCCCTTTTCTTGTCCTGACTCATTCCTTTAAATCTTCTGGGCCTGAGCTCAAGCATTACCTCCACAGAGAACTCTTCCCTGAACACTTTAACTAGTACATGTGATGTATTCAATGATTCTCCATCCCTTCTATTTTCTTTTCATAGCAATTATAATCTGAAACCCTATGACTTTACAATTCATTGTATTTTGTCTATCACTCCACTAATATTTAAGTTCCATTAGATCAGTTCTAATAGATAAAATTTTGGTTCTTTTCTGTCTTGTTCATCTCTGTTCTGAGAATAGCAACTGGCATGAGCACATGCTCCAAATGCTTTGTTGAATGAATAAATGAAGTACTATAAAGGCCCAGGGGAAGCAGTGTCTAGTGCTGGCCAAATGGCCAGGAGTAAGAGAAAGGGCTTCTTGTGGGTGCTGAGAGTTGAATTAGATCTTAAAGAATGAGGAGCTTTTTAGGTAAGCAGAGATGGACTAATATCAGGCAGTAAGTAATGCTTGTACAAAAGCCAGTAATGAAAGGCCAGATTGAGATGTGTCATGAGTAGCTCAAGGTAGTTGAGCATTTCCAAAAGTCACGGCAGCCAAAAGTCTAGAAGCAGGTGGAGTCCAGATTGTCAAAGTTCTATACGTTAAATTTGGAATTTGTTTGCCTGACATTAGGACAAAAGATGAAAGACTTTAAGCAGAGACTTGATAAGCTCAGATCTGTTTTAAAGCAATGATTCTCCAAGTGTAGTTTGTGGACCCCTCTAACTTTGAGAAACACATTCAGGGCACATGCAGGTTTAAAGCATTTTTCATAATAATACTGACATTATTCCACACCCCCCATATTTGTACTAATGTTTGAAAAGCAAAAGTAGCTAAAACTCCTAGTGTCTTAGCCCTCATGAAGTTTAGAGCAGCAAAGAATGTTAGTAGTCTTTATATTCTTCATTGCAACACCCTTGCAGTTAGAAAGAGCCAGTTTCACTTAGAAATGTCCTTGATGAGGTAATACAAATTACTGATTTTACTCAGTTATGACCCTTGAGTACATGCATTTTTAATATTCTGTGTGATAACATAGAAAGCATACATAAGGCATAAGGCATTTTTCATGCAAACTATAACTGTCTCAAGGAAAAACATTTTTGTTGGAATGTCAGGCTGAACTAAGTTCACAGAAAAATGATTTTTACTTGAAGGAAGAGTTAAGAGATAATGTATGGTCATTCAGATTTTGGTATTTGACAAATATATTTCAAAAAAATGAATGAAGCAAGGCTGCCACTTCAAGGAAAGCAACAGAGTGTGTTCATTTCAGCAGCATATATACAAAGAAAATAGTAGAGTGTGTTTGTTGCAAATTATAATGTTCACAAAAGAAAACTGGAATTTTGGAAAACTTGTATTTGCCTTTGATAGCTTAATGATTTCCTAATAACTACAGCCATGCCTAATAAGATCAGTGTGATTAATGAGTGGTGTTTTAATCATATCTTACAATGAAATGTGTCAACATTTGGAAGACTGACATAATCCAATGAATTAATGTTTTGCAAATGACCATTGCATGATGCTAAAAATACTAGTGCATGGGTGAAAGCCATTAAAATCCAAACAAGCCAATGGGCTTTAATGTAAAAGATTATCAAAAGTTAACTGATATAGTTTGACATTCTTCACTGCACGTAATCTTTAAGATTCTACCCTTTGCTGAGTTTTAATGTAATATCAAAGAATATTTACAATTATCTGAAAAGACTAATATAATAACCTATTGTTCCTTTTTCCAACTGCAAGTCTTTTGAGTCCATATTCTCCTCATTTAACCAAAACAGATCTCAACAGATTGAATGCAGAACTAGAAAATTCAGTTGTCTTAGCGGTCTTCTGTGAAGCCATACATTAAAGAAATTTGCAGAAATGTAAAACAATATGTTCCTGCTTATTTCCTTTTGTTTTGGAAAACATGGTTTCCATTTATGTTTACTTATGATTAATTTGTTATTGTTATTTTAAAATAAACTAGTAACTAAATACTCTGTAAATGCTTCAACTCAAATTTCTAATACAAGTAATTTCCCGCTTTACACTCTGCTGCGCTGACTGAAACCCATGCTTCCTGGAATGGTGCCCTTGCTTCTTACACAGCTTTGGGCTCATTCAGGTAAAATCTCAGACATTCTTGAGTTACAGGTAACGCGGTAACACACAAAATGAGGACTATCTGTAGAGTAAATATATTAATAGATATAGCCCACACAAACAAAAATTCTTTGGGGTCCTCCACCATTTTTAAGTGTAAAATGGTCTTGGTAACAACATTTGTGAACTGTCGTTTAAAGAAAGCTACCCAGAAGAGCAAGGAAGATGAGAGCAGCCTGTTTGTAAGGAAGGTAGACAGGAGACTGCTGAGAGAGCTATACCCCTCCCCAGAGAAAGAGAACAGAAGCATTAATTCAACTGCTGCTTCTGGGATAAAGAGGAAAGGTAGGATTCCAGAGACTTGGAAGATACTGCATTGATAGAAATCTACTGTCATGTCTGAGTTTTTTAAGCTGTGTTCTTAGGTGGATGTTGCTGCTGCTATGATCTCAGAGAAACCTAATTTTGTTTTACTTCCTTCTTATAAGATTTTCAACATATTGAACCTAATAGGATTTTTTTTTTGATCCAGCTACTAAATTTAATGGGAGCTTTCCTTAAGAAGTATTGGAATATGACAACACTAAGTCATCTGGGAGACTCCCTTGGTGTGTGTGGGCAAGACTGTTAACTTGGTATTGATTTGAACCATTTGTATTTTCCCCCCTTATGTTATTGGGAAATTCTATGAATGTAGTTAATTTCTAGAAAATCTTTTTTTTGTTGTTGTTGTTGTTTTTTTTTTTTGTAATGTAACTACAGGACTTAAAAAAATTTAGGACAATGTTTAGAAGTGTACCCTAAAAGAAAAGGTTAAAATTGGGGTGTGACAGGAGGTAGAGGGTAATGTTTCTATGGGTGTTATTTTTCCCCCCAAAAAGAAAACAGTGTCTGATTTACAATCATTGGCCTCAGTCACAGTCTGTTGCAATTGTCTGAGTCTTTGTCCCAGAAGACTCCTCTCCCACGCTTCCTCTGGCCATCTGGAACAGCCTTTCCGTACCTAATTGACTCCATGACTCTTCTTTTCCCATTTGTGAGCTTCCTGTTTTTTCTTTTTTTATTTCTGACCTCTTGCCTTCTTTCTAATAAAATAATCACATTCTTCCTTCTCTTTTCAAATGCTTAGTCATTCCCCCGCTCTAATATGGCTATTTGTAACCTTCTCAACCCTTTTCCTAGTAATAGCTTGAGATGTCATCTATGAAATACTTTCTCATCAGAGTCTTAGGCTTTTATGTGAATTCATGGTCACTGAGTTAAAGTCAGTTATAAATGATGGCATGAAAAAGTAGCAATGTTACCATTTTTATATGCCAATGCGCAAAGCATGAAGGACTAATCCTACTTTATACTTTTAATATACTGTATAGTTACAAGGCATGTTTATCACCTGTATCTCACTTAGAGCTCACAACGGCCCTACACGGAAAGCAAGGCAGCCATTACAGTGGGAATATCATTTCCTTATTTGTACAGGTAAATGAAAAACATTCTACAATGCCTATGGTCGTATTTTGCAGAGTCCCTAAGTCTCAGGTTTTCAGAGTGCCACTTCAAGATTCTATTCCCTACCTCATGACATTCCCTAGAGTCTTAGAAATTATTTAAAATAAGATGGATAGGGGTGCCTGGGTTGTTCAGTCACTTAAGTGTCCAACTCTTCATTTTTGCTCAGATCATGATCTTAGGGTTGTGTGAGGTTGAGCCCCTATTGGGCTCCACACCGGGCATGAAGCCTGCTTAAGAGTCTCTCTCTCCTTCTCTCTCTGGCTCACTCTCTCCCTCCCTCCCTGTTTCTCCCTCTCCCCCTTCTTCTCTCTAGAAAAAAAAAATGAGATGGATAGATGAATCAACCATTCGGTAAGGTAGAAAGGAATTTTTTTCTTTATCAACTGTAAAATACATTATTTTTTTTTAAAGATTTTATTTATTTATTTGACAGAGATAGAGACAGCCAGTGAGAGAGGGAACACAAGCAGGGGGAGTGGGAGAGGAAGAAGCAGGCTCATAGTGGAGGAGCCTGATGTGGGGCTCGATCCCAGAACACTGGGATCACGCTCTGAGCCAAAGGCAGACACTTAACCGCTGTGCCACCCAGGCGCCCCTGTAAAATATATTATTAAAGAAAAATAAAAGCTCAATAATTTAAATCTCTCTTTTCATCACTCTGGCTAGGTGATCAGCCCTAACTGGTGGTCTTCTAGTGGTTTCTAAGCACTTAACGATCCCAGGAGGTAAGTGAGATCCTAGAAGCAGAAACAGAGAACATCTGGAAATAGTTCAAAGAAAAATGATACATAAAATGGAGAAATTCATGCATGAGGAAGGATTAAAGGAGCATGTGTATTTAATTGGCTAAGTAATAATAAGCAAATGAGTGTTATGAATATTTGAAAAATGAAAATCTTGTATCTGAGCTCAAAGTTGGCAGAAATAATAAAATGTAATTTAAGAATAGTCAAATGAGTCTAAGTTGGGGGAAAAGAATGGAATCATCAAAGAATAGTATCCTAGGGGGAGAGTAAACATTATGCCATTATTATTTAAAATAAGCTAACAAAGAATTGGGTTTGAATTATAAATAACTCCCAAAACTATACAACCTTTGGTCAGTTTTCTGCTAACTGTATATGCCTTGCTGACATTTGAATATTACTAGCAACCCTGGTAGAGTACGTCAAGGCTTTTCTCTTGCTAACACAATGTTACCTCCACTTACAAGAATTCAAGCTTAATTAGTGAGAAAAAGCATAACCTGTAAGTCATTAAATGTTACCAAGTCCCCAAACTAAGTGGCTCTTCTCTTTATCTTTGTATTCCTGAGTCATTGCAATGGGAACCATGTAGTAATTATTGTGATTTATTTTAAGATATAAACATATATATTTATTTGTTCTCTGTCTTCCATTTCTGGCTCACAACTATCAGAACCTTTGGAATTTCCTAAGTGTTAGGAATGATTAAGGTGTCTTTTGTTATGTTAATGAAGTGACTTTTGCAAAGAGTATGGATGGGGGCTGGTTGCCAAAGGAGCCAACCATGTGATTAGAGGACTCGAAATTTCAGTCCTACTCTCTGACCTACAGAGAGGGAAGAGGGACTTGAGGTTGAATCAACTGCCAATAGCAAAAGGTTGCATCAGTTATGCCTGTGTCTAGAAGACTCCAAAAAACCCCAAAAGGAAAAGGTCCAGAGAGCTTCCAGGTTGGTGAACACATTGCGATTCGGGGAGAGTGTTGCATCTAGAGAGGGCATAGAAGCTCCGTGCCCCTTCCCCATACCTTGTCCTATGTTTCTCTTCCTTCTAGCTGTGCCTGAGTTGTATCCTTTTATAATAAACTGGTAATCTAGTAAGAAAGTGTTTCTCTGAGCTCTGTGAGTCACTCCAGCAAATACATCAAATCTGAGTAAGAGCTTGTAGGAACCTCTTATTGATAGCCAGTTGGTCTGTAATATAGGTAGCAATCTGGACCTGTCACTGCTATCTGAAGTGGGGGATAGGAGGCAGAGGCCGAGCAGTCTTGTGGGACTGAGCCCTCAGCTTGTAAAATATGATGGTATCTCCTGGCCCAGAGTGTCAGAATTGAGTTGAATTCTCAGACACCCAGTTATTGTCCAAGAGTTGTTTGTTGGTGTGAGTGAAAACCACCCCCCTCTCAACACACACACACATTGGAAGTTGGGTGTTCAGAACACCAGAAGGACACCATTTCCTAGAGTAAAACACCACCTATGTAATCACTGGGATATTCTGAAAACATCTGCTTACTTACTGAACACATAAAGGAAGGATAAAGAATTGGTTTCCCTGTTCTTGTATCAAGGCCAAGTTTTTGTATTTTTCTTCTGTGTGCTATTACTTTCTCCTTCTCCTTTTGACTTTTTTTTTTTTTTTTTGCTTGCTGGAAAGTAATGTTTGAATTTTTCTGAACCCACTTTTTTCCAAATACTCAGCCAACCCCTATTTTAAATTACATTACGAAGTCTTCTAGTGCTTCCTGTAATGACAAACCATGGTCTTTGTGGATTATGTATTTTTGTAGTTTTATGGCATAGGGAACTAATTTTGATTGTGATGGGGGAGTGATGGAATAACCTTGGGGTTTCTGTGTTTATCTTTTTGTTCAACACTGATGATTTTGTATATATATGTGTATTCACATTTTATTCAAAATTGATTGTACTCATTCACACAACAATATGATCACAAATTTGTGGAGTGCCCATTAAGTGAAATGTACTATTTTAGGCACCAGAGATAGACAAATAAATCAGATGCATTCCCACATTAGCTCATTGTCTTCAAGTTAGAGAGCACTCATCACATCATGTGATAATTATGTTTTTGTGTTAGAGGAAAGCATTGTATGCCATGAAATGATATAGGATAGAGCAACTAACCCAACCTAGGGAAGAAAGAGATCTTCCTTGAGGAGAGCTCACTGTTTCAGAAACAGCTTCAGTTTATGTAATACTTTCTAGTTGACAAAATATATTCTCATTGGGCCATTTTGTACGTGTTTGTGGCATGGAGATTAGTCATCATTACAGCTCTGTTTTCACACTTGAGAAAGCACAGGTACGGCACATTTTATGGGACTAGCTTAAGGTCCCATAGAGGATAAGGCAATGAGATTTTAGCCTAAATTTTCTGCTAAGAGTGTAGAATTCTATTGTCCCATGTTTAGAAACCATTCTCTCTTGGGTTTTTAGAGTCCATGCCCATTATCATGGCAAAGGAGAACACAGCATCTCAGAGACCTTCATCTAAATAAAAATTGAAAAAGTTAGTCTACAACTTTGATTCACATTTTCATCAAAGAGGGCTGCTGGTAAGTTCTTTAGCGTTACCGGGAGGTACATTCTCAAGATTGTGCTATTTCCATCCATTTTTCATTCAGTGACTTTGGACTCACTCTGACAGCATCATCTACTTTTCTTCACATGCATCTTGACAATGATCAGAACAAAACAAATGTTGTCCTTTCTTTAGCGTGTCCTCTCTGTTATTAATTCCTCTAGTGAACCGGTACTATTTTTTTTTTCATTTTTCCATTTTAGGTAAATATGTACTTCTGAAGAAAGCCTAAAGGGAGAGTTTCTTCTGGTACGGAATAAAGGCACACTTACAAGCTGTCTGTTATTGCACTATGCCTGACTAGAGAAGTGCATCAATCATTTTCTAAATAGGTGAGTAAAAAAAAAAATGTAGTTGAGAGAAGTGCAGTTAGTACCTATTCATCCAACTTAAGCCCTCTGATGCTTTATAGAGTCCCTGTTGGAGGAATAGGGAGCCAAACAACTGAAATCTGTAACTGACTGGGCAGATGGAAGTCTTCACTTTAAGCTTTGTAGACACCTGTTTCTGAAACCGAGGACCAATTTTTTTAATACTCCTTTTTATGTAACATGTTCATGTCTGAATTCTTACTCCTGATCCCCAGAGATTGCACCCATTGGAATATTCAGTTTCTCATCATGGAACCTGTCATCTGGACTGTCAGTGAACAGTTGGATGGAATGTCACCCGCACCCTAGAAAAGAGATTAAATGGCATTTTAACACACATGCTAAGCGTCTGTGGCAGTATAGGTATCTCTCAGTGGCTGACGGAATGATGTGACTATAGACTGTCTCAGTGAAACAGATTTGGTAGAACAGTTTCAATTATGTACCCACAGAAAGATTCTGGACCAATGCAGCCTCATCAAATGCAGTTCAGTGAGTCTGAAAGCAGGTGTAAATGTAGTGGAACCAGGAACTGCAGACCATGTAATTTGAAAATGTTCATCATCCAATATACTTTGAAGATTATAGACAGGGGCCAGCCTTGTTAAATAAGTTACCAGAAGAAAAATTGCATTTTGGGCTAAACCCAAAGGAAGGACAATTATCACTGCTTTGCTTTGCTTTAAAAATGAAATTAAATGCACCATGTGGCAATGTATTATATAATTTGCATGTTATGATGGCAAAATTTTATTATTTTTCTTGATGTAATTAGCTGGAAAGATATAAATAAAACTGATAAGAATTTCTCCAATTTCTTTTTCTATCTTGACTTTAAAATTATTTCCCTCATTATAAAAGATGTTAGTAGCTTTCTTTATCTATTCATTCAACAGATATTTGTGAATGCCTGATAGCAGTTTGTTTTCCATACAAAACATATCCACATAAACATACTGGAGATGGGAAAGAGCCACCAATGTTAATCAATGGTTGCCTTTCTCCCCTAAGAATAAAATAAGGTGAGTGAATTTTTCAGTAGGTCCTAAAATGAAAAAGAATGTGAATGAAAAGTATATCTTACCATAATCTGCCATTATCATGAATATCAACTAATATCACTTTCTTCATCAGAGGAAAATTCCATAGAGATTCTTTTTTGCCTTCTAAACATATGTCTATCGATTTTGCTTTATTTTCAATTTGGAAGTCAATTTAAAGATTCTTTAGGCTCCAATGAGCAGAAATCTTTTGACTCATGAAATAATATCAATCCTCAGAGCCAACATTTCCAATTATTATCATTTGTTAAACAGAGCTATAAAAACTTGGCTGAGCTTTGAGGAAACAATTGGAAGACAATGAAAGGAATATCTACCTCTCCTCTCATCTCCCAAAACATAGAACTGTCATAGGCAGAAATTTCCCACAGCCTAAAACCAAACCAAACCCAAACAAAAAAAGGAACAAGGAAGAGTTGTCAGAGAAGAGGCATTTCTTAGGGCTGAGACACAGGAAGTAAGAGAATATCTTGCTGTGTCAAAACAAAAGCAAATGCCCCCTTGCCCCCCCCCCAGGTCTCAGCAAAATGTCACAAGGATGAAGGAGCTAGCTTAAAGGGGATGTGACCAAATTTACGACAGCTTGAACAGGAAAATAATAAATTACAGCAAAAAAAATTTAAATCATTGAAAAATAGGAATTCACACTCATACCAGCAATAACAAGTTATTAAGCACATAAATAAATGGAGTAGAATTGAGGGCACTTGCTTATAGGAGAGTGTAAAGGCTGGCTGATAAATGCAGAAGAAAATCATTATTTTGTAACCATCAGGGCAGATTAGATAAAATATGAGTCATCAATGGATGCTAAGTCCAAGGAAGATTTTGATGAGGATCAAGTATTTACAAGAACTTTAAGTATCTCCCCATGGACTGCTTATTAATTACAAGGGGGAAAAACAATAATCACACAGTGAAAAAAATTTAATAAGACTGGGACCAGGTGACCAAAATTAACATAACTAACCAGGTACAAATGGTCATATGTGGGTTCCAGATGTGATTCCCCGAGAAGGACAAAACTTCACCTGTGCAATACACCAGGTGAGAATGCAGGCCCTTAATTTAATGAGTAAAGATCAGACAAACAGAAAATTTGAAGGGAGAGGCTGTAGTCTTTTTGTCAATGACATAGAAGATGAAGACAGACTGTCCTCTTCAAAGACAGACTGTCCTCTTCAAAGGGAGAGGCTGTAGTCTTTATGTCAATGACATAGAAGATGAAGACAGACTGTAAGAATGCTGCAGATTAAAGGAGGCTAAAGAAATATGACAATTAAATGAAATACCTGATTCGAGATGGGATCCGATCCTGGAAAGGACAAAATGTTATGAAGACATTAGACTATCTCTGTCGTTAGGAAATGCACAATAAAGCATTTAGGGGTAAAAGGCAATGATATATGAAACTATTACCCAGAGTAGCTAAATATACATATCTATACATACTAAGAGCAAGCAAAATTAGGTAAAATGCTAATGAGATGTACATGTGGGTGAAGGGTATGGGCATTCTGTGTACCATCTTTATTTTTACAAAGTTTTGTTATCCTGAAAATAATTTCCAAATCAGAGATTAATTAGAAATGCAGTCTGGTAGTCAACACTTCCTTTTCACAAACAAAAAGTTAAGCAACAATAGATTTTGATTAGTCAAACTTTCTTCTTATAGATAATGAACAGAAAACCAGGATGACCTGAGATTAGAGAAAAAAAGTGTGTGCCCAAAGATAAGAATCCAAATAAACAAATTAAACAATGATGCTTGAAAAAAGTTATATATTTAAGGCAATTTAGAAGAATAATCTTGGAAAATTGTGATTAATACCCTGATAGAAAAACTTTGAAAAGATATTGAAATTGTTGGAAGCTATTATGTAAACAAAGTGATCAGAGGATAATAGAGCAATTTCTGAAAATCACACATGTGTTTGTCAAAATGAAACAGTTTAGTAGGAGACCTGGAAAATAGACTCCAGCAAATCTTTTATATCAAAGAGCAAAATTAGAAAGATGAAAAATCTAAGAGAAAAGTTAGGACATATGAACCAATACAAGAAACACAAGAAAATACAAGCAATTTAACCGTCTTCAAATAGCTTTCCCAAAAAGAGAGAACAAGGAAAATTAGAGGGTGTATATAAGACAGTAGGAAAGAAAACCAAAGAAATAACAGGGGGAAAAAAGTCCATAACTGAAAAAAACCATTTTAACCTGGAAGACAATGACTGGAATGTCTAGCATAATGAATGACAAAAAAACATGTCTAGACATATCATGGTAAAGTTGTAGACGCAAAGAATAAGTACTAAAAACTTCTGAGAGAGAAAGACGGAGAACAAAGAATAAACAGATTTCATACAAAGGGCAGATAATCTTCTTTAATCAAGACATTAATTTAGCAAAAGATGCCAGAAGATAATGTAACGGTAACTCCAACATTGGAGGAGAAACAAACTTGAATCAATTCACTCCCGATTTATCAAACAAGAGCATGGCCCAGTCATTTTATCTTTTAATGGTTTACCTTTTTAGAATCAATCTTGAATACTCGACTCTAGCAAAATTAAGAAAGAGAAGTTAAGTAAGACTTTCTAAAGAGACTTTGACAGAAAGGGACAATTAAACTAGGTCAAGAAGGAAAATAAATCCCACGAGTATTTCATGCATAAGTTCAAGAAAACTTCATGTAATTTCATGTTCAGAAAGAGATTTCATTCTACGGAAGCAGAAATATTCTTAATAATATAGTAGAACAACAAGTAGAAACTCCAGATGAATAAAAAAAAGCTGTACAGTAAATTTACGGTCTAACTTAAAAGAAACCTACAAATGCACAATATTAAGATGTAAAAGGAACTATATGAATTATGAAAAATGCAGAGTTGTATAAACCAACACCACATTCAGTCTACAGAATACTTCCCTCACCCCCAAAATGTTCCCTTGTACTACCCATTTTTAGTGAACTACTTCTCACCCTTAATATCTGGAAACACTGGTTTATTTTTTTCTCTGAAAATTTTGCCTTTTACAATTACGCTAAGTAAGTCAAACAGAGAAATGATTTTACTTATATGTAAAATCTTTTTAAAAAATAGTGACAATAAATAAATAAAAATACCCATCAAAGTCACAGAGAAAGAGATCACTAGAGCTACCAGAAATGGGTGGGGAAGTTGGAGGAAGGTGGTCAAATGGTATAAACATCCAGTTAGAAGACAAAGAAGTACTAAGGATATAATTTACAATATGATGACTGCAGATGTATGATATTTAGAAAATTGTTAAGAGAGTAGATCCTAAGAGTTCTCAACACAAGGAGAATTTTTTTCTCTTCTTTTTATTCTATCTCTATAAGATGACAGACATAAACTCTTGTGGCAATCACTACACAATATCTATAAATCAAGCCATCACACTGCATGCCTTCAACTTATACGGTAACGTACATCAATTGTTTCTCAATGAAAGTAGATTTTTTTCTGGCCCTTCCTGAACGTTGTCTAAATTCTGTTATAGAATATGCAACCTTTTGGGCCTGGCTCCTTACACTAACCATAATGCGTTTGAGAATTAACGCGTGTTATTGCATACAAAAAGAATTTGCTCTTTTCACTGCTCCGTAGTATGGACGTATCACACAAATTGTCTATCCATTCACCAGCTGAAGTACATTCAGGTTGTTTTAATAATTCAGTAATTTTGAATAAAGTTGCTATGACCATTAACATAAAGATTTTTGTATGAATGTAGGTTTTCATTTCCCAAGTGATTAATGATGCTGAACATTTCTTGTGTGCTTATTTGCCATTTACATGACTTTGTTAAAATACTTTTGCCCATTTGTATGGGGTTATTCTCTTAATATTGAGTTTTGAAAGTTATCAGTGCTGGATACAAGACCTTGAGCACACATATAACGTGCAAGTATTTTCTCTTAGTATTTGCCTGGTTTTCCTTTCTCTTTCAAAGTATAAAACTTGTAATTTTATGAAATCCAGCTTTTCATTTTTTTTTTTGGTATCCAGTAGCTGTCTACTCTAAAGCCAACAGATCTTTTCCTATGCTTTCTTCTAGAAATGTTATGGTAGCAAACTTTTATAGTTAGCTCTGTGACGAATTTCAAGTTAATTTCTGGATAAACTGGGAGACATGTGGTAAGGTTCCTTCAGAGAGGAGATTGAGAGTATTAAGAATTAGATGGTATCAGACCATGAGTTCCATAGGTTACCATGCAAAAGCGTGAGTGGTTGAAGAGGGTGGAGGTGTGGATTAAAGGATGTAGGAGAGATGTACAAAAGCAGGAATCCAGTGGTAAGATACCACCTCAGTGTCTTGCGTCTCCTCTGTTTGCTGTGTAAACTCTGAGGTAAAGCACAAATCCTGATCATCTTTTATATATGTCTTCGTGTAAGGTAATGGGCTTTGGGATGTTCCTAACTCCATTTTTGTGACACCTCAGATCATTCCTGCCATGCCCACACCCTCTGCTCGAAGCCTCAGGCTTTTCTTTCATTTCCAGCAGAAGAGTTTTAAAAAAGGCCTGTTTCATTCTTTTGGTCATCTGTCAGATGGTTGCTACTTTTATTGGTACCACTACCCTGTAGAAAAGCCCTACATGGTAGAGTTGGCAAAATAGATTCATACGGGCTCTGCGCTCCTCAGCGGTTGCCTACAGAGCCTGGTCACACTCCACAACAGCACAGGTATTAAGGCCCTGTGGGGTGGACTTTGACCACCTGGAGATGAGGTACAAGAAATCTAGCAAATAAAAGTTTCATCCTTCCTTCCCCAGGTCCAGAATATTCCAACTACTATAAAATGTAGTATTTTCTTATATAGTCTCATATTCCATGAGTCTGAACAATGAGTTTATCTTGAATCTCTGACTAGCTTAGTAAATATGCTCAGGCATTTGCTCTCTGTCCTTCCTTGCCGTACTTCTCTTTCTTCATCACAAGAGATTCTCTGGGATTGCATCCTCTGATACAGGGTTGGTGTGTAGCCATCTGCTTCATACTGCGTTTTCTAGAAAAATGGCTATAAATCATTGGGAGAGGGAAGCAAGGAAAGTATTTTCAAGAGGAGTGAAGAAGTTCTCTAGGAACCTTATTTAGTTACTTACTGAATGGGGCTTTTGATGGACCCTGACCCTCTGGAAATTCAGCCAATGTCAGCGCGTAGAACAGATAGCATCTAAGTGACTACAGGAACAGAATGTCCATATGTAACCAAAGGGAGACTCAAACAGACATGAATGCATGATATACACCCTTTCAAAAGAGCAAATAACATTTATGGGAAAAATATTACTAAAGAAAGAAGGGATTGAGACTCATGTCCCACTGGAGTGTTAGCTGAAATAAAAGTTTTCCCCAAAGAAGGAGTAATGAGCGTATTTCGGTAATTAATTTGGCCAGAGTTATCATTAAATTCTTTTCTAATTGCTAACATGCCAAAACATGTCCTGTGAAAGAGGACAACAGTGAGATACAGCATAAGTCTTGGAGTAGAGAAGTAGTTATATGCTATGAAACTAAAGTCAAACATAAGAGAAAATCTGGAAAGAGCAGAAATACATGGAGGTTAAATAACATGCAACTAAACAATGAATGATTCAACTGAGAAATCAAAGAAGAAATTAAAAAATTACATGGAAACAAATGAAAACATGACAGTCCAAAACCTTTGGGATGCACCAAAAATGGTTCTAAGAAAGACATATATAGCAGGATGCACCTACCTCAAGAAACAAGAAAAATCTCAAACAACCTTACCTTGCACTTAAAAGACCTAGAAAAAGAACAACAACAAAACCCAAACCCAGCCAGAGGAAGAAAATAATAAAGATTAGAGCAGAAATAAACGATGTAGAAACTACAAGAACAATAGAACAGATCAGTGAAACCAGGAGCTGGCTTTTTGAAAAGCTCAACAAAATAGATAAATCTTTAGCCAGACTAATTAAAAAAAAAAAAAAGAGAGAGAACCCAAATAAACAAAATCACTAATTAAAGAGGAAAAAAACAACCAACACCACAGAAACACAACCAACTCTAAGAGAATATATGCCAAGAGATTGGACAACTCAGAAGGAATATTTAAATTCTACGAAACATAACCTACTAAGACTAAAGCAGGAAGAAATAGAAAATTTGAACAGATCAGTTACAGCAATGGAATTGAACCAATAATCCAAAAAAATCCCCTAAAAAACAAAAGTTCAGGACCAGACAGCTTCACCGGGAAATTCTATCAATTTAAAGAAGAGTGAATACCTATTATTTGAAAATTATTCCAAAAAAGTAGGAGAGAATGAAAAACTTCTAAATTCATTTTACGAGGCCAGTATCACCCTGATACTAAAACCAGATAGAGGCACCATAAAAAAAGGGAACTATAGACCAGTATCTCTCAAGAATATAGAAGCAAAAATTTTTTAACAAAATATTAGCAAACTGAATCCAATAATACATTAAAAAATTCATATACTACAATCCAAGTGGGATTTATTCACAAGATGCAAGGGTGGTTCAGTATTTGCAAAATAACATGATACATCACATCAATAAGAGAAAAGATAAACACTATATGATCATTTAAATAGATACAGAAAAAGCATTTGACAAAGTACAACATCCATTCATGATTAAAAACTCTCTGCAAAGTAGGTCTAGAGGAAATACACTTCCACATAATAAAGTCCTTATATTAAAAACCCACATTTTACATCACACTCAATGGAGAAAAAGTGAGAGCTTTTCATCTAAGGTCAGGAATAGGACAAAGATGTCCATTCTCACCACTTTTATTCAACATGGTTCATGAAGTCCTAGCAACAGCAATTAGACAACATAAAGAAATAAAAGGCATCCAAACTAATAAGAAGTAAAACTCTCACTTTTTGCAGATGACATGATCCTACATACAGAAAACACTAAAGATTCACACACAAAAAAAACTACTAGAACTGATAAATGAATTCAGTAAAGTCATAGGATACAAAATTAATGTATTAAAATCCATTGCATTCCTACATGCTAATAAAGCAGCAGAAACAGAAATTAAGAAAAAATCCCATTTATAATTGTACCAAAAACAATAAAATACCTAGGAATAAACTTAACCAAAGAGGTGAAAGATCTGTACTCTGAAAACTATAAAACACTGATGAAAGAAATTCAAGATGACGTTAAGAAACTGAAAGACATTCTGGGCTCATGGCTTGGAAGAACAAATATTACTAAAATGCCTACACTGCTCAAAGCAATCATACATTTAATGCAGTCCCTATCAAAATACCAACAGCATTTTTCACACAGGTAGAACAAACAATCCTAAAATCTGTATGGAACCATAAAACACATCAAATAACCAAGGCAATCTTGAAAAAGAAAATCAAAACTGGAGTATTACAAGTGCACATTTCAAGTTATATTACAAAGCAGGAGTAATTAAAACAGTATGGTATTGGCATAAAAAAATAGACACATAGATCAATGGAATAGAATAGAAAATTCAGAAATAACCCCACAGTTACATGGTCAATTAATCTTTGACAGTCTCTTCAACAAATGGTGTTGGGAAAACTGAACAGCTATATGCAAAAAAATGAACCTGGGCCACTTTCTTTCATCATACACACAAATAAACTCAAAATGGAGACCTGAAACCATAAAAATCTTTGAGAAGAGCACAGGCAGTAATTTTTCTGACATGAGTCCCAGCAACAGCAACATTTTCCCAGATATGTCTCCTGAAGCAAAATAAACTCTTGCGGCCACATCAAAAAAACAAAAACAACTTCTACAGAGCAAAGGAAACCATCAACAAAACTAAAAGGCAGCCTATATAATGGGACAAGATATTTGCAAAGAACTTATCTGATACAGGACTAATAGCCAAAATAACTAAGAACTGATACAACTCAACACCTGAAAAACACTCCAATTAAAAAATGGGCAAAAGACATGAACAAACATTTCTCTGAAGAAGACATCCAGATGGCCAACACACACAAGAAGAGATGCTCAGAATCACTCATCACCAGGAAAATGCAAATCAAAACTACAATGAAATATTACCTAAAACCTGTGAGAATGGCTAAAATCAAAGACACAAGAAAGAACAAGTGTTAGTGAGGATGTAGAGAAAAGAAGAGTAGTGCACTGTTGGTGAGAATGCCGATTGGTGCAGCCACCGGGGAAAACAGTATGGCAGTATGGAAGTCCTTCAAAAAAGTGAAAATAGAACTTCATTATGATCCAGTAATCCCTCTACTGGGTATTCCCTCCCCCCAAAATACAAAAACACTAATTCAAAGGGATATATGTGCCCCTATGTTTATTGCAGAATTATTTACAATAGCCAAACTATGGAAACAGCCCAAGCATCCATACACACACACACACACACACACACACACACACGGGAATATTACTCAGCCATAAAAAGAATAAAATCTTGCCATTTATAACAACATGCATGTAGCTAGAGAGTATAATGCTAAGTGAAGTAAGTCAGTCAGAGAAAGACAAATACCATATAATCTTACTCATATTTGGATTTTAAGAAACAAAATAAAAAGCAAAGGGAAAAAAAAAAGAGAGAAAAACCAAGAAACAGATTCTTATATATAGAGAACAAACTGATGGTTACCAGAGGGGAGGGTGTGGGAGGAATGGGTGAAATTGTACAACTTGTGATGATGAAAACAATAATAAAAGGAAAAAAAAAGTAGTTATAGGATCAATATATTTAAAACTAATTCCCAAAGATAGCTGATAATTATTTTATTGGGGTGTATTTGACCTTTATTTTGACTTATTAACACTAATACAAAAGTGATTTCTAATACTAAAAAATGCTGATAAACAATGAACTTTATGTTTCTGGAACCACAGTAGATACAGTAAAATTATGATCTATTGCCCACATTAGTTTTCTATTGCTATGAACAAATTATGTTCAAGTGAGCAGTTTCATAGAATTCCTACTTATTAGGTCACAGTTCTGTAGGTCACAAGTTTGGGCTTGAGGTGGCTGGTCCATGGCTCAGAGCCTTGTAAGTGAAAATGGGGAGTCCGCAGACGTGTGTTCCTTTATGGAGATTGTGGCAAAGAATCTGCTTCCAAACTCATTGAGGTTGTTGACAGAATCAGTTTCTTATGATCTGAAGCTTGAGGTCCCATTTTCTCACTGGTTTTTGGCTAGTGGTGGCTGTCAGATCATAGATGGTACTTGCATTCCCTGCCACCCGCTTCCTGCTCCAGCCCCCATCTTCAAAGCTTCAAAGCCAGAAAGAGAGAATCTACCTTTACAAGCCTCAGCACTGGAGCAATGTATCAACATATTTACAGGGTGGACCCACACTCAGGTTAGAGAGATTGTACAAGGATGTGGATCATTGGAGATCATCTTAGAATTTAACCTACTACATTGAGTCACATTTGTAGGGCACTCAAACAAAAGGATATTCTTTTTTTGTGAGTTAATTTGGAGAGAAATTCATTTAAAGTCTTCCTAATGCTCTGTTAGAATACAAGAGGTGAATCGTGGCCAGCAAGATTCTGTCATTGTGCGCCAGTCACACTGGAAGCTTAAGCTCATTGTTTTCATTGTTCGGGGAAGAAGATGGGTCTCATATATAAGATAATTTTAGTGTGTAGATGGAATTAGGAAAATGCCAAATCATTGTCTTTTGGGTTTATGCTCTCTTTCCGATTCTTTCAATTATCTTCCTCTACAGTATTTTGAGGCACTGAGTCCGGCTCCCTGGGCCACAACATCTCTTCCAAGGGATTCCTTTTACAGAATCATCTACAACTAACCCAGCAGTAATTAGCTAATCACTAAAAATGGGTTAAGGAGGGAGTATGAAGATGCCTTCTTTATGTCTGCCAAAATAAATGTGTTTTAATAGAGGACTTTAACAACTTAATCAGGGCACACTAATTTCTTGTAATGGTAATGGTGATGATGGAGCTGGTGGCATTCTATGCAGATTGGAACCAGATTAATTAAATAAGCTGGACTCAGCATGATGTGGGAAGGAAGCAACATAATTATTTTTTACAACTGCTATTTTTAATCAGCTCTGTGGGGCATACCTTTCCTCCCAGAATGAAATCCAAGACAATCTCATTACTTTCTTTGACATCCTCAAATAATATATTAATGGTCTCTATTTTTGAAATAACAAAAAAATTCTTCCAGTCCCATATATAATAACTCCAAACTGTTATTCATTTTAAAACATGTCTTTTGAGATTTCAGACAATTAGTGGTTGGTTCCTGATGTAGTTATTTATTGCTGTATAACAGATTACTTAAAAACCGATATAAATCAACTATTTTCTTGTGTTCATTATTTTATGGATCAGGAATTTGGGAAATATTTTGCTGGGCAGTTTTCACTTGGTTTTTTTATGTGATTGTGGTCAGATGCTGGCTGGGACTGAAGTCTTCTTAAGGCTCAATTGGATGGATGTCGAAGATTGCTCATGCATGTGACTGGCAATTAATTCTAGCTATCTGCTGTGTGCCCAGTTCTGACTATTGTAAAGGGTGCCCTAGATGTGGCCATTCTTTGTGGCTTGAAGACTCAATAATTGTTTGAGGTTCAGGGATCCAAAAAAAGTGAATGTTCCAGAAGCTGGAATTGGTGTTGCATTTGTAACTTTGTCTAGGAAATCAAATAGCTTTACCTCTACCAAACCCTTTTGAGCAAAGGAGTCAGTCATAAGGCATTCAAATTCAAAAGGAGTGGATAGCTGGCTTCTTGACTGGAGAAGAATATCAAAGAAATTTGTGGCCATAGATTTAACGATCACAGATCCCTTCTACGAGGTGGACATCTTGCCCACAAGAGCCACAGACTTCATTCTCATGACAATGGAAGGTCAGCTGGCTTTCCATGTAAAAAGTAAAATACTTTTAATATCAACTATTAATAACACAAAAACTTTTTTTTAAATCTTCTGAGGAAACCATTGCCTCCAAGATGAATGCATCTTACGTTCTCTTCAAAAATAGTTGAAATGCTTGGCTAGTGAGAGTAGAAAGACTCATGAGGTTCAGCAAGCAAAAGAAAAGGCTGTTCACCATGTGGTTTTCCCAATGCCAGGGGTTCCTTTACAGACAACATCTTAACTAAAGCTTGGATGTGCTTTCAAGAGGGTTTAAACTTTTTATTCTGTTACTATATTAATATAAAAGTCTGTTTGTGTGAGGTCATACAGTATAATATATGACTTATCATTGTATTGGAGCTTTATATGAAATTAGAATAAGCCTGAACATTCATACCATCTATTTCTTTCCTAAAAATTCAATATAGACTCTGCACAAGGTTGAAAACAGAAAATAACCAAACAGCACTTCCCAGGCCCAATCTGTACAGCACCCTAGAGATTTAGAAGAACACATGCCAAGGAGACCCGACAGTTTATGCCGGTGATCACATCAGCCACTTGATGCATAAAGTCATCCCTATTTTAGAGTACTTGGTTTAAAAGAATTTGGCACTAATAAGGAAAAGAATATATATATATATATACAGGAAACATTTTTCAAACATTAATTTATCTAGAAAATGTATCATTTATCATGTAAGAACTATGAAGTGTTTCCTAGAAAGGAATTCCCAGCAAGCAATCTTAAAAGGCTTGCAAGGTGATGGAAAACACATGCAAGTGGAATGGCGAAACTCTTTTTTATCCTGGGTTTCTAAACTCATATTAGTAATGTGACACTGGATAGGTATGAATAATCTGTATTGCTGCTACTTGCAGCAAAGTTTGTATAAGAGAAGTAGGTATGATTCTATCTTCTGGAGATCTGACTTTGGAGGAGAGCACACCGCCGATAGCTCGTAAAACAGAAAGCCTTTGAGGATGGCCGTAGACCTCTGGAGAAACCACAGAGGGGTGCTGTGATCGATCATCCAGCAGGCAGATTCGATCTTCATCCGTCTTATTATCTAAGTGTGTGTCAGAATGCAGGACAAATTCCTACACAGCTGTCCCCTGACGGCTCCGAAAGGATCCCAGTTGGGAGATCCTTTTGGAAGAAATAGGGAAGTCTGTAGTTGTTGCTGTGAGGTAGGTGCTTGTTGCTTTTATTAACCTCAACCTTAAAAGCTAATGGGCACCATTACATCATGGAATGCAGGATTCAGAGCTATTAAAAAACACTGCATCACACTAGAAACATGCCCGAGTCCTTTATTTCACACACAGAATTTTTGTTGCAGAGAGATAGCAGGTAAGAAAGACAGGTTCTGTCTGCAGAGAGAAGTAAAGACACAAGCCCCAAAGAGGGATTGCTTACTACTGTTCTGTTCATCTGGAAAGCTCCAATTTGAAGAAATGTTGTGGAAGAGTGATTTAGGTGTAAGGGATAAAATATACAAAGGAGAGTAAAAAGTACTGAGCTCTGAAAAACAATTTGAGAATGAAAGACAGATAACGTAACTGAAGCAAGATACAAATAGAAGAGGTACTAATTGACAAGATCAAGGCGTGAGAATTAGGGAGAACTCAGAAGTCTTTATAGAAATCTATTCTCCCTTGAATTCAGGAGTCAGGCATAAAGCTGTAGGTTCTGGCTGCACTTTCTTTCAGAAAACAGTAAGTAGAACGCACCTAACTTTTGCATTGTAATTGTCCTAAGTGGCTTGCTTAAATGAAAAAGAAGAACGTCTTCTACATTAACTTGTAGCAATGCCTCTACAATTAAAGGCTTATAAATTATATGGTGCTGCTTCAAAAGTATTTGTATATTCTGAAGTTGTTTAGACATTTCCCAAGTGGTCTCCTTACATACTATGGCTTTTTAGAAAATATCCTTCCTTCACAGAATAAGCACTAGAAATAAGCAGAGAGAAAAAAAATTCTGGTCTGGTTTATCTGTCCAAATTATGGTAAGTGATATATAATGGGGATCTTAGGAATTATTATATATAATTTTAGTCATTTAATGTTAATGCATTGTCATCATTAGCCTGGAATAGTAATAGAAATTTAAGAGACGAGTTTTTATGAGTAATTTTGAACTGAGTGGTGTGTGTGTGTGTGTGTGTGTGTGTGTATGCTCCCATGAACATATGCATGGGACGTGGCTTAAGAAGGTACCTATTATGTTTAATATTTTAGCAACATGTATTAGTCTTTTTAAAAACGTGATGGCAAATTTTCATTCATTACAATGTTTCTTTTCACCTTGTATTTTATATTATTCTTATTTTTCAAGTGGCATCTACATAGGAAGAGTGCAAGACAATGCAGCTGGTATGAATTTTTAATCACAAAATCCAAGCGTTCCAGTATGAAACTTCCTTTTATGTCTTTAACTGAAATGAACTTTGATCTGCTCTACTCATTTATGCTTGGAGGGTATCTGCTGTAACAGAATACCATAGACTAGGTAGCTTATAAACAACAGAAATTCATTTCTGACAGTTCTGTGGTCTGGAAGTCTGAGATCAAGACACTGGCATGATCGAGTTCTGAGGAGGGCCCTGTTCTGGGCTGCAGACTGAGGACTTCTCCCTGGGTCTCCCTGGGTCCTCACACGGCAGAGGGGGCAAGGGAACTCTCTGCGGTCTGTTTTATAATGTCACTAATTCCATTCATGGCAGCTCTGTCTTCCTGACAGTCACCTTCCAAAGTCTCCAACTACAAATACCATCTCACTGGGGACTGAGTTTCAACACAGAGCTTTGGGGCACATGAACATTCAGTCTATGCCAGAAAGGAAATTTAACCTTGTATATGGAAGGTAACAGTCAGTTTAAAACCCAGTCTCTGGCAGGAAATTTTTTTTTTTAAGAATTTATTTATTTATTTATTTATTTGACAGAAAGAGACAGCCAGCGAGAGAGGGAACACAAGCAGGGGGAGTGGGAGAGGAAGAAGCAGCCTCCTAGTGGAGAAGCCTGACGTGGGGCTCGATCCCAGAACGCTGGGATCACGCCCTGAGCCAAAGGCAGACGCTTAACTACTGCGCCACCCAGGCGCCCCTCTGGCAGGAAATTTCTGATCAGGGAAGCGTTCTCCCTTGCTAGGGTGGCGCAGCTGAGCTNTCCCAGAACGCTGGGATCACGCCCTGAGCCAAAGGCAGACGCTTAACGACTGCGCCACCCAGGCGCCCCTCTGGCAGGAAATTTCTGATCAGGGAAGCGTTCTCTCCTTGCTAGGGTGGCGCAGCTGAGCTGTGGGGTGTAAGTTTCATGTTGTCAAGGCAGAAGAACACCTCCACTGACCTCTGTGAAAATGGAGATTTCTGCACATGACCCTGATTGTGTCTCTGTTTCCATTAGGGTCTCCAATTTCAAGAGCACACGCTTCGTTCTGTTCTTGTCTGCATACTCTCACTTACCACTGCCACATTTCCAGTAAACACTGCTTTATAAAAAGACTTTATAGAGTCTGTTTTCCTCTGTGTAAGGTTGTTACATCCTTTAATATTCTAATCAGAAATTTGACTATCGAAGAGGGACCTATAAGACAGATTCAAAACATATGACCATATCACTTCTTTTTAATTACAGAGATTCTTATCGAATATGAAGAAATGCAGTTTCTTATACAAATAGATGGCAAAATGCATAACTACAGAAGTGATGAATGCTCTATCATAAGAGATGAAAAACTAATGCCCTGGCAACAATAATTATAGGGGGTAAGACCTCCTGAATGGCAAGGTAAGAAGCTTAGTGGGTCCTCTTCCCCCCAAAAATCGTGATTTGTAAACATTTTAGTAAATAAAAAATATCAAACCAACAATTCTTTAAAGTCTCTGGATTCGTCCTAAGGGAAAACAGCAAATGGAGAAACATTCATTAAAGACAATCTACTAAACCTCAGCAAGAACATGACTGTGGTTTTGATCATGGTCTTAGGACCACCAACCTCTCTGACTGTACCGGTTCTGCAATACGGAAGCTCTACCCTGAATATCCTACAATTGTCAAGTGAGGATTAAGAAGATAGGGCTCTCTATGTCACATCCACTCTGGGGATAGGATTTCACCCATGGAGAGGCAGGATGTCAGGGTTTCTAATCTCCTGTTGTATATTCCAGACAAGTATGCTAAAAGGATGAGGTCTATAGCCTCCCATTGTACCCCTACGTGAAGAACAGAAGCTCTACTCTAAATGAGGCGGGGTAAGAATAAAGAGGCCCCAATGGTCCTTCCTCAGATTGCTTCTAGGGTGGAAGTTCTGTGCTGGAAGGGTCAAACAGAAGACCAGAAGGTGTCACCTCCACCCCATGACCACTCGTAGGATGAGGACGTCACTTCAGGAAAGTCGAACCCCACCCCCAAGTTCCAGTGCCGTAGTTCTGGGATTCTACGCAGGGTAAAGGCAGGCCATGAGAATTGATGGAAACTGAATTTATTTGGAAGAGAACATGGAGAACTACTTGTCTAAGAACATAGGGAATTTGGGGGAGAACAATTAAGAGACAGCTGATAGCTCCACAAGACAAACTAAATAATAAGCCCCCAAAATTTTATGAGAATAAAAAACAAGAACTAAAGCCAAAGTTACCAGAATGAGGGAAATAACAACAACCAGAACAGAAATAAATTAGAGATCAGAAAAACTAAGAAACACCATAGAAACAGGAGGGTTTTTTTGTTTGTTTGGGTTTTTTTTGTTTGTTTGTTTTTAAGAAAAACAACAGTGACAAAACTTTAGGAAGATCCACTAAGGAAAAAAAAAGACAGGACTCAAATAGAAAAAATTATTAATGAATTGAGACATTATAACTTATATCATAGAAATACAAAGGATCATAAGAGACCACTCTGAACAAATATACACCAACAAATCGGGTAACTCAGAAGAAACGGGTTAACTCCTAAGAACATACCACCTACCAAGATCAAGTAAAGAAAATACAGAATCTGATCAGCCCTACAATGAGTAATGAGAATGAATCAGTAATCAAAAACCTCCCAACAAAGAAAAGCCTAAGACGAGATGGCTTCAAAAGTGAATTCTACCAAATATTTAAAGAAGAATCAATGCCAATCCTTTTCAAATATTTCCCAAAATTTGAAAATGAAGGAATACTCCCAAGATCATTTTACAAGACCAGCATTACCCTGATACCAGAGACAAGGACACTACTAGAAGATAAAACTACAGGCTAATACCCCTGATGAATATAGATACAGAAATTCTAAACAAAATACTACCAAACTCGTCAACACAATAAAAGGATCAAACACCACAATCAAGTGTGATTTGTCACTAGATGCAAGGATGGTTTAACATATGCAAATCAATTATCATTGAGGTGTATCACAGTGTAATGAAAAATAAAATATGATCATTTGAATGGATGCAGACAAAACAGTGAACAAAATTCAACATTTCTTCATGATAGAAACTCTCAACAAAACGGGTATAAACTAAAAGTAACTCAACACAATAAACACCATATTTAATGAGCCCCAAAGTCACATGATACTGAGCAGTAAAAGGTTGAAAGCTTTCCTGCAAGACCGGGAACAAGAAAAATGTGCCCAGTCTCACTAATCCTGTTCAACATTGTACTAGAAGTCCTAGCCAAAGGAATCAGGCAAGAAATAAAAGGCATTCAAACCTAAAAGTAAATAGTAAAATGATGTCTGTTTGCTGATTCCATGATCTTGCATATAGAAAATCCTAACGACTCTTAAAAAAAACCAAAACAAAAAACAAACAGAACTAATCAACGAATTCAGTAAAGTTTTCATGATACAAAATCAACATGCAAGTAAGTTATGTCTCTACCCTAACAATAAACTATTTGAAAATGAAATAAAGAAAACATTTTCATTTATAACAGTATAAAAAACAATAGATTTAGCCAAGAAAGTCAAAGATGTATATACCAAAAACTATGACGTTGATGAAAGAAGTCAAAGAAGACACAGATAAGTGGAAAATAGTCCAAGTTCATGGATCAGAAGCATTAACATTCTCAAAATGTCCGTATTACCCAAAGCTATCTATAGATTAAATGCAATTTCTATCAAAATTCCAATGGCTATTTTCACAGAAAGAGATAATACAATCATTGGTGAGGATATGAATACATTAAAACTTTCATGCCTTTTCCTGATGGTAAGTAAAAGTGTAACAGCATTGGAAAACAGTGTGACAGTATTTCAAAATGTTTAAGATAGGGGTAACACATGACCTAGCAATGATACTCCTATATACATAACCAAGACAAATGAAAATATACATCCATGTAGAAACTTGTGCATAAATACTTTTAGCAGCATTTAGAGTACCCAATAAACAGAATATTCAAAGCATCCATCAGCGGATGAATGAATATTATGCGGCATTTCATACAATGGAGTATTACTCGGCCATAAAAAGGAATGAAGCACTCGTATGTACTACAGCACGAATGAATCTTAAAAACATAAGGCTAACAGAAAGAAGCTAGACACAAAAGACCACTGTTCTTATGACTACTTTTTAAAAAAAGATTTTATTTATTTGTTTGTCAGACAGAGAGAGAGAGCACAAGCAGGGGGAGTGGCAGGCAGAGGGAGAAGCAGGCTGCCTGATAAGCAGGGAGGCTCATGTNACACAAAAGACCACTGTTCTTATGACTACTTTTTAAAAAAAGATTTTATTTATTTGTTTGTCAGACAGAGAGAGAGAGCACAAGCAGGGGGAGTGGCAGGCAGAGGGAGAAGCAGGCTGCCTGATAAGCAGGGAAGCTCATGTGGGGCTCGATCCCAGGACCCTGAGATCATGACCTGAGTCAAAGGCAGATGCTTAACTGACTGAGCCACCCAGGTGTCCCTTTATGACTACTTTTATGGGAAATATCCAGAATAGGCAAATCTGTGGAGACAGAAATGAGATTCGTTTTTACTTAGACCTAGATAGAATGGTAGAAATAGAGAATGTATATTAACAGGTACCTTTCTGAGGGGAAAAAAATGTTCTAAAATTAGACTGATGGGGTGCTTGCCCCACTGAAAATGTATTGAACATCACTGACTTGTGCCTTTCAAATGGGTGGTATATGTGTATGGTATATAAGTTACAACTCACTAATACTGTTTTAAAAAGTGACTAAACCAACCATTTGTAGCTAATGTTTATAGAAAGTTTTCACATACCTGTCACTTTTCTTTGAAATTCTCAAGGATTATTTTATTTCATCTGGACAATAATGTTTATAAGCTAGTTACTAAAATCTCTCTCAGTTTACAGGCCATAGTGCTGAAGCCAATNGATTATTTTATTTCATCTGGACAATAATGTTTATAAGCTAGTTACTAAAATCTCTCTCAGTTTACAGGCCATGGTGCTGAAGCCAATGGCAGTTANAATAAGAGCTCAGCATTTATGTGTTCAGGTTGGAACCCATACCCAGGAAGTCTGGCTCCAAAATGCATGCCTTAAACCACACACTTCTCCTGCGTTATACTGCTCAGAATTTACATTCCTATTATGTTCTCATTGCTGTTACAGAAATCCTATAATTACAGCAAGATTTCTGGGGAAGGTGTTTTCTTCCAGCCAGAGCTAATTGGGGTTAGCACTAATGTAAGCATATTTGGCCCTACAGGGCTTTCTGGACTGGGCCATTACCTAAAGTGTTCTCTTCTTGCTCTGGTTTAAATCTTACTCACTCTTCAAGGCCAAGCCCAAAGTGATCTCTGGGAATCTTTCCCCCACTTCCCAGACCAATGTGGCTTTTCCCTTTCTTGTCCCATAACATTCTCTGCGTGCCTACAGTGTACCACGTTTCCCAGAATGCCATGATTATTTGCTTTAATATCTGTTTTTCTCATTACGCTGAAATTCTCAAGAGTAAGGAACACCAATGTTTGTATTTGTATCCCTAAGTATTGCTGTTAGGAAAAGAGCAGGCACCCAATAAACGCTGAATAAATTAAAGAGGGAATAGAAGCTACAGAAGAAATCTAAGAGTTAATCATTTCCTTACCCTCATACAATTTCCTTACCTTTATACAAAATCACATGATTCTGAATAGTGAATGGCTGCGCAACATGAAATCTGCATGGGCTTAATAGTACCATTGTCATTAGAGAGTTGAAGTGCACAAAGGCCATCTAATATATATTTAAATCACTGACTTTGCTTCTGGACAACTTTGTGGGTTTTTTTTTTTTAACAATTAAATACAACCTTCTTCCATGATAACTATGAAGCCAGGTGTCGATGCTTCCCATTAAAGAGTAAAGTTAACCTCAAGCATGTCAGTATATCTCTGAGCCAAGGACAGAAATCTAAAGGTTTTGATTTGCCAATTCTATTTTAAAAGTATGTTACTCATTCAAATATAGGTTGAGCATGCCAGGGCTCGATCCCATTGGCACAGTGTTTGGAAATGAATATTCCAGACGGTGCCTGGTTTAGTATGTTGAACTAAAGCCTGCTGGCCTGGGAATGTCATTATTTCTATAGAAGATGATTTACCTGGGTGACTTTTCAATCAGCAACTTATTTTTAAAAATAAATCTAAAAGGGAAAATACTGTTCTTGCCAGGATGAACAAAACATTTTCTGCCTTTATAGTGTGTAACTGAAAAGATCTGCCAAATACAAATCCTTCTTTCCAACAGTAATGAGAATGTATGACTCAGATAGAAGTCAAACACATTTTTTCATCTTGGTATTGAAGCCATTTACCTTTACATTAACTCTCAAGTCACTTGAATATCAGTTAGTGGAACCATCAGTCAACTGCCTAACAGCATATTCGATCTGCATTTGCCCCAAAGCATCAGAGTTACCTGAAGTCATTGTGCCCCCCCCATCCAATGCACTCTGGAGATATAATTTGCAGAGGGGTAGTTTAGGGACTCCATTCCTCCAAATGCAAGTATGATTCCATGCAGAAAAAAAGCATGAGTGGGTATGAAACATGGATCTCACTATGTTAATATCTCCACTGATGCACAAACCAGGCATCTTATTTTTCACGCAAAGTCCACTCTGCTTTTTGAGGGTGTGGGATAAATGTGACTTTAAGAGTAATCATAAAATTATAGGAGGCAGTGTTGAAGGGAAGTACTCTCCTCTCCAGGCAAGGATATTATCTAGGTGATGGTTATGTATGCCAGAGATGTGTTAAAGATGTTAATTTAAATGTTTAATTTCAAAGATCTTAAAAGTAGCTGAGGGGGGAGGAGGGCAGTATGGCGAACAAAAGGAAGGGTGAATGCAGGGAGGAAATGGTGTGGCTTTGAGGCATTTTTGATTGACTGGTGCTTGGGGAACTAGAGGAGATGAGGCCGAGTGGTAGGGAGGAGGTGGATGGAACACATTCTGTCTTGTGCCCTGTTACAGAGTCTGGACTTCGTTCTTTAGTCATGGTAAAACCACAAAAAAATTAGCCTTTCTGTGGAAGAGAAGACAGTGTGGTCAGACATGCATTTTAGCAAACCATTCTGGCAATGGTGTAGGGCAAGACTGTTAAGAGATAAGACAAAGAGACCAAATGAAAGATAATGAGGGGGGCGCCTGGGTGGCTCAGTCAGTTAAGTGGCCAACTCTGGATTTTGGCTCAGGTCATGCTCTCAGGGTTGCGGGATTGAGACCCGCACTGGGCTCCGTGCTCTGAGTGGAGTCTGCTTGTCCCTTTTCCTCTGCTCCTCCTCCTACTGGAGCTCTCCTCTCTCTCAGGCTCTCTCTCTCAACNATTGAGACCTGCACTGGGCTCCGTGCTCTGAGTGGAGTCTGCTTGTCCCTTTTCCTCTGCTCCTCCTCCTACTGGAGCTCTCCTCTCTCTCAGGCTCTCTCTCAACAGTAAATAAATAAAATCTTAAAAACAAAGAAAGGAAGATAAAGAGGGTGTGAGCGAAGAAGAAAACATGACGCTGGACTGGAAAGACCAGACAGTGGTATGTGGTCTATGGGANTGATGTGGGGCTCGATCCCATAACGCCGGGATCACGCCCTGAGCCGAAGGCAGACGCTTAACCGCTGTGCCACCCAGGTGCCCCGATAAAATCTTAAAAACAAAGAAAGGAAGATAAAGAGGGTCTGAGCGAAGAGGAAAACATGACGCTGGACTGGAAAGACCAGACAGTGGTATGTGGTCTATGGGATAAAGGGTTTCTGAAGAGGGGGCTGGCGGATGGGTAACTTGTTCAGGGGTCCTCTCTGTCTTATGAGATTTACATTGAATAATGGGATCACTGATGTTCGTTCATACTGCAGATGTTGAAAAAAAAAATTGTGACTTCTCCCATGGTAGGTTCCAAGATTACTTTGAAACATAAATAAGCTTTAAGAGCTTCACTGACATGCTCATTTGTCCAAGACCAAAGGTCTTTACTCTGATCAGGGAAATCAATTTATCGCCAAAATTTAAAGGAACAATGTTTAGGAGATATATAATCCCTATAACACAAAAGCATGAAGCTCTCACCCCCCAAAAAAGCAGAAATCTGCATCTCCTGGCATTCCACTTATAGTCTTCAGCAAAGCGGCGTTCAGATTCTATGCTTGTTATGGTATAAAACACCCAGCGAGATAGCACACCAGTTATCACCTTGTGTCAGCTAATATTGGTTATTACACTGAGTTCAAACCTCTGATTCTCATCATCTTCAACTTATAATACTTTAGTCATCCACAAAAGGGAGGGTTTATAAGATAGGCTTTAGGGTCACTTTTAATTCCATAATATCATTTTTATTATTAAATTCTGACAAGCATCACTTGGCAAAGAAACATCTTGCCAGCTCTTGTTTTCATAGGGCTTGGAATGTAACTCAACATTAACACAAATTTTTTGCCTTTCCCTCCAATAAAATTAGATACATGAATATTTTGTCTGTTCGAACCTCTGGTGAGAAGTATGTTTCTTGATGATTTTTAGGGGCTAAGCAAATGTACATTGTTTTCTCTCTCTGCCTCTCCACCCCACCCCCCCCCCCCCAGCTCTCTGGAGTGTAGGAAGTAAGTATGTCTGAACATACTCAGACTTATTCTCCTTTGTAATTGTATCCTCATTCCTCAGGTTGAGGGATTAGAGACACACTGATACATTGTGTAAAAAAGGAGTGCTGAAATTCAGTCACTCAGGTTCACTGTTGTTATTTCCCCAACCCAAGAGTAGAAAACAAAACAAAACAAAACAAAAAAACCACACACAAAAACTACCAAAGATGCCACCACCACCTGGGTACAAGATAGTTATGCCATATGTGTGAATTTCCTCAGTAATAGATAAGAATTTCCTCAGCACTAGATAAAGATTCAATGAGGGTGAGCTGAGATGTTTGAAATGCCCCAGACCTGGCCTTGGAGTAATTTTTCAAACGTTCAGAATTTGGATGTTTATTTTTCTAAATTGGCCATGAGAGGCTTCCTTTTTGCAAACTAGATCCATGGAAAGTTTCAATTTTTACAGTCACCTTCTAAGTTACACATATGCAAAAATAATCAAAGTGCAGGGACAGCATTTTCCTTTCATCCCTGTGTAACTTAAAAAAAAGCAACGTGCATTTGGCTCACACACCATGAAAACTTTCATCTTTTACTGGAACCCGTTAGATCAGAAGGATAATTTTACAGAAAGATGTGAATGAATGGAAACAGGCGATCAAATACCGAGTTGGCCCTTTTTCTTCTCCTTTTTTGTGAAGTCACTTTATTAAAAAGAAAAAAAAAGGTGTGCTTCAAACCATCATAAGTGAGTCAAAAGAGATCTATGCATAAAACTGGTAGAATGACAAAATTAAAATAATTCACATTTATGAACTAAGGGGTTATACTTTTTAGCATTTAATTTTAATGTAGGAGTTAAAAAGATTTATTTTCTAATTATTATTTTACTTTAGTGTCATAAAGTGTGTTTTGAAGTAAAAATGGTGTTTGTTCAGTTTCCTGGCAGCGCCGGGGTTCCATTAGGAAAAGCATGATAACCAAAGAATAGAGCCTCAGCCAGTGTCAGGAAGAGTTAAGAAGCATTTTAATAAATTGGATGTTTCTACTTGGTTTGGTTGCTTTTGATATTTGGTTTCTTTTGATCCCTTAAAATGTCATACTCGCTGTAATATGGTAATTTGGTGCCATGTATAATTGAGTAAAATACTGTTACCTAAATTAAAAGAGGTAAACAACCATGAAAATAAGCCATTGAGATTTAAAAAAAAAAAAAGTTTTCTTTAAAAATAAAGATGAATACTTCATTCACTATGAAGGGAATTGACCTAGGGTCAGTTTTGCGAAGTTAAGGAGTACGTTTTACATATAACAGTATATATTTGCGTTGTATACGTGTAAATCACTACCATACTGATGCGATGATTTGCATTTAATGCGATGCTATTGGAATTATTAGTACTCAATTTCAAAATACCATTTTACTGACCTACCCTTCTGAAGGAATGAGATGTTTCAAATTAGCTCTTAAAAAATATTTGACTATATCCTTGGATGCTAAAATAATGTCTATTATATATGTCATAGAAGCTGTTTAATAGAAATCATTCTCAAATCTAAATGCCCTTCCTACTGCTCAATAAAATCCATATTTCCCTCCTTATAGTGGGTACAGAGCTGAATTACATGACTCAGCCCTACTGGAGACTCAGTGTGGCTATGTGCCTGTGTTCCAGTGGGTGGAACTTTAAGGTCTACTTCAAACAACCCACACCCCCTTGGACTTTTCCATTCTGGCTGAAAGAAAGAAGACCCAGCCAGGTACTGTAGACGGCAGTGGTTCTACCAGGGTCATCCCGCCACCCTACATCCCTGCCTAAAACCCTTACGTGAGCATTAAACAGACTTCTGTTGTGTTTGGACCATTATACATTCTGGAGTCAGTGTGTTATTGCATTGAGCCTATCCTGAGCAAGACATCATATTTTTCAACTAAAAAAAAAATCCTAAATATAACATTGTCGGGAGGAGGAGTTGAGGTCCCTATCAAATACTTTTACAAAATGGCCTAATTCTCACTTGCTCCCCACAGCGTTCATCACCTGCACCTCATTCCCCATCCTTACTCTACGACAGTATTTTTACCTCATGTTCCTTGAGAATATAGAAATAGAAATGCCCTTATCTTCACACTACATTAACCTGCCACCTTCCCCACATTTCTTTCCATGTATTTCTTTCCTTCCTGTTTCATCAGTATTAACAAAAATGTAAAGGAAACAATTGGATTGTGTAAATGGCTTAATAATATCCGTTCCTTGGGGCTGGAGAATTTGAAATTCATTTAGATCTCTAACTGTTCATCTGGTACCTGATAAAAATGGTATATGATTATTGCTTATGACAAAAATGACCCCTGAAAAACTACATGTGAATTGGATGTAGCTTTAGTCTTCCCTGAGTATGGTGGCTATTATAACTGGGGTATTTTTTGTGCCGACTCTGGGAGCTATGCCTACAGAATACTTATAGAAGCTATCACCTTCTTTGGAGCATGAGTTTTTTAGCCAAGATGACTCTTGGCCCTCCTCGTGTGGACTCACCTCCAAGTCTTTGCATTGTGATCTAGGCTCAGCATGGCTACTGGATGGTTGTGTGAACAGCTGCATGGCTGCTTGCTGTTAGGACTCTTTTTGAAGGGATGCCTGATGTTTCCCTCCTGCCAAGACGTCATTCCTGCGTGTATCTGAGCAGCCTGGGCCTCGCATGGCCTGGTGATGTTGTAAGTCTGAATGTTTAGCTGAAGCCAGCAAGGTCCCCTGATGAGCCGTGCACATCTCGGCTCCAGCCCCGGTTCTCAGTGAGACCTCCAGCTCTAGACAAGCAACCACCCGTCTTCTACTTCGGCAGAGCTCTGGAGGTTTGCTCTCTCCGGAAGGTAAACAGAAGAGACTCCGGGAGAGAAATCAGCCACAGTTGTGAGTAGGAGTACTGTACTCAAATATGGCACTGGTATTTGCATACCAATTCCTGAGACTCCTGAACCCTCTTCTGCCAGTTGGCTTCCAGAATGTTGGCAGGAGATTGAATCATCCCTCTCTAGTGAATTGGACCGAGCTGGCAAGAGGAAAGCTGCAAAATTATGTGCCCAAGCAGCACACTTAATAGTGAAAACTAGTCAGCAAGTCTAGGAGGTTCCAATCCTATTTTCAGCATTCTAATCTTTAATAGGAGCAGAAAATCATAGATTACTCCATATCTGATAAAGTCTCTAACAAAAAATCAAAGGCCAAAATAAATTAAAAATTATATCTGAGAGAGAGGAGACTTAGTATAAAATTCATAATGACCAACACATGCTCATGCATACACATTAAACAAAAGCAACATAAAGAAAAATCATACAAAGAGAATACCTCTTCAAATAAACTATCATCAATATCTTCAGGTGACTGAGAGGAGATATTGAATCCATAAAACAAGAGTAGGTTGCTATTATAAAAGATACTCAGAAAGAAAAAAAAGAGTACTCACAGAACCAGAAAGGCGCTCTTGAGTAAAAAAAGACAGCAGAAAGGAATACCTATAAAACTCACAGAATGATGGAAAAATAAATTTAAAAAATATCACATGTGCACACACAAAGAAATCACAGATGGAAAATATTTCAGAAAAATATAATTAATTAAAAAATCCAAAAGTTTAACATCTTAATACAAGAAATTCCAAAACAAATGAAAAGGGAAAAAGAGATGGAGGATATCATCTATGAAATAATTCAAGAATATTTCCAAGAACCATAGAGCTTTCACTGTCAGGTTGAGAGACCTTGCTGATCACCTACACATGAGTAAAACAGATCACACCAAGTGTGCAAAATCTTAGAGGGCTAGGGCTAGACAGAAGATCCTCCAAGCTTCCGTGAAGGTGGGGGTGAGGTGGAGAGAGGATGTACAGCCCCATGGTAGCAGGTGACAATCAGAATATCAGAATGGCTTGGACCTTTTAAGCAGCAACATCAGAAACTAGAAAATGGTGGGGTTGATGCCTTCAAAATTCTAAACAGAAATTATTTCCAAACCAGAATTTTTTATCTAGTAAGATCATCTTGTAAGAACACCCCTCATGATCCCATATGTATCCTTTCTCAGGACGTTATTGTAGGTCTGATCTCCCATAATTAGGAAGTAAACCAAGTAAGGAGACATTCTGGGGGAGACAAGAAACAAGGGACCCAACACAGAAGAGAGATAAAGGACATTTCCTCCAGATGACGGTAAGAAGATACCCTTTGCAGTGGTAATAATAATACAAATTGATAGAAATACTGTACAGTGATCTAACCCCAATTACAATATTAGGGAGTACGTGGGTATGAAAAGGAGCAGATGAAGAGTGGCAATGAAGAAGGAACAAGAGAGTGTTCGGTCCCCATCCAGAGTGGGCAACCAGAAGATGATGCTTAAAATTGAAAACGTGTAAGTATTTATACATTATGTGTAGCCAAG
The DNA here is from genome assembly GCF_002007445.2 of Ailuropoda melanoleuca. NCBI lineage: Eukaryota > Metazoa > Chordata > Mammalia > Carnivora > Ursidae > Ailuropoda > Ailuropoda melanoleuca. Next base: position 9,167,274 of record NC_048220.1, on the reverse strand, counting down.
TAACTCAAGGAGGGAAATGAAAATAGATGATGAGAATAGGAACTAAAAAAAAAGATGGATAGCTTTTAAATGTTACACTGAGTTAAAAGTACACAACTGAAAATTTTCCTTTGTAAACATTGGTTGAAAAATTGATATTTATACATTTATTCTTTTACATTGTAAAATTGAAACCAAGAAGTAGTCTACTGGGAAATATTAACAGGGAGATAGATATTCTGAGGAATAGGTCTATAATTCCCTCATTACCCCTTTTCTACACCTGTTTTCTTTCTGGGTCTTTTCATTTATTTATTTTTTTTTCCAGCTCTTTTTAAGTACCTTTTTGGAGATTGTTAGTCCCATTAACCTTGCACTTTTTTTTTTTTTATCTCTATCAATCTCCTCTATTTATTTTCCTTTCCATCTTAGAATCTGTGGTCTATCACTTGACCAATATTTCTTCCAATATTTATACAATATTCTTGTAGCATTATCCTTTAATTATTACCTCCATACAAAACATCAATATTCAATAAATTCTTGAAGTCTCATCCATGCCTGTACCACAGTGCTGCTACAGATAAAAAATTTAACAATAACATGGGAGCCAACAATGACTACTTTCTTATTTGTTCATACATGTATCAAACAAAAATCATCAGTTCTGTGAAATCTATTTGATAAGCCTTGGTTATCAAAATAGGCATAGACCTTGCCTTGGTGGAGTCTTGACTCAATGAGAACAAAGAGGCAATAAACACGTCATTGCTTAATTATCTGATTCAAATGTGACAAAGGCAAAATATGGTGCTCTATGGTAACATTCATAGAGGAAAAATGACCTTAATTTTGTCTTCATTCTCTGAAGAAGTAAAATGTAGCATTAGGGTAGAAATTGGGTTATATGTCATCTGAGTAAAGAGAATTTGAAAACTGCAATTGTGTGCGGTAAGGAGAAATTCCAGACAGAAGTAGACTGTTTGAAATTTGGCCCCAAAATGGCAGAACAGAGAGGAGTCCAGGAGAGCCACTCTCAGTCATCGTCAGGTCTTTATAAATGTTCTTTCTCTACCTGAAGGACCTCCCTTCCTTCCTGTCCCTGTTGACCATACCTTTTACATGATCACTTTTGATTTATCCTCCAGGTTTCAGTTTAGAGGCTGCTTTCCAGGGAAATCTTATTTAACTCCCTTGATCCTGACTTGTAGTTTCCACATTGGGCTATCGAAAACTCTTCTTCCAGTGCCTCTAATCAAAACCGTACTGTGTTGTGATTGTCTTTTTCCTTATCTGTGTCATTTTCTGGTCCCTAAAAGCAAGGAAGACAGGGATTTTCTCACTATTCTATCCTTAGCATCTCTTTGATATAAATTGGTGTTCTGAGCCTATTTGCTAAATGACAAGAGCAACTAGGTGTTGCAGAGGCCCTCAGGGCTTTGGAGCTGGGTCTGATGCCAGATCTTTCTTTCTTTCTTTCTTTCTTTCTTTCTTTCCTTTCTTTCTTTCTTTCTTTCTTTCTTTCTTTCTTTCTTTCTTTTCTTTCTTTCTTTCTTTCTTTCTTTCTTTCTTTCTTTCTTTCATGACACATCATTTTAGTCCCCTTATTATGACTTGGCTTTTAATTATGTTTAAAATAATTGCAGTTCTGGATTACTTAAAGTATTACATGAGAAAAATTATGCTCTGAGTTGTCACAGACAAAAACTATAATTACTGCTTTGTAATTACATTATCGAAATATTTCTATAATCAAATATTCCAGACCCTAAAAGAAAATGGATAAACTTCATGATTACATGTACACTCCAATCTTTCTAAGATGAATTAAATTTTCAATATTGAAGTAATTGGTTACATGTCTTAGGTGGGAAAAAAAATTGCAATTATGTAAAAATCATCATTTGTTTTACTTGGAATGATTTAAAGGTATAATTTTAATTAGAACACTCAAGAAAAACTCTGGAAACTGAAGGTGGCAACTCTGTTCTACATTTGTTAACATTTTGCCTAACTTAAATTTACATTGTGAAAATAAATAAAGGAAAAGTCATTTAAAATGGAGGGGGGAGGCCTGAAGGGGGAGCTCTCATGCAGGTACTTCCTCTTGGGGCCTGTAGAACCAGCAGGAAGAAGGTAAGAATGGTCTTGGTGAGGGAGCGCACTTTTCACAAAGAAATCCATCTCCTACTTTTAGGAAAAAGAAGGTCCCTCCCAGCCCCAGCAGCACACTAGCCACAGCGTGCAGCCAATGAGAAACTGCTCCAGCCTTTAACTCGTGTTCTTCTCCAGTGAGCTTTTTGAGGTTCAAAATAACCTCCCTGATTTCCCCCTAAAACCTAATACAAGCTGATCTTCCCTTGGTCTCTTTGGACTGACCTATGTTTCATTACAGCTAGTATTTGTTGTATTGAAATTCCTCTGCTACTCCTGAATAAACTCATTTTGCTAGCAAAATAGCTAGCTATTTTATCTTTAAGGTTGATAACGCTCAGAAAGTTAATAAATGGTAGAGCGTGCAACTCTTGATGTCGGGGTAGTGAGTTCGAGCCCCACAATGGGTGCAGAGATTACTTAAAACAAAATCTTTAAGAAAGAGACAAGAAAGTAAATACCATATCAATTATAGAATGGATGATCTTAAAAGAACATTTTAAGAAATAAAAAGTATCACATGGCCATGTATAAAAAAAATAATTGAGAGTCTGATTTACAGAATAAAAGAAAACATGGTTGTTAAATTACAAATATAAGTAAATAAGGGTCCTTAGCCAAATGAAGTCAATCAGGATAAAGAGTATTATTGTAACTGGAAAATAAAGTGAAAAAGAAAAAAGAGTGCAACATAATTTATTAAAAAAAAAAAAGATGAGCCCCATGTTTTTTATTCAAAAGATAATCATCTGATTTGGGGATTGCAATACTGTGATTCATAGGAAATTTATTTATATATATATGTGTATTTGCATATATAAAATATTATATTATAGAAACACATACAAATATATATTTAAATAAATATGTATATAAGATATGTAATATATAAATATATAAACACACACACACATACACATAAAGTCATTCAGGTTACAAGTTCCTGGGTCAAGTTTCCCCAAATCCTTAGAATTTTGAAAATAAAAATAAAATGTATAATGTTTTAAGTGTTAGGTGTCGGGGTGAAGTGTTATACAGCAAAGGCTAAGACAGAAATTGATACCTAGAACCACAGTGCCACTGAACAAAAACACAAGACATATGGTATTAGACTTGGGACTAGGAAGCAGGAAGGAGCTGGAAGAGTTGTGAATCAATTGTTAGTGAAGGCAAGACAGAACAATGGATAGGAAACTCTTAGTGAAGTCTGGTAAAACAGCACAGAAATTTCTAGAAGAGACTGGAAAAATAACAACCCATGTTATAGAATAGCAACACAGCTGGCAAACTGTGAGCTGTGATAACTTGCAAGACAAGTAAACCTAATCAACTTTTGGGTTTTAGCTAAGGTCTCCAAACTGAATGGTTGTGTATGCTAAAAGAGAGAGAAATACCACTGAGCTCAAGAAAGCACGACTCGGTCTGGAGCAAGAGTTTAAGAGGAACTGGCACCTGCAGGGTTTAACACAAAACAGTCTCCCTGCTTTAACCATTACGGGAATTTAGTGAACTTACCTTTTTTTCACTGCCTGTAACTAGCATAATCTACCATGGAGGTGGTAGTACCTACCTAGGATAAAGGGATGATTTCTCTAAATGTTTCCCACGTATATAGGTCTGGAAAGTGCCAGAATATGCTATGGTAATCCCTGCAGAGTCCAGAGGTCCTTGCCCCCACCCCTGTGGATCTTCTGCTTTTCCGCTTGGGAGAGCCAAGCATCGCGCTGACCCCTCAGTAATTTTCTAGGCTAGTAACAGTTACTGCGGGTGCCAGACAATTCTTGAAGAGTGGATGCTTATTGTTAAGAACAGGTGTCTAATCCCTTGCTATTCAAAGTATGGTTCTCAGACCAGCAACACTGTCATCACCAGAAAGCTTGTTAGAAATGCAGAACCCCAGGCCCTGTCCCAGACCAAAGTAGTCAGCCTTAGCCTACTGGCATGATCCCAGGGTGACTGTATGTACCTAAGAGTTTGGGAAGTGTTGGTGAACTTCCTGGTCAAAAGTGTACTGGTCATTATACTAAACACACTCTGAAAATTTTTCCAAAGCTATTTGTTGAGGTTTTGTGCTCCATCAAACTCAGAGCCCCTCCTGTGTTGATACACAGCTGTTCCATGTGTCATTAAAAGTCCAACCACTCCAGGGATGCCTGGGTGGCTCACTCGGTTAAGCATCTACTTCCGCTCAGGTCATGGTCCCAGGGTCCTGGGATCGAATCCCACATCGGGCTCCCTGCTCAGCGGGGATCCTGCTTCTCCCTCTGCCTGCCGCTCTCCCTCTCTGTAACTAATAAATACATAAAACCTTAAAAAAAAAAAGTCCAATCGCTCCAAATGTATTAGGTTGAATCATGTAGTTACCTACCTGCTGTTGGTTTTGACTGATTAAAAAAACAGCAATTTTGTGCAGCTCGATCTAGTATTTTGAGAACCATGGTATGTGCAGAGAACGTGAGCCTTAGAGCCATGTTAGCCTACGTCAAAATCCCATTTTCTGTACCTATTAGTTGTGTGACCTTGGGAAACATCACTTAACTTCTCTGAGTCTCCGTTGCCTTCCTTGGATAAAAGGGACAACAACAGTTTACTCATGGTTATTGAAGGGATTCAGTAAGAAAGTTCTGTGATTACGCCTAAAGCAATGGTTGCTTCATGGTGGAAACTAAATAAATGTATGTTTTCCTTATGACTATGACTTGGCTGCCAAAGTGAAATGGAACTTCAATGAACTTGAAAAAAAAATCACTATTTGAGTGTCCCGAGTTGCTGGTCTATAGGTTTTAAGGCAAGACACAATGTTTTAGATACTCAAGGACACATTTCCAGACAATCCACTAATGCTTTGTTGATTGTCACTGATTGTAGGAAGACTCCCCAACTTCCTTTTAGGATACAAGGTCTCTAGTGGATATATTTTGCCAGGCTGTACAAAAGCATGCCCCATTGGTCTGAAAGAACTGAATTGCTTATCCTTTTTCTTCTCTTTGACCCCCTTCAGCAATGTGACCTTCTTTTCTGAATGTTAGCAAGGGACTCAGAGAAGGGTTTACACTGTCAGCTCTAGGTTCAGATAAACAGATTTGTATTAATCCACCAAGTAATTCAGAACATTTCATCTAATAAGGCATTTTGCTTAGCTCATGCCAGCTGACCTAGGTGAATAAAAGATTTGCTGTATCATCTGCTTATGAGAATAAATTTGATTGTGAACATACATCCATAGTGTCATACTATATCACTGAAGAAAAATTGAGAAGTTAGGGGCTGCCCTGAGAGACACAACGATTTCAATTGAATTAATGTCCCACTGAGATCTTCAAATACCATTCCTCCGAGGCCAGGTTCAAGCATTACTAAAGCAATTACATTTCATATCAGATTGTTAAAATTCATATAGTTTCATGCAAGGGATGAAGTAAAATTGCCTATTCACTTTATAGTTTATATAAAATTGCCTATTCACTTCTGGTAACAAGAAGAATCTTTTCATAATCATGCAAAATAATGGATTCCACAGAGTGGATGGTTAAGGAAGTTAGAAGAAGAAGAAAAGACTTAAGAAACATGTAAGTAGTTTCAAAAAGTCTCACTTTCTAAAAGTTATATATAGGAAAGCAGAGACTATCAATGTTTGGATTGGGTAGAATATAGGCTCGTGAGGCTGTACCCAATGGGAAATATCCTATTAGCTAGCATCAGTTGCATTTTGCATGAGCTCCCATAACATGGTACCTCTATAAATACATACCTTGAATCTATAATTCAATCATATTTACCACGAGCCTAATTTAAAGAAAATTTACTAAGTTAGGGCTTGTGGAAACAATATAAATCTATGTTTATTGATGAAGCAGGACTGTAAGAGCTCACCAAGTCCCTCCTAGAAAGATATCATCAAGAGATACATATAGGAGCATAAACTAGTTACAGAAAATGTGTTCTTTACAAAGAGAAGAGTCCTATCTAAAACTTTAATTTCTACAGGTGAGAAAAGAACATATAAAACACCTATATTCACATAGCTGGAAGGACATTGAAACTTGCTTGAACTACATCAAGGGAGCCATAGCATTTCAAGACCTGACTTGCCAGAGCCCCAAATCAGCTTATCCTCACATTCTGGCCTGTATAATAAAGAGACAGATCATATTGTGGTTGGCAGCAAATTGGATCAGAGCCATGTTGCATAACCTGAGAGTGAACAAGGAGAACGTACTTAAAAAAAGACAGAACAACAATGTAGCTGGTCTTTAAAGTACACATGGCCGTCTTTAAACAGATTCATGAAGTTCCTATGTATGGTCTTAGGAGCACAGGCACAGGAGAGACCGTGCCGTCTAGTCCAATCACTTGCTTTTTCAGATGAAAAAGTCAAGATTTAGTGTATTTACAGGCTCAAAATCCCAGCATCATTGAGGAGTCCTTGGTTCTACTCCCTGCCCTGAAACTGCCTTCAGCATTTTATTTTTATCCCCTCGAACTCACTGATAGTAGAAAATACTCATTAGTCATGAACCCCTGGCTTTCCTCATATCGTTGCTTCTCAAACACACCAGTGTCAAAATTCTTGCCATACTGACATAAAACAGTATTTGTTGAATGTTGCTAATATTCATTCTTTGGATATTCTCATTTATAACTTGTCATAAGGATATCATTAAAAGTACAGATTTGATGTATGTTATGTAATTTTAACAATAACCCTAAAATAATTATATTAAGATAATGAATTAATTTGTTTACTGTCTGCAATCATGTTATGCAGCTCACTTTGGGAAATGATATGCTCTGTTTCTGTCTCCAATGAGTATTTATTTAATGATTAATAATTATAAAATGCTGTTACAGCTAAGTTGGAAGATACATAAGGGTGAATAAAAATATGATCTGGGTTTCCCAGGAGCTTAAAATCTAATAGAAGATAGAGGCATGCACACAAATGGTGTAAAGGAGAAAACATAGTGGAATGGGGAGATGTGAGTTGAAGTTGAACTTGACAATGGATAGCCTCAAAGTTGTCATGTACTTTTAGCCCGTGAATGTCTCACTCTCTGCAAGGGGGTACAGAAAACGCAACTATGGAAACTGGGGTAAATGAGAGTCACAGTCCCTAGAGAAAAATTGCGGTAGAGAAGTAACTTTTCTATCTTTACATATAGTTTGAAACCCATTTCATCTTATCTCCATCCACGGGTTTATCCAGTCATGCCCATTCCACTGTTACTGCATGACGTCAGTGTGCCTTAGCATGTATGATATTCCCCAGAGAAGTGCCAGCAGGGCAAAAGAAAACTCAAAGCCCAGAGGCAATGAATGATTCCAAGTCACAAGGGTCCATTAGGGAAAATGTCTCCCTCAACACCAACTCATATTTCTGGGGCAATGAATTTTTTCAAACCCAAAGCGAGCATTCTAATCTTACTGAGCTTGAACATCTTGATCCTTTGCATGGTAATTTAGAAAGATGGAACTTCAATGGGCTAATTAGTTTGCATCCAGAGACTCTTGTTCTCTGACTCAGCCGGGTTCCAGACTCTGTTTTCCAGCTATTAAAGCAAGCGGAAGGGACAGGATACATTTTTGCTGCAAGAGTGTATGCTTTCTGGTTTGTGTCCACAGTAAATGTGGACAGAAGCTGGGTCTTGTTGCCACCCCAAGAGCAAATGGGTCATTACTGCCTCAGGCAACTCCAGTAATGTGTGAGCCCTGTTCACCCTGCAAGGCGCGCACTTGTCCCTTGGGCGTATAGAAGTGGGAGCCAACAGGGAAGATCCTTTTAGCCTCTTGTCCATCAGCAATTCTTTCGATGATTCTCCCAGCATTGCGTCAATGGAGCCAAGAAACAAACCAAGACATTTAAGACTTTGAATGTAACTAGGAACTCTGGCTAAATTGGATGAAGGCTCAGAGAATTTAAGGTAGAAATCAGCTTTATGAGATCCTCACAGTGGAGTGAGCCCTCCATGGAGAGGTTGCGGAAAGAGAGAAAAAGAGGGTGGGCATGCAGAGGGCGAGCTGGCTCCAGCTGTCTGTGGCAGCAGCTGGTTCTTTGAAATTCCTCCTGCCCTGGATGCCTCACAAATGCAACAGGAATTGAACAGCCAAATTCCCTGAGTGCTTCTGGATGCAGCTAGAAAGTACTGTTTTATTCCCCCAAAGAAGCCACTTATTTTCTTAAGGGTTCTGCTGAATTTAGAGACCACTAGAGGAAAGGTCTACATTGGAAAGGATATTCCTAGTCCAAGCTCCCACACCACAGACCCACATCTACAGACCACATCTACACTGATTCAAAAGACAGACTCCACCGACCTTCAGGGCACTGAATATTTCTCAATAACTTGCCCAGGCTGTTGTGACTCACAGAGTTCACCGGCAACAAGCATTTCGCCAAAAACATTCAGGAGAGCATTAAGTCTGGGGCCCATCAGGTTATTGCTGTTTTTCCAGCGTGCTGATTATGGGGCTGTTTTTAATTATGCAAATGCATCCAGAGGCTTTGACAGTGGGCAAAGGCTTTGTATAAACCTGAGCATACATAAATGTACATGGGATCCTGCTGTTCTCGTCATGTCTTTGTGTCTGATGCTTTTTTCACTCCACCTTTAGCTACATGACCACAGTAGTTACACATGTCCCGTTCTCTGCATTGTCTAGGAATCAACTCCCCAGATGACCAAAAAAAAAAAAAAAAACCCCCAAAAAAAAAAAAAAAAAAAAAAAAAAGGAAGAAAATCTTCAAATATTCTTATTACCTCTTTTGCCATTTTCATACTTATATAAAGGAGACATTTTTCCTTTCTCAACGTTCTAAAGATATTAGGACCTTCTCCATCAAAGGCTTTTTAGAGGATAGAATTCATAAGGCGGCAGGCTTGTGTTGAATCTCATCCAAGTCCCCAAAGATCTCATTAATAAATTGGTGAGTTACAAGGCTATTCCAGAGCCTGGGATATAAGAACGGCTTCTCTATAAAGCTGCATCGAGATCCCACTGTACATACTAAGTTCTAGGGNTCATTAATAAATTGGTGAGTTACAAGGCTATTCCAGAGCCTGGGATATAAGAACGGCTTCTCTATAAAGCTGCATCGAGATCCCACTGTAGATACTAAGTTCTAGGGTGGTGGCTGCCTTGCCAAGCACGGCAGGGCTCTCAACGGGCCCCTCTTCCCTGCCTTCCTCATCTGATAGTAGGGTANGGGGCCAGGATCCCTAGTGGGGTCAGATGTCGCTCTGGATCTTTGGGGGACACATGCTCTGTGATGCCCTCCTTAGAGGTCACCCCATTGCACAATATCTCTACTTCAAAATTGCCAGGCCTGTGTCTTCTTTCTTTAGCTTCTTGGCTCATACCTGGGTAGACACTCAGACATAAATTTAAACAAGAATTAAAACCATTTGTTCCAGTTCTTTGAAAAATGTCCTCGGTATTTTGA
>NC_048220.1:9140225-9157600 GCF_002007445.2 Ailuropoda melanoleuca | reverse complement strand
AAAAAAAAAGAATTAAAACCATTAAATGCATGACCCTATGAGAGCAGCAGTTATATATTTTGCTGCCCCTTGGAGGGCAAATGGTGAGAACAAAGGACTCCTTGGGAGGTACATGCGTGTAGCAGGTAGCCTAATTCATGGCATGATTTTAGGAACGCAAAGAAAGCAATGGCTTGCCCAAACTCCTCCCACCTAACAACTGATACTTGACATTCGGCATTTGTCACTCATAAGCTTAAAAATCTGGGGGCGCCTGGGTGGCTCAGTTGGTTAAGCGTCTGCCTTCGGCTCAGGTCATGATCCCAGGGTCCTGGAATCGACCACAGCATCAGGCTCCCTGCTCAGCGGGGAGTCTGCTTCTCTCTCTACTTCAGTGCTCTCTCTCTCAAATAAATAAAATCTTAAAAAAAAATCTGAAGTCGTATCTAAAGGACACCACTTAATTTAATGTTCTCAACCTTGAGTCCACAGAATCCCCAAGACATCTCTGAAGGGAAACCAAGGATGGAGAAATATTACATCTTTATTTTCACTAATCTCTAACTGAAATTTAGTGTGATTTTCAATTACTAATGTATGCAACATGCACAGTAATATTAGCAGCCACTGTGACTTTGCCACCAAAAGAAATCACAGGTATTATCTTATTGTATTTGGTTGTTGCAAAATGGCAAAAAATTGTTCACCTTCACCACTATGTAGAAATTATTGTAATTATTAGACTTGTTGCCAGAACTTTAATGTGCTAATTAGGAGACATACATATTATGAAAAATATATTAAGATTTTATTTATTTATTGGAGAAAGAGAGAGAGAGAGATTGGGAGAGAACAGAGGGAGAGAAAGAGGGAGAAGCAGACTCCCCACTAAGCAGAGAGCCTGATGTGAGGACTCAATCCCAGGACCCTGAGATCATGACTGAGCCAAAGGCAGATGCTTAACCGACTGAGCCACCCAGGCATCCCTGAATTTAATATTTTATAACAATATTTCAATATAAATGATTTCTATGAGAATATTATTTTAAAATATTTAATGTTAATATTAACATAATTTTGTTCTGCATAATTTTATAATCATTTTATGACAGTATTTTTTTTTAAAGATTTTTTATTTATTTGACAGAGATAGAGACTGCCAGTGAGAGAGGGAACACAAGCAGGGGGAGTGGGAGAGGAAGAAGCAGGCTCATAGCAGAAGAGCCTGATGTGGGGCTCGATCCCAGAACGCTGGGATCACGCCCTGAGCCAAAGGCAGATGCTTAACCGCTGTGCCACCCAGGCGCCCCTTATGACAGTATTTTTACATATTTTGAAAATATGTGTGGAAAAACACCATTCTGAGAAGGGGCTCCATAGGCAACACTAGATACCTGTTGACTTGGCCCATTGCACAAAAAGGTTAAGTTTAGGAACCCCTGCACTAAATCAGGACTATTCACTTACTTTATAGTAGGAAGGAAGGATCTGGAAGCAATTTTCACAAGTAAGAGGTCTCCTTTATACATGTGGTGGCAGAGAGAATTCATGGATAAAGAAAAATGTTCTGACAAGTTAAGGTCATCAAAAGATGATCCCGTATTTCAGTGTTTACATTTCCCACAGGCAAGGGTCCCCAAAACATTACAAGAAAACACCCATTAGACACACACTTCTCCTGCCTCCTTTTTTTTATCCTGCTCTTCCTTCCTCTCTGATACTTATTTGGAGTGTCCTACTCTCCACATGCGTTATAAAAAGGCAGCAGAAAATAAATCAGGTAAAGATGAAGCCAAAAGATTTACAATCAGAATAGCAGCTTTGATGAGATACTGACAAAGAAATTAGAATGAAACAAAAACACAGAAACATTTGTCCCTCTATTCCTAGATCCCAGAAAATGAAGGACAATTTTCCTGAAAGGAACACGAGCCCCACGAGCATCTTCCACATGTCCAGGCGGCCATAACTCTGTTTGCCCTTTTAGGTCAGCAAGGCATAGGAAAGCTTGGATCTTGAGCTCTGCAAGTCCATTAGGACTTATTTCCGCACCCCTTCACACAGACCTGCCTCAAAGTCATCAGATCATTTACGAGCACCTCCAGGTGTATTACTTGGCACACCTACCTCTCCACCAACACTGTCAGCTTCCGTTATTTCAGAGGTTAAGGCAGTGAGAAAGCACGGCTGTGAATTGTGAAGAGCAGATCTTTGGAACCAACTGACATCATTCATATAACTGTGGACAAAGTATTCAATCTCTGCCTCCAGTTTTGGGCCTGTCATATCGGAATACTGGAATACTAAGAGTGCCTGCCCCATTCAGGTGTTGTGAGAATTCCGTGAGGAGACAGGTGTAAAGAATGGGAGATACTGCCTGGCCCATAGTAAGCACTCAGAAAACTCTAGACATTATATTATTACTGCTAGTAGGCCTGCCCTATTCTTTCCCAAGTTCTCAGGCTCTCTCTCCTTAAGGACCGCTTCCTGAAAAGTCCTCCAGGTCTCCAAGGAGACTATGGTTGGCCTCTCCATGAGAATACTGATGTCTGGACCAGGGTGTTGCCTCTCAGGCCCGAGAGAGAAATGTCACAGATGAATTGGAGACACATTGGATTTTGCAGGGAAAAGGGATCTTACCTTCTGCACCACTCACGTCTCTCTCCTACGCACAAATGCAATGTGACTTTGAGCCCTCTTAAAAATTTCCCCTTAGGCACCAGCGAGAAAGCCTTCTCTGTGTTTCAGTTTCCTCTACTGTCAAGCGGGGACGATAGTACATATATTCTGTGGTTTTCAGAAAAATTAAATGTGGAGTATCTAGGATCCAAAGCAACCTTGTTTCTTCTCTTCAAACTTAAGGTAGGACTAGGTCTGATCAGATTTCAGAAAGCATTTCTGCTTCTTATCAAAATCAGCATTTATCTCAGGCAAAAAGATTCCTTGGTATTAGGGATGTTCACTTGCCCCACTATTGTGAGAGCGGGCAATCACAGTATTCATTAGGCTGGAGATTCACATTCTCTGTCTCTCTCCCCAGTGATTAATTAATCTTTTTCCCATTCACTTTCTATTTGTCTCTCTTTTACAAACATGCTCTTTCTGTCTTTTTGGAGCCAAAGGCAACACTATCAAGCCTGACTATGTTCTATTTTCTTGATAACTTCAATAAAAATGATGAAGACATACTGTCATTTAAAACAGAACATTCCAGATACTGAACTACTGCTAATACAAGCCCCTATCAGTTGGGATTCATTTGGGGAATCTTGTATCTATAAAACCCATCTTTGGATATAAAGTATTTTTTTTCCAAATTTTGCTCAATAAACATTTCCCAGGTCACCTTGGAGGGGTTGAAATTCAATTGGATTCTGCAAGTATTTACTGAGGACCTCATATGCAGGAGACACTGGTCAGACGCACTGTGGGATGGACTATGGATGTAATATTTGCAGAGCATGTTCTCATTTACCAAGTACTTTCAGAGAGATCAGCAAAGTTATCACAACCATATGTTTGAGTAAAGGTCGTCACTATTATTCTTTTCAGATGATAAAAGTGAGTTATGGACTTTACTCGAAGTCCATCCGAGAACTCATACTTGCCAGAGATGTTTCTTAAACCCAAATCTTCTGATTCTGTATTCCATGTTCTTCCCAACAAAACGCAGAAGTTCCACTCTAGCCATCAGGGAACACAGAATACTTTAGAAATATAGGTAACCTCAACACCTGACATACATCATAGGATCAATCATAACTGAGGTTCAGACAAAATGCTATAAAATACAAAGGACCAAAACTTTTCTAATGGCTTAGAAAGGCTTAATGGAAAATGGTATTTTATCTGGATTTGAAAAAAATTATTTCTGATTTTTATTGTTAGCTGAAGGAAACCTTCCTGAAAGAAGGAGTAATCTTGTTCTAGAGCTGAGGGCATCGAAGTGTTTCTTCAGAAATAAATCTGGTTGATACGGATTGGGAAGGGCTATTAACCCCTAGTAGCAGTACTTCCCTTTCTATATAGTCACTAATTATTGACACCAAAACAGATCTGGTGATATTTGGAGATGTATCAGGAACACATTCCTCATGACTCAGCCCAGCACAGAAGCTTCTCAGCCTTTCAGAGACTACCATAAGGCTCCTCACCTGCCTTCCCAGATTTATGTCAACAACCATGAAATGGATTAAATCCCACAATACATTTTTGAGAAGTATGTTCATTTTATAAATGTGTATCTAAAGAATGATATTGAAGAGTCAAGAATGGAAGGTGTACAGGAGAGTAATGATCTCGATAAGGACATTATGGTGCTTTATATATCATAAAGATAGCATGATACCTTTGGTCATACCTTACCATAAAGTCCTTCAGTTTCTTCATGGGAAATATTTGCTATTACTTTGTAAGACTTCCTCCAGTCTTTCTCTCATCTAACCAGTACCCTCTGCTTTGGAATTAATCTTCCTTGTGTTTCCTACACTTCACTTATTCATGAAATATTTGGAAACAACTAAAATTTATGGGATTGGGGACAATTTGATCAGAGTTGTGCTTTAGCCACATTTCCCCCACTACTGCACCCAATGAATTCAAATGAAGTAAAATAAATCCTCGTATTGGTATTCATCACAACCGAGGAAAGACAGTTCTTCATTAGATTATTAGTAGCAGTAGTAGAAAATAAAGGGATACATGTAAAATATAGTAAGTCTAGTAGTATACTATCTTACAAAATTCAGCATTAGGTTTGTAAGAGACTGTCTGACTGGGACAGACTGTCCCAGGTTCTCAATAAAGATCATGGGGAGAAAAAGCGGAATAACATGTATACAAGAAGAAAAGAGATGATTAGTTGTAGACATGTCAGATTTGAGATGATGACTGAACATTCACGGAGAGATGGTCCTTGCAAGTGAGGGGTGAAAGGCACGGTCATTGATGTAACAGAAAGAATGAGTGGACAGACACCAGAAGGGGAAAAAAAAAAGTGGTCTGAAGACAGAATTTGGTGAGATTTACACGAAATGATTTACACTAAAGAGATAAGAATAGTAGATAGCAAGTGAAGGTCAGAGAGAAGGGGGTGTGTGTGTGGCAATTCAGTGTCCTGGAATCTCGAAAATGGAAGTGAACAAACAGACAAATGCCGTGGAGAAAGCAAGGAGGGTAGGCTTGAGAGAGACCCAGGGTTTATGGCTGGGGCATCACTGCTAATTTCTAAAAGAGAAGAGCAATACAGGAGGGTCTTGGCTAGAAGCTACTTTGCCCAGGGTAGAACAGGAAGTGGGAGCTATGGAACCAATAGAGGGCCCCCATGACCTCCCCTTTATTTTGAGAATTTGAAGTGATGTGAGGTGTGTAGCTCTTCCTGGTTACATTGCTTCCATATCATCTCAATAAATTAATAATTGCACATAATGGTGGTTTAACACTAAAACCATACCTTGCATTGAGTAGGAATACAGTGTGGGAATGATCGCATTTGATGACCCATCTAGGATTTGGAGTCAAGGATAGCCTCACCCAAGAGGGAACTAATATTAACTATGAAGGACCTTAAGTTACGTAGAAACAGAAAGGTGATCTAGTGGCATGGCAGCCCATCCACACACAGGCTGGTAAGCTTCTCTCTACAATCATCTACTTTACATCTCCTTACACCTACTTCTTATTTTGTGTCTGCTTAATGCTGGCCAGGGAAAGCAGGCTGGCCACCAAATAGAGTCCATCACCATGTCCAAGAGCTCTGTGAACAATATGCATGTACCTTCTGGGATTATTCCAGCTCCGTTAAAAGAAAGTAGCTACCGAATGGACCTTGCAGTAATCTTCAGTACTCCTACATCCTGATCTTCTGATAAAAGTTATTCTTTGTTCATTTCACCCGCAGGTGATCTGTCAGAGATGGCACCAGTTTCCATAATTTTCCTTTTGATCTCCTGTCCAGGGCTAGAACTCTGGATTCATTTCACTAGAGACAACAATTTAAACATGGCACTGTTGAGTCCCAGCACTGCCCTTTTATTTCCAACTTCCCATATGGGAAACATATATCTTTTCTTGCATTTTATTAAAGTTTTGATCAAATGCATGCCACGTTAAATGTTTGCAGCTATCTAGCGAATACATTTGGGCCATTTAAAAAAACCAGCCAAGATTTACAGTATAATTCCATTGCTGAAGTTATTCATGACAAAGCCAAGGCGAAGCCGAAAATCTTATATATGGTGAAGTGTAATTTACATTTTATTTAGACATCCAAATATGAGGAACAATAGGGTTCTGGGTGGCATGTGGGGCACAAGCTTTCATAATTCGCAATTCACTCTAAAGAATCAATGATCTCTAACATATAATAAGCTCCTGCTTCTGTCTGTGAACATTGACACAATTTATGGGGTTTGAGCACAGGCCTGGAATGTCTCACACCCGAGATGTTGGAAGCAGCATCATGAGGAAGTTCACTTTCCCTTTGTGCATCAGAAGAGCACATAAGCTTCGTCTCTTGGCTAGAGATAATAACAGAGTCTGCTGTCTTTAAATTATTTATCAATCCTCTAAAGAAGGGCCCTAAAAATATCTTGGGGTTATACATTTTTGTAGAGAACAGGGACCCCTTTTTTTATAGTAAAGTTTATACTTGAAAGCTATTCATTCATTTAACAGATACTTACTGAACACTAACTCTGTGTCAGGAACTCTGCTAGATGTTGGGGATATACAGAACACATTCCTCGACTGTCTTATTTAACCCTTTAGCTGCCTTTCTGTCCGTAACAGGCAGCCTATTTAACCTATGTAATCTTTCCATCAAAATCAACTTCTCAATTGCTTTGTTTTCCATTCCTGAGCACTTGTGCCTTTACAGAAATGTCTCCCACGTGTAGATGCCTGGGACTCAATGTCAGAGGGCAGATGTGTTTTCTGTTTCAGCCATATGCCATTCATCACGTGGGCATGTCCATATTTCATCTCGGACATCCATATTATATGATATGCTCCTGCCTTACTGTAACCTTGGCTCACTTCCAGCATTACTGCTTTCTGTTTCTCAGCACAAAATCTCTGTGGTTTGGCTTATTATGTCCCAGAGGTATTCATTTGGATTCTTTCCCTCAGGAAGCCTGGGGTCGCAGGGTGGTAAAGTCGGAGACAAATGCTCAGAATTTCCTGTAATGAGTCCTGATTCCAGCTTCATGATGCTGTCACTTACCCCTCATGGAGATCTGAATCTGCTAGACCATTCTTTCTCTGCTGAAGCTGCTCCCTGAGATTGAATTTGGGAGGCTTTACACTCTAGCTTTCTACAAGGCATCCAGATGGACCTATCTGAATTTCGTGGTTGGAGACATTTATTCATGAAACCTGGACTTATGCCTTGGTTTGCCCATTGATCTGTGGTCTTTACTGACATCCTGTATAGACACAGGAGCCCAGAAGCTAATGCTTAATTACACTCTTTTTGGAGAAGTGAGTTGAGAACAGGAGAGATGGAACCAAACTTGCCCATCTGTGAGAATCCAGAAAGTAGAACTTCCAGGTAGATGCTTTCAGGGTATCACACTATTCACAGAATAGTGATTTATACAGATCAAAATAAGAACCATAATTGTTTAGTGTGGAGACTCAATGTGACCCAGCTAATAGGCTGGGAAGTGCTAATGTGCCCCCCAGTATAATGCCATTCTGAGATCGCAAGTGATTTCTTTTCTCTGTCCCTCCACTTTTTTGTCTGCAAAGGTAGAATAAAATGAATGAATTTACAGAGTCCAAGAGGGAGGATGGAAGAATGAGAGAAACACTATTTCATAAAGACAAGTGGACCGCCCTGCCGGTCCAGCGTCCTCACAAATAGAACATGGCAGCTTCTCCCTTTTATGAATGTGTTGAGAGAGTTATCAAATCTAACACTGCACAATCTTTCATTAGACTTGCTAGTTTATTTCTCAAGCCTGAATTCTTAAATTATAAAAAAAAAAATGTTAGGTAAGATGGCGTGTCCAAGNAGATTTTATTTATTTATTTATTTGACAGAGATAGAGACAGCCAGCGAGAGAGGGAACACAAGCAGGGGGAGTGGGAGAGGAAGAAGCAGGCTCATTGCAGAAGAGCCTGATGTGGGGCTCGATCCCATAACGCGGGGATCACGCCCTGAGCCGAAGGCAGATTCAAGCCTGAATTCTTAAATTATAAAAAAAAAATGTTAGGTAAGATGGCGTGTCCAAGTTACTAATTGAGCTAAGCCTAGGCTGAGTTTCATAGAATGAAAATACATTTGACAGTGGAGTAAGAGGGGAAGAATGTCAGCCAAATCATGAATCCTGTTCCAAAGATACGGTGTTATGACAAAGCTCATGTTAATTTAACTATGCTCTCAATAAACTATTCAGTAGGCAGGCAGCAACCACAATCTGCCAGTTGTTATTTTAAAGCCGAAAGACCCTTATTCCCTCGCTATAAAATAAAAAAAAACATATAAATGTGTATGTCTGGGTGGACAGCTTTATGTGGGGATTGCATTCAATAAGAGTGATATATAATTCAATAATCGACACACGGTCTCAACCGCAGCATGCCACAAATGCCCAACTGCATGCCAACGGGAAAAATAGCCCTTTCTCCCACCCACTCAGATTCCCCTATAAAATACATGAGAGAAATACATGTCTCTCTTTCAAAAGTGAAATGGAGAAAGGGTGTGGCAAAAAGGAGAACAAAGTAGTCAGACTTGGCCAAGGAGAAGCCATATCTCTCAAAATGCTAAAAGGGGAAGATCCATTCACAAGACACAACAGCTGGGAATTTGGTTAGATAGTCATATTGTGAAAAGAAAAAGAAAAGAAGACTTTACAATGTCCCTTTCTGTTTTTATTGGCTCCACAGAAAATTCTGCGTTGACAAAGACAAAGTAGAGTGTAACACTGTGGCTCCTTTCCATGATGCCCTCACTGGGGCCTCGGAGGCCACAGGATGCCTCCAAGGATTGCTGAGTGGAATTACTGCTGTGCTGCTGATTTTTCTCTCCAGGCTTGTAAACTTCCTCCCAAACAGTTCCTTCACTCCCTAGCTCTGAACACAGAAGACGTTCAATATACACAGGCTAATTATTTCTCTCTCCTTCACTTTAAATGATCTGTTCCAATGATTTCTCTTATCCTTTGTCCTTTCTTAATTTACTCTGCCTTAGATATGCCTTTGCTTAGGGCATTTGAGTTTGCCTGTATTTAAGAAGAGAGCAAAGATTACTTGTTTAAAGAACACGATCCCTTCCAGTGTTTCTCCCCCACACCTGATCATTCCACTCATGTAGAGATATGAAGTCCTATACAGCTTTGGTCTAATGAAGTCTCCTAGACACTCTTCGCTAAGTACCTAGTAAGGTGTCAGAACTAGTGAGGCCAAAAGAATGGTTCCTCTTTCTTTTCTGTGTGGCCCTTGCTACTGTCATCCATTACTGGTCTTCAGTGATCTTTTCTTGTTTTAGAGCCCTTGTTATCTTTTGGAAGCTCTAAGTATTTGCATGTACACTGGTTTGTAAAACAACACTTGTTAGCTGAAATCTGTGGGGGTTTGTTTGCATCAATGTGGACCACGGGATCCAAGGAACGACTGTGTTCTGTCCCATCACTTCCTCAGTCTTCATTCTGGGTGATCTGTGTTATGATATAAACAGTGTTCATTTTTGGTCTGCTGTTTTGATTGGAATTTTTGAGGCTGAACATACATTCCACAATAGGAACATTTTAAATGCCATGTCATTTTTTCCCCCAGCTTCATTATATCTGCCCAATCCCTCTTTACCCTAAACCAGTCTACAAGAGTTTGGGAAAAGGCATGATGAGATTGGGGGAGTTTAAGAGAAAGGTCTTTGTCTAACAGTTTTATTCCTGATGGCATATAGGCTTCAAATCCACTAACATGGTCTCATTCTCATAAAAAAGACAGTTTGAGCCCTAATGTGAACAACCCATTTAGAAGAGAGATGAGTTTGTTCAAACTCTTAGAATACCAACCAACCTAGCAAGTAAACATTAGAAAGGATGCTTAATTAATCATTAGAGAAAAGCAAATTTGATCAAAATGAGATACCTCTATTCACCTGCAAGAATGGCTGAAAGGAAAAGACAGACAATACCAAGTGTTGGCGAGGGGGTAGAACAGTTGGCATTCTCATACACAATTAGTGGGAATAAAAATCAGAAAAATCACCTTGGAAAATGATTTGGCAACATCCATCTAGCTGAGTATAAACTCCATTTGATCTCAGTCCCAGGTGTTGGCTCCATAGGAAGACATATTTAATTGTGTCATGACAATACTATTTAGCATAACCTTTAAGGAGAACCCAACCAAACGTTTCATACAATGGAGCACGATACACGATTAGAACAGAGCCAACTGTTGCTTCAACAGACAGTAACATGCATGAATTTAAAAACACCACAGAGAGATAAAACCAAAAGAGTACAACTGTACTTTGAGAAACAAACAAACAAATCATGTAGGTGTTAGAATTCAGGGTTTTGGTTACCTTTAGAGGCTAGTCCCTGCGAGGAGATGAGAGAGGATTTCAGGTTGTCTGTAATGCTCCGTCTCGTAATCTGGGTACTGTTGACATGGGTAGGCTCATGATCTGTGTGCTTTTCCATTGGTACATTATACTTCAGTAAAAAAATCTTCCTAAAAGAAAATAAAATGTACCATTAGATGTTTACTAACAAGTCCCCTGGCTGTAAATAAAGGAAGATGTTGATGAGTTGTTAAAAATTAATGGTTTATGCAATAACACTGAGACCATATACTTTGTTTTTTGCACAAAGGAACCTAGTCAAGATACCAGGAACTCTTACATATTCCTAAAGTTATGTTTAAAATAACAGGCGCCCAAGTATCAAAACTAATTATATTCTACTTTTTTCAGCATTTTGAAAGAGATTGGTTTTCACTTTCTTCTTGAAACTTCTATGTTTTTCCTGTTCTGGAGAAGGAAATGGAAGGAAAAAGATATTTCTTGCCTCAAGATTCTTAGAAAGTCTCTAGGAATAGAAAGCAGATTAGCCTCACAGTCCCACTGGCTTAGGAGACACTTTCAGAAGTCAAGGGGAGTTACAAAGTGAACCTTTACCTCCAATTTGACATATTTCCCTGCCCATGCTCTGGCTACCATCAGTCCAGCTGGCTCATTTTTAATTCTTTACACACACATGTAATGAGTAACATAAAATGCCTCTACCTTCAAACTATGACATTACTGTGTGATTTACCAAGGTTCAAGGAAAAGAAGAAACCATTTAGTGGCGAATAAATCAGCCAAACTAAATCTTTTAATTTAATCTGATTCTTCTGCAGTCACATCGATATGACAGAAATGAACTCTTCTAAAAAAGTAAAACTGACAGTAATTTTAAAATGGTTTGTAAAACAATTATAAAACATGTAGAAAGAATCTCAGTCTAACTAAATGGTGTTTAAAAAAATGAAGACAGCACTGCTGTTTCTATCAATGAATAGTTGATTGATTGCAAATGATACATACCTATTATTAATGAGACCTGACAATTCCATTAGGCTAATATGCAACCACTGCACTTTTAACTCTCCTGATGAGCTATCATTCATTTTTTTCCCCCCGAGCTCAGGAATACAAAACAAAAGCAAGAGTATTCAGAAGGTTAACTGAAGGTACAAATTTAAGGAGTACAGGGACTGTTTATGTTTCTCTCCTCCTACATCAGATGATAAAGAAGAACTTTAGGGCTTCCTATCAGGACTTATGTGGTCATTTCGCAAGTAATCCATTAGTTAATTTTTATTCTGTTTGAACAGGATTTTAGTTAGCCAATTTATTGAATATTAGTCCATTCTGTCTAATCCCCTGGAGCCAGGTGCTTACACCATTCAAACAAACCTGAGACCAAGAATCCATGAGATGAAACTCTGTTTTATCCAACTTAAAGAGAGCAATGCCTCCAAATTTATGATCTTCTAAGTAATCTGGGTTTAATAGGTTGACCGTGAGATTCAATAGCTCCCTGCCCTTGAACAAATCACTCTACCACTAATGAAGACTGGCTTTTGTGCTCTGAATACAGAAGCGTTTTTAAGAGGCTGAAGTAATGATACAAGGTCATATCAAATAACAATTTATTTCCATATGGCTAGAAGTGTGAGGGTCCAAATAAGGATTCCATTAAGGTAATTGCAGAAAATATGAGGAAAACACATGTGCTAGTGACACTACCAAATACGGAGTTTGACAAATACCAAATTTATTTAGCTGTGAAGGGTAAAATACAAAAAATTGTTCTATACATAAGTGACAATTCCAAATGATTCTTCCGCATGACAGTCTCGCTTGAGCTATATTTGTATATTTGTCATTTTAATGGAAATGATAAATTGAACTTACTGAAAATACATTCCAGGGAAACTTAATTATCTATTCATTTACTTTCTTGAAAAAATACTTGGTGAGTACTTGTACGTCACTGTGCTAAGTTTTTAGGAGGGAAACACTAAATGAGACTTATGGAGCTCGAAAGGAGTTTAAAAAGCATTTAGTGGAGGGTCTGGGCGGCTCAGTTGGTTAAGCGTTTGACTCTTGATCTTAGTTCCGGTCATGATCTCAGGGTCCTGGGATCGAGTCCCATTGGGCTGTGTGTTCAGCAGGGAGTCTGCTTGAGGATTCTCTCTCTCCCCCTCCCTCTGCCCCAACCCCCTCTCACCCTAAAACAAATAAATAAATCTTAGAAATTACAAAGCATTAATGGAGAAACCTTGCCTTTGGTTATAGACTGTATTCATTTGTTTGCTTTGTTGTCAATATGAAAAATGTAATAGAAGCATTTAAGAAATTTACAGGAGTGCCAAGAAAGCAGGGATCTCCAAAGAATGGAATAACCAGAGATGCTTCCATAGAGTAGACATGAACCAGGAGTTTCCAACATCAAGGTCTACAAGGGGCAGGAGAGTGTCAAGAATGAACAAAGTGGGTGAGCCTTTTATAAGACAAAGGGGAGCGGCAGAGACTTTGGAAAAGTAGAACATGTGCAAGTCTTTAGAAGGCAAACCTTTCTCTTTTTTAAGATTTATTTAAATTTTTGAGAGAGAAAGAGAGAGAGAGAGCACGCACTAGCGGGAGGGGCAGAGGGAGACAGAATCAGAAGCAGACTTCATCCTGAGCGTGGATCCCCACGTGTGGCTTGATCCCATGAGCTGAAACCAAGGGTCCAATGCTTAACTGTTTGTACCACCCAGAGGCTCCAAAACCTTTCTTTAATTCTAGCTGATTATTACCATGTATGAGGATTTTTACGTTGCAAAGTCTTCTGATGGCTCAGGAGAAACCACAAATCAGGAATTTTATGTGCAATTTCTATTGTTTTAAATTTTGCAAAATTTTATATATATATGTGTGTAATTTATATATATACTTACAGATATATAATTATAATTATATATAATTATAACATAATTATATATATAATTATAAAATTATAAAATACATAAATGATTATATTCTCTATATAAACTTATATATGTACATAAAGGCATTATATATAGAGAGGCATTATATATATCTATATAGAGATATAATCTGATCTATAATCAGATTACTAGAACAAAAAACTGGTTGTATTGACCATTTATTAGTGCTTCTTTCAAACTCTGTATTATGTAAATTCTTCTCAGATTGAAAAGGTGAGTTGCATTATTCTATAAGAGCCCCAGGCAATAGTCGCTCCTCTCAGTCTGGAAACATTAGTATTTCTGTTTTAGGATATTTCTGGAATTATTTAATGCTTTCCTTTCTTTATTGTTCTATTTCCTAGGTTTTTAAAAACTTAATCTTCCAGAATTCCTTGTCTCTTTACTGTTATTGTATATTCATTTCCAAGAAAACTTTTCTTATCTCAGTACTTTTTGTTTTTTAAAGATTTTATTTATTTATTTAGAAGGAAGGAGGGGAGAGGGAGAGAGAAAATCTTAAGCAGGCCCCACACCCAGTGTAGAGCCCAATGCGGCACTCCATATCATGACCTTTAGGTCATGACCTGAGCTGAAACCAAAAGTCAGTCAGTTAACCAGCGGTACCGTGCAGGTGCCCCTCCGTGCTCTTCTTATATGGCCCGAGTTCTGCTTCATGGATGCAACTGAATTTCTAATGATATCTGCATATATGGTTTGCATAAATATCTTTATATATATTTAGTTTATCTTATGATTTCTAAGGGTATGTATGTGCACACACAGATGTATGCATAATTTTCTTTTTCTTCCTTTGGAATTTTCTTCTACTATTTTCATTGACTCTCTCTATTCTGATTTCTTTTTTTTTCCTAAGATTTTATTTATTTATTTGACAGAGATAGAGACAGCCAGCGAGAGAGGGAACACCAGCAGGGGGAGTGGGAGAGGGAGAAGCAGGCTCCCAGCAGATGAGCCCGATGTGGGGCTCGATCCCAGGACTCCAGGATCACGCCCTGAGCCGAAGGCAGATGCTTAATGACTGAGCCACCCAGGCGCCCCTGATTTCTTTTCTTATGCCCCCTCATCTTTGTATTTCATATTAGAGGTTTTGTTTAAATGTCCGGTAATCCTTAACTGTTCTTTCGTAGGTAATGGGAAGTGAAGCAATGCAAAAACGTTTATAAATTCTATTTGCATAGGTAGGCTTTGTCAATTGGTGGTCTTATTTTAAGGTAAATTTGCAGAGCCCTTTCATTTGGTAACTCTAAATCTATAGATTTTGTCTTTATCCCAGTCAGTTTCCTTGAAAAGTCTTTAGTCCAGAGGTTAGCAAACTTCTGGACTATAAAACTATAAACTTCTTTCTATAAAAGGCCAGATAGCTAGTATTTTATGGTTTATCAGCTATATAGTCTTTGTTGAAACTATTCAGTTTTGCTGTTATAGCACAAAGGCAGTCACAGAAAATACATAAATGAAGGGTGTGGCCACGTTGCAATTAAAACTTTATAAAAACAGGCAGCAGGCCATTTCTTCCAACCCCTACCTTAATCTCCTCCCATATACTATCAACTCAACTGCCAACATTCAGAGTCTAGTTAAAGAAGGAAGCCAAAGACATCACCATTCAGTATATTGTTTTGTGCTAAATCCTCCTGGTTTAAATAAGATATCCCCTCCTCAGCTCTAAGTAGTGTTTCTGGGATTAAAGTGTTTCTGCCAATCTCCATGGAGTAAATTTTCAGTCTCTGGCCATGCAGAGTAAAGAATATTAGGCAACTCTATAAAAGTGTAGCATATGATCTGAAAGTCATAAAACACTACACCTGTTTGCAACATCACCAGCTCCCCTACTATTAACTGTACATGGTACCTTCAATTTTCAAGTTTTTCCAAGGCGCTAAATCATCAATGTGCCTGGAGCTGGCTTCCCCAATATCTGGTTTAGTTTTCTCTGGTCTTAGCAGCATTCATAATTCAATAAGCATTCTTCCAAAATGTTTTCTGGCTTCCAATTTGTGTTACTGTATTTGCCTCTCCTGTTTTCTTTGTACTTTCAGGGTTTTGCTTTCCAAAAATCCTTTGCTCCATATTTAGTAGGGTCTGTGATGAGATTAGCAGTAGATATGTGTGATGATTTTTTCCATATTTAACTGGTAGTCTTCAGAAAATGTGTGTATATACATATACATATATATGTACATATATATATATATATATAGTGTGTGTATATTTATAGATATAGACATAGATATGTAGATATATTCTGACCTTTGATATTCTGGTCTTAATTTAATGCCATGTAGTTGCAAGTATCTTACCATTACAGTCAAGAGCATGCTTTTATCCACAGATTTACTTGGTAATATCTTAAAGCTCTCAGAAAACATCTGCTGTCTCTGAAATACAAGATGTATTATAGTATCAACTCTTTACAACTTTCTAGTTTCCAACTAGAAAAAAAAACCAAAACAGGTCACTTCAAGGTAGGGTAAGTACACTTCCATGTATTCACCCAAGCGAAGGAATTTCTACCTTCCCTCTTGGCCCAGGTCACTAAAATTCCCTACTCACCAATTCTTGCACAAAGTGGGGAAAATAATTTTATATCTTTACCACAGGATGTTTCCCCTCATCTGGGGAAGGGGTGTAATTCTTATTTAATATGTAAATCAAATGGATGAGCATCCCCTCCACTGTGGGAAACCTTGAGTCCTCCTCATGCAGCTCACATCTCTGCCCATCTCTTTGTGGATCCTATTCCCCGTATATTCTCTTGTTTCTGAAAATTCCTCTTCTGTGTGCACTCCTTTTGGCCTATAATCAGTAGGACTCATTAGCTTTCTATTCCTGGGAAGCACATTAACAACCTTAGTGGCTTTATTCAACACCCAATCATTAGCTCACAGTTTTGTAGATTCCAATGAGCTTGAATAGATTTATGTTCAAAACTGAAGTCCAGGTGTTGGCTAGACTTGGCTGCCATGTGGAATCTCCGTGAAAGAATCCACTTTCAAGCTCATCCATGTTGGCAGCAGAATTCAGAATGTGGATATAGGATTAAGGTCCCAGTTTCCTTGCTGGCTCTTAGCCAGGCACCACTCTCAAGTCCCCAGAGTGACCCATATTCCTTCTCACATGAGCCCCCTCAGCTCGAAAGAAACAGTGCTGAGTCCTTCTCAGGCTTGATGTGTCTCTCTGACCTCCTCTTCTACTATCAGGCAGAGAAAGCTCTTCGCTTTTATGTGCTGGTGTGATGAGATCAGATTTACCTTGATAATCTTCCAGTCTTAAGGTCAACTAGATAACATAAGTAGAGGGGTGGTATTTTGACATAAAAGCAGGCTCTGTAGATTAGGCTGGGGCACCTTTGACCAAACATGTTAGAAAGCCCACCTATCATGCTTCTATTCAATTTGTAGAAGTGCCATCAATGCCGGGACAATGTAATAGAGTTTACTCACAATTTGGGTTAGCAGAGAGGACTTCAACAACACATAGAATACTTACAATAAATATTAGTTATCAACGTCCTGCAAAACTTGGCTATTCCCTGCCCTGGGCAATGTCTTGATGGACTTGCCCTTCAGGTGGGCCCCACCCTCCAGTGTTTTTCTGCGATTCTCCTCCTCTTTTCGTTACATCTCTCTATATTTCCAAATATAAAGAACCTCAATCTATGAGGTACTCCAGTTTCTGCATGCAAACTTCCAGATTTCCATTTATGTCCACAGGCAGAACACTTCAGTTACAGCCTCTCCTCAGAAATGATTATGAGAGTGCCGGCCAAGTGAGGAAATTCACTTTTCACATCTAAATACGCCCAGTAACAAAATGAGAATTTTCTTCCTAAAAAGGATCCTGCTTTTTTTAATCCCTCCCATTTCAAAATGCTTATTACGTGTTTACTCCTAAAA
>NC_048220.1:9134539-9140125 GCF_002007445.2 Ailuropoda melanoleuca | reverse complement strand
CATGTATACATACTCAGGCCTCCTTTGGTTTGAGTTCTTTCATTTTACCAATTTTCATCAGCTATTACTATTTTGATGACCTCTAGTCCTCCTGACTTGTATGGACACTGGTCTTCTCTAGAGTCATAAGCCAAGGAGAAGAGTGCATTCATCCCTCACCATGCCGGTACGCAAATAATGAATCATGGAACATGACATCAGAAATTAAGGATGTACTGTATGGTGACTCACATAACATAATAAAAAATTATTATTAAAAACAAAACAAAACAAAACATGCTGGTTCAGCCTCCTCCACGGGAAGGGCTGTCTGGACATGAACACAGTCAAGAGATCATCCAAGAGAACTCACACCATCTTACAGGGAGACTATTATTCAATCAGCAGTGATCTCTCCTGTACAAAAATACATCCAATATTAGTTTTATTTCTGTTTAAATTAGTTAAAGTAAGAGTTCAGAGTGTTTTTGTGTAACTGAGACTCAGAAGGGCCTTTCGTACTAAGCTGGTCCCGGAGATCTGATGTCAAATATTTGTTCTGATAGCCCCTACAATTATTTTGTATTTTTATTGTTGTTTTGGACCGCATAGCTCCTCAGTGCCTCTCTTCATTAACATCCCCATCATCCAGAATTTGTTTTCCTGCCTGAACTCCTCCATTTCTATATGACAAACACAGCTCCATGGTTGATCCGCAATTTCACTAATGGCAACCCCAGACACATAACAGATGTGAAGTCCAGGGAATAAAATACCCCATTTCAGAATGAACGTTTTCTATTTGTGCCTACTTTTATATTGATCGCTATTACGCTCTACTTAAAAATGTAATCACAGAAATTATGCTTTATTTTCTGATCCAATATCAGCTCTGATGATTGCTGATATTCTTTGGAAAGCAAAAGAAATGAGCCTTTCAAATCAGTGTTATAGAAATTCCCAAATGCATGATCATTTTAAGGAGAATACTCTGACATTTCTCATAACTTCATTTTAATTCTCAATAAATCTATCTTCAGACTTTTATTTTGTAGCCAACATTCTGTGTTCTGATGTATAGTGCTGAGAATATAGGAGATAATGAGTCTTGGGAACTGGAAATATGAAAAATGCTAGTAATGTAAATTTACTTATAACATGATGAAGAGAATATTTACCCAATAAATTACTACAATTAGCTTAAGATCCATATAAAATATAAAAATTCTTTAATTTTCTGAATTCTTCTTTGGCAAGAATGCAGTCATCTTGGAAACTTTCTTTCTATAGGCAATTTTAAATATTTTTTGGCTTTATTTTTCTCTCTACTAATTAGTCTTCATATCCAACAATATTTTTTAGGGTAACAAAGTGAGCTGATTTTCAAATTTGCAGTCTCAACAACCAGACCCAGAAAAGCTCAAGCTACTTGCCTTTCAACAGATCCTGGCAAAAAATGAAGACATAGGTAATTTACTGTTTACATGCTATATCCTGCCAAATTCTGGATACAGATTTACAGAATCTGTGATAGAGAAATCCTTAAGTGTTAGCAGTTCACTTTGAATTATAACTTTTTTGCTTGGGATTTGCATGTAATTTTTTTTTTCCAAATAAACATTATGAGAAATTCTTACCTTCCTGACTTTCAGTATATATATACAAATATACGTGTGTGTGTGTGTGTGTGTGTGTGTGTGTGTATGTACTATGTGTACATCTGGGTGAGTAAAGAAGACTAATGAAATTTATACTAAAGCTTTGGTTTTGAAAAAAAAATAAAACTAAATCTTGCGTTTTCTTATCTAATCTCCCTTACTTTGATGATTAGTACACCTGAGTTACCCAAAATGATCAACTATGTATGCATTCCAATACTCACTCAATGCAGTTTGCCACTGGATTTGGTTCATCACCTGAAATCGAAAACTGTGTTTGCTAAAATGCCTAAGAAGTTGTCCTCACATCTCATACTGGCCACCCTCAGCAATCTGGCTAGAGCGACAGTTGACCTGGCAAACGCGTTTTCCAGAAGAATTGTTAATTGTCAAACCCCTCTTCTGATATTGAGAATTGATGTACTTCTGAGCACTAGGCATGTCTGCTTTTTATTTTTATTTTTTTTTTAATTTTATTTATTTATTTGACAGAGAGAGAGAGAGACAGCCAGCGAGAGAGGGAACATAGGCAGTGGGAGTGGGAGAAGAAGAAGCAGGCTCCCAGCAGACAAGCCTGATGCGGGGCTTGATCCCAGACTGCCGGTATCACGCCCTGAGCTGAAGGCAGATGCTGTGTCTGCTTTTTAAAACGAGGTGTTTTAATCATATTAAGGTCAGATGTGTGTGTCGTCCTGATGCTAGGCCCAGCAATGACAAACGCCCTTTCACACCCCACTCTGATAAAGTATTATCTTCTCAAGCCAGGGGCTGAGTAACATTTACTGTTCAAGTCAGGTGAAAATGATGTATGTTTTCCTTACTGGAAATTCCAGTATGTGGCTTTTTCCTATTTCTCCACACATTTTATTTCATTTGTTGAAGCAAGATGGAGGACTAGGTTTTAAGTGTTTTGTGAATTCCTCAAGAAGAAATCGGTTTACAAAACGTATATTTTATGGTTAAGGTAGCACTAAGGGGTTTTTTTAGTGATTTAGGTGTTTGAAAGCTAGTTGGGAAAGAATTACTAATTTGAGAACATTCACCTCTGGTAGAATATAAAGGAGTCGTTGTTTAATCTTTAAGACTATAGCAAAAGTAGGTTTTACTTGAAACATGACAGTTCAAAGTCGACTCCCAAGGCCCTGAAGCTATTTATTCGCTTGGCTATATTTGGTTATATTGGTTATATTCGCTTGGCTACTGAATGATTTCTGACCAGAAATTATTAAAGTTTCATGGTCAACTGAAGACACTAAAAACAAATAGGTCATACCATTTTTAACCTCTATCCTTATATTACCAGAAAAAATTGAAGACGAGTTGAAATTGGTCTTTGTAGTCATTCTGTGATTGAGAAAAATCAACTCAGGGTGTAAAGTCCAATATATGTGCAATCATTCCCAGCTAAATGCCAGAGATGGAAACTCTTGCACTAAGAAATCAGGGCCATTTAGAATATTAATACTCCTCCCAGGATGCCTTGTCAAAAGCATGTGTCAATCATGTCAAACCCCAAATGGCTCTTTCCAAGTGGAAGTCTCGCTGGATTGGAGTGGCAGACTCATACCAATTCTGAACATGTAAAACTTCTTTTTATAAAAGTAATCCTGTACATAAGTTGGGGATACATAGAACCACAAAGTGTTAGAGCATTTCAGATTTTACCCAGTTACAGAGCTGAGGAGTGATATTCATATGAATTCAAAACTTACATCCAATGAACATTTTAAGTAGTGAACAGACAGAAAAATGGAAATAAGCCTAAAAATATTTTTTTAATTTTTTATCTTTGTATTTTAATTCCAGAAACCCCAAAACACTTTAACTTAAAAAGGAAGTGGGGAGAAAGAAGAATTTCCTGAAGCTTGTCTTTTATCTTGCAGCCTGGGTAAGAGGGAAGTGCTGTGAAACACTTCCAGGGAAACATACTTAAACTGCATGTGTTCATTCTCAATTACAAACGCCATGATGGTCCATTGCTAGGTGACCAAGATTTGCCACAGCATCCTGGTCTGAGGTTGAGAGCTTCCCAAAGCCCTGTTTTTGTCATGGTGAGGAGAACTTCCCACGGTTATTGAAACAGAAAGGTGAGCATAGTAATGTGGAATGATTTAGACTTCCTGGTATCAGTTGGATCTGACTCTTGGCACGTGGCCTCAAAAAATCTTACTTACAAGTCTGTGGTATGCCTCTTCAACTGTGCTGGCTTTAGAGTGTTCTCCAAGGCCCAGGGGAAGAATGAGCACAGCAACTCCCAGCAACTTGGCTTTAAAGATGATAAATGTTTTTGAGGTAGGGGGGAGTGGGGGGGGAGTGATGTAGGGGTTGGAGGGGAAGGGACTTTGGAAAGGCAAAAAAGCAGCATGCATTTCTTTCTTAGAAGCCAAGGAACTCTTTCAAGCAGGGAATTTGCTGCTCTCAGTGGAGGACCAGGCGTATTTATTTATCATTGAGAATTTCCCTTTTAGGAGGGGATGACCATCTAGGGTTTTAAATAAGAGATGCTGACACAGAATCCAAGAACAAGCATAAATTTATCCATTCCTATGAGATCTATTTGCTTTGCCTCTAGTATGATAACTTTTTTTTCCCCCTGCCAGAGGCATGGAGAGGTGAATAGATAAAGATGGGGAGAGAGTAGACTTTTCTCCTTAAAACCTCAAAGCTATTTGCATGGAAAATTCTAACACTTTAATCAACTAATTTTTATTAAGCCAGGGGTTTTCCTTTCTTCACCTCACTGAATACTTATAAGTTATCATGGAAGGTTAGAGGTTAGTATTCTCATTTTATAGATGTGGACACAGGCACTCAGCAAGGGACAGGAACTTGCCCAAGATCACATACTTTCCACAAACCCAGGATGTACTCAAAGGTTTCTTGGGGGTGACATGTTTGGAGAACCCTCTAGCCTTATGTCACCTGTGTATATGGAGCATGTTGGTGACATGCAACTTCTAAATTGACAAACAGATATGGTCAAAGGTCTGTTTGAGGTATATTCACAACTTGGTTGTTATTGTTTCTGACCATTGTCTAGCTCTGTATTGGAACCTGTTTTTATGGCAGTCTGAGTGGTTGGTGGCAATCATTCCAACACCAAAACACACCCGTACAAACAAAAACCAGGTATGTGGGATGACACGTTATAGACAACTGTAAACACATGGGCTATCTAAATCAGTGGATACTAGAACTATACGCCTTGTGCCAATATCTTCCAGGCTTATAGGAAGAAAGAATAATTTGAAACTTCAAGTGAAATGGTACTTTCTTTTTTTTTTTAATGAAGNGAATAATTTGAAACTTCAAGTGAAATGGTACTTTCTTTTTTTTTTTAATGAAGCCATTTTGGTTGTTGATCAGCACAATAAGCTGTCAAAAAGCATCACTACCTACTCTATATTTTAAATGTCTTGTTATTCTTTTCTCTTCTGGATAAAAGTGTGAAATGCAGCAAAGTGCTGAGGTTTAACTGTATTGACTATAGCCAGCATTAATCTTGCAAAATAAGCATCAGAACTCAAAAGACCTCATTAGAGTCAAGTATAAAGCCCAAGTAGCCGCTCTCCAGCATTCCTGAAACCTAGAGGATGCTTACAACGTAGGCACTTTAGAAAACTGTAAAGGCCAAGCACTCTTTTTTTATCACTGTGATTACACTTCCAAGTTTCAGTGACAATTAGCTCCTAAAATCCTCAGCATTCATCCCTGAAGGAAAGAGCCAAGGACTTACATGGTGGAGAGAGGGAGGGGACGGATGTCTCAGGGTGTTAGAGCCTGCATTATGTTTTAGTGGCTGCAAAGAGAAGGACTGGGACCAAGCTGGAGTGAATGAAGGAAATCCAGAACTTCTGGCAGAAACCTGAGCTGGGCAATGTTCTCCTCAGTTTTGATGTGTTATCCTCATTGATGTCAATTCAGATGGGGTCATTTAGGGATTCCGGGG
>NC_048220.1:9074697-9134439 GCF_002007445.2 Ailuropoda melanoleuca | reverse complement strand
ATGGGCATTAAGGAGGGCATGTGATGTGATGAGCACTGGGTATTATATGAAACTGATAAATTATTGAACACTACATGGAAAACTAATGATGTACCATAAGTCGGCTAATGGAATTTAAATCTTAAAAAAATGAAAGAAAAAAAAAAAGGATTCCTCGGTGAGAAAGAAAGGATATCTTTTAGGTCTTTACAAGCAGGGGCTAGGTAGGGAATATCAGATCAGCATTTCCATGTACATATGTATGTCTTACGTACTTCAGTTTACCCAAACGTAAAACAGGGCCCAGCACCCACAAGGTGGTTTATCCATTTTGTGGAATAAATGGATGAAAGAAAAAGTACCCTTGACGTTTCATTCTTACCATGTTTTCTGTGTCTGTTCTTCCTGCATGTGCTCTTTGAATTTTTTTTTTCCTTCCAGAAATGGCTATACTTTCTCCTAAGCTTCTCCAGGCATCTGCACCCTCCCTCTATGTTCAGTACTAGCTTCTCTCTGTGCTGGCTCAAGCTGCACCCTAAGCTCATCACGGACTATGCACCCCATCATGGAATTCTGAGGAATTAGATTACAGCCTACTTAATAATCAAGTCTGAAATGAATGAAATTAGGGCCCTGCTGAAAATTCAAAGTACTGACCAATAAGTTAGGTGCACAAACACACAAGGGTTTATGCCATCAGCTTTGGCTGTTAAGAAGACTCCATTCTTCATCCTGTTTTTTGGAAAAGTTGTGAAGACCCAAGTGTCCTGGCTGAAAAGCCACTGCAAAATCTGGGTAGCAGTGCAAATATTTGGCCTCATGCTGTATGTCCTAACTTCCACCTCCCCAACCCCCTCTCCCAATGCTATTACCAGACTTTCTAGTCTTCAAAGTATGACTACGTAAAGGTTAAATGACTCTCTTCCCCCAAGCAGGGTGTTGGTCTCAATGAACATGACTTGGCCACCATCTGCATCTGGACCAAGGTGCCCCTCCAGGTACAAGTTCTTCTCCAGTGTGTGCACTTGGTCTCAATGCTACAAGCACAGAA
Organism: Ailuropoda melanoleuca; assembly: GCF_002007445.2. Classification (NCBI taxonomy): domain Eukaryota; kingdom Metazoa; phylum Chordata; class Mammalia; order Carnivora; family Ursidae; genus Ailuropoda; species Ailuropoda melanoleuca. The sequence goes on along the minus strand of NC_048220.1, from coordinate 9,133,409 downwards.
TCCCTGGAGTTGGCAGAACCACCCTATCGCAGCTCGGTTAGTTGCTTCCTATATGATCAGGAGTTAGTTTACCTAACTTTTATGAGGATCATTTCCCTCAAACATGCTTACTTAGCTGGGTTGTTGTGAAGAGAAAATGAGATGATTTTTTAAATGTCTATCCCAGTGTGAAACACAGAGGAGATACTCAATTGATGATAGCTAATTTTACCACCATCACTATGGCAATATACTCCTCCCCCAAACTTACTGTAGTCCAAAAGCAAACATGCTGTTACATTCACACCCTCTATTATTCTCAATGAGCAGATCCTATTTTTTCCTGAGAAACACATCTGACTCTTTCCATCCCCACTGTCACTTCTTCCTCTCACAGTCTCACTGCTGTCCCGTGGACTTGCTGATAACGCTCCCTTCTCCCAGTCTTCCTTACTGTGCTTCATTTTCCACAAGGCTGGAAGAATTTGCTCCTAAAAATAAACCTTATTAGCACATTTCTTCGCTTTACGTCTTTTGATTGGCTCTCTATTGCCTAGTTAAACTGCTTTATTTATTCTAAGTCTCCTCCAAGCCTTTTATTTCCTAATACGAATCCTGACTCTCTAAGATGGGGTTATATGTCAGTTTCACTAATGCATTTTTCCACTGAAAGCTTTNAAACTTTTTTTTTTTTTTTTTTTTTTTTCCCAACGGAGCAATTTTAGGGAACGATTTCACAGGAGTCTACAGGGCAAGGCTGGCCTCCAGTCAAGTCCAAAGCTCTCAGCACAAGCACACGAAGTCGGCTGGCAACCCCACTTTTCCAATCTCAGCATCTTCCTGCTTCATGCTCACTTTTTGTTCCAAATTCACTGTTTTCCAATAACATCCTTTGTAGTTTTGTCCTTCCTTTGCAGATTATATGATTGGCCCCTGTAACAGTCTCCTCAAATCTTTCCCCACACTTCTCCATATGCTCAACTGGGTGACCTGCTGATTCTTTAAGAAATTGCTCAAATGTTATTTCCTGTGAAGCTTTTTTATTCTTCTGTCTCCTGAGCCATGTGGGTACTCTGGGAGTTTAAAAGGAAGAATAAACTATGCTCATACCTCTCTTATATTTATCACATCACTATGTGAAAGTCAGTCTCCCTCATTAAAAATAAACTCCATATGGGCAGGCATGTCCATGCTTCACTCTGTAGCTTCTTTTCTAGTTCACCGCCTAACATATATATAGAAAGAGAGATAGGGTGTAACGAATGTTTACTAAAATATTTGCTAAATATGCCGCAGAATGGTATCTCTCTCTCTCTCTCTCTCTCACACACACACACACACACACACACACACGCACACAAAAACACATGGGCAAACTGTCACCAAATGCCGTGGTTAATAATTTCTATCTTCAATAAAGCCAGCCTTTAACTCAGAGGTCCATGAACCTTTGGGAATCCCTGATTTCTCTGTTCCCAATCATATACATCCTATAAACTCTAATCCTTAAGAACCATGATCTCTCCAAACTCACTGTGGAATATTCTGCTTAGCAAGGACATGGCTGTTATATTTTCTGCCAAAGTCGATAATAGAGCATTCCCGACAGACATTTAAGGTTCTTCTAGAGACCCCTCAGAGGCAGCTCCTACGTAGAAAATGCGAGAGGAACCTCAGATCGCTTCTCTGCAAACCTACTTTGTCATTATTTATCAACGATTCTCAAACCAGTGCCCACTCATATCTCAGACTGACACTCGATAATGGTTTCAATAGAAGAGCAGCTGTTTCACATTATATGCCTCTCTGTGAACAGCACCCAGGTACTGCCATTCCCATTGTTTTATGAATGCACTAGAGAAATGGCAGGTTGCCAAAGACAGCATCCACATGGTTGCTTGAAACAACGCCCCAGACAAAAAAGGAAAGAAAAAAATCCCTCACAGATTGCAATGTGTACAATTTTGGCTGTTTTGCACATCCTCTGCAGCTGTGCATTCATGATGCTATATTTAAGCAAAAATCTGTGTAAGAATTAGTCACTAGGAGATAGAAGCTTGGCGGCCATTTTAAGAATTTGGCTGTAACGGTTGTCAAGATTCTCTGTCTCCAACCAGACTGTGCTCTGCCTGTCTTATCATCAAACAGAAGTGGGATGTGAATACCTCACTGAATTTAATCTTCTCATATATTGTAAGACCTGCTCAAAAATTAGCAAGCCCTCATTATTTTCTTTGTGAACGGTATCACTGTCACTTTGTGCTGGTTCTTTTAGAGTTATGACTGTCAAAAGTTGAGACTTTTAAACAGTCATGAGAAGAGAAACCTTTGAAAATGCTGTCAACCCCATACATCTTTTCTTATGCCCCTCCTTCCTTACTCTGAGGGAATTGAGAGTAAAATTATAATTAATGGGGAGATGGTTGCTCAGTTGAAATGTACAAAACCAGTTGCTTTTCAGCAGGATGCAAATCCAACTTTAAGAGACACCAACAATTTCTCATTGTCAGACAGAAGAAATACTTCAGACAAACTCTGCCTAATAAAGAAGGAAAATAAAATACCCTATGGATTCATCTACTGATGAAAAGAAGAGTATGAAACATAATGACTACCAGAAGAGAAAAACTTCTTTGGGTTGTTATAAAATGCCTTGTTTTCAAAGCTATGTAAAAGCAAGCACCTTTAAATAAGTCTCCTATTTAGAAGTCGGGGAAATCTCTGGGATAGGAAAAAATTACATTAGCTAATCTCAAAATGTTTGGCCTTCTCAAGGAAGTTACTATAATGTGCCAACAGAATTCAGTAGGTCCATTTACATCTTCTCTGAAAAGCACTATCATCTTTTTCCAGAAACCTGTAAAGCTTAGATTTCTCTAAATCTTATTTGCCAGTTACATACTTCAAATATTTGTATATTCCTGAAAAAAAAAATGACAGTCATTAAATTTCATGTCTTTCTTATGTATGTTGAGCATTTGAGCTTATTTTAAAAATTCTATCCAAACTATTTCCCAAAACTCACCTCCAGTTTTGAACTACTTCTTGACTCCAATTTGCTTATGTCTATTGTTCAAATTCTAGTTTGGAGTCCTAAGAGTTATTCCTTTTTTCCCCCAAGTGAATTAGGAAGAAAACTGGGTACTTTTATTTTTAAAATTTATTTATTTCAGAGAGAGAGAGAGAGAGAGCAAGCATGCACGCATGAGCTGGGGGTAAAGGCAGAGGGAGAAGGAGAGGATCTCAAGCAGGCACCACGCTGAGCAGGGAGCCCAATGTGGGGCTCAAACCCAAGACCCTGAGATCATGACCTGAGCAGAAGCTGGATGCTTAACCAACAGAGCCACCAGGTGCCCCAGAAGTTGGGTATTGATCTGTAACAAAAATGTGTGAATTTGTGTGACTATGATAAGATTCATTACCTTTTTTTAGCATTTTATTTTACTTATCATCATGATAAGGGTATTTTTTAATCGCCATCCCATATTTCTTCCCAAGTCCCCACCCACCTCCCCTTGAGGTGGCAACTCTCAGTTGTTCTGTTAACAGTCTGTTTCTTGGCTACAAGTTACTCTTTCCATGAAATTTCTCATCACCACTTTGATACATAATGAACTAGTTTAGAAGAAGGTAATCTGTGCTAGACTTATGTCCCCTTCAATGTTATTCTTCTATTTCATGTTACTTTTTAAAAATTAACTTTTTTCATATCAGAATAGTTTTAGATTTACAGAAAAATTGTGAAAACAGTAAAGAGAGTTCCCATATATCCCCTCCCACTTTCCTATATAATGAGTATCTTATACGGGTACAATAATTTGATCAAAATTTATGAGCCAAGATTGATATACCGTTATTAACCAAAATTCATACTTTTTTCAGATTTTCTTATTAATGTTCTTTTTTCAGTTCTAGGGTCCCAACCAGGATACCCCATTGCATTTGGTCATCCTGTCTCCTTAAGCTCCTCTAGGCTGAGACAATTTCTCAGACTTGCTTTATTTTTGATGACTTTGACAATTTTGAGGAGTACTAATGAGGTATTTTGCAGAATATCCCTGAGCTGGGTTATATCTGATATCTTTCTCCTGATTAGACTAGGTTTTGGGGAGGAAGGCCATAGAGATAAAGGCCCATTCCTATCACATCAATGGCACATGACACCCACATGATTTCCCACTCTTAATGCCAGCCCTGACTACCTGGCTGAGGTAGTGTTTACAGATGTCTCCACCGTATGGTCATTCTTCCCCCTTTCCCTACCATACTTTTGGGAAGGAAATCACTAGGTGCAGCCCACACTTAAGAAATGGTGAGTTATGCTCTATTTCCTTGAGGGTGTAGTATCTATGTAATTTATTTGAAATTCATCTGTGCTGGTGGTTTGTGTATTCTCTATCATTAATTTAAGTACGAAACTATTCTGCATGATACTGGAGTAGTGGGTACCTGGCACTGTGAATTTGCAAAAATCCGTAATACTTTATCACATAAAGAGTGAATCTTCATCTATGCAATTTAAAAAAATCATTTAGAAGGCCAGAAGATCCTAGGATGGAACAGATACTATGATAACAAAACACTACACATGTGTGCTTGAACAAGTAAATGGACGGCTGATGGTAGGAGACAGGTTTTCTACGGTTGGAGTGGGAGATTATAGACAAGCAAGGGAAGAAGGCTACAATGTTCCATGTAGTAATGAACCAAAGTTGAAGTCATTAATATGACCTTATGTGTCCAGCTTAATATAGATACAGATGGATGTAAACAGAAATATTTATAGATATGTTTATATATGTGAGTTAGCATACACACAAAGTATTTCTTGCTCTGTCTGCTGAGAGGGGCCATGATATTGACACCTGTCCCAGCTATTACCCAGATCTTGATTTCTAATTCTATTCTCCAAAAAAAGAGCCAGGGCTCTAGGAGAAAAGGATGATTCTAGCTCTGGGGCAGAAATACACAAGATGAATTTGGGGTCCCTTATAGTGCCAGAAAGTAAGGAAGTACTCAAAACAAAATCACAAAAATGGGAGTCTGTCAAACATGGAGATAAACACAGATGCCTGCTGAAAGAGCTCCCAATGGCCAAGCTGAAAACATAGCAAAAAAATAATTACGTGATTATGAGTTTCTCTACTAAATGCAACTTTACCAATGAGTCTTTCTAAATGAGTTACACTGTTCTGTTTTCTCCATGATTCCTAGGATTGGAGTTATAAGCAAATGTTCTAGAATCAGACTCACCCAGTTTAAGTTACAGCTTCAGTTTTTATGAATCACCCAGGTCAAATTGCTTAATCTACTAGTATTTCAATTTTCTCATCAAAATGTTGAATAATGAGAAAATATAGGAAATGTTAGTCTACAGCGCTGGGCACATTATAAACACTCAGAAAATAGGAGCTATCATTAAAATTTGCAGTATGTACTCAGTAAACGCTCTTTTCATTGCATAAAGGACATGTTATCTCTTCACAATCCTGTGAGCGACATTTTCAAATTGGATAGAATTCATTGTAGAGAGACCAAATTATTTGCTAAAATTCATTTACACATAAAAAAATGTCATTTTTGGAAATTTACAATCCCCACTAATTTCCAGATAAGCTGTGAAATAGTTTCTGTGACTCCCTTTGATTTTTACAAATGATTAAATTGTGTATTTGGTTTTAATATGGTTGCTTATTCTAAATGCAGCAATGTAGCTTTGGGCTATTATTATCTAGTGTCACAATTGACCAATTCTGTTCTTTCTGTGAAAATTTCAGTTCGAATGCTTGTTTGATGTTGGGTAGATAAAATAATTGAAAATTGACTGAAATTTAAAGCCACAAACTTGAACTTTGTTAGACATTCTAAAATAGTCAAAATGTCACTGAGTGAGAATAGCAGGAGTGACTGGTTGAAAAAGGTATAGTGGGGAGAGGCACTGGTCCCATCGGGGTTCAGATCACCCTCTCAAGGCCCAGAGCACCTACCCTTCTTGTTCATATGCCATACAATGAGATACCACCTTATGCCAGTTAGAATGGCAAAAATGGATGGCAAGAAACAACAAATGTTGAAGATGTGGAGAACCCTCTTACACTGTTGGTGGGAATGCAAGGAAAACAGTGTGGAGGTCCCTGAAAAGTTAAAAATAGAGCTACCCTATGACCCAGCAATTGCACTACTGGGTATTTACCCCAAAGATACAGATGTAGTGAAGAGAAGGGCCATATGCACCCCAATGTTTGTAGCAGCAATGTCCACAATAGCTAAACTGTGGAAGGAGCCGAGATGCCCTTCAATAGATGACTGGATAAAGAAGATGTGGTCCATACATACAATGGAATATTACTCAGCCATCAGAAAGAACGATTACCCAACCTTTGCAGCAACACGGACGGGACTGGAGGAGATTATGCTAAGTAAAAGAAGTCAAGCAGAGAAAGACAATTATCATATGTTTTTTTAACTTAAATGAAGTGTTAAGCAAACACCCCATTTTAGACCATCTAAAATCAGATAGCCAACCCTAATTCCTCCTTAAAAAATTCTGGAAACATCTCTGATGTCAATAGCAACATTTCTGCATTTATACACATGGTTGGACTAAAACAATCATAAACTCGCTACTGTGAACATAGATATTAACGTATTTAATCCAGATGTTAATATCGAGTTGTTCGAATATAATCAGCTTGATGTCACAGCCTCACATTGAGTTCTTCCTCCTTCCGTTTCTAGGGTAATGCTATTCCCTTTAAATTCAACCAAGGTTGTATTTTTGCACTGGTGTGGGCCTCCTTGGAGCAGGAGAACAGAAAAATCAACATCCAATGCCCTGAGCTTTGTAAAGAGCCTCAGAATCAGGGAGGTCATCTGACAGGCTGCTAATATATGGCTAGTCCAAAGTGAATCCAAATTATCATTGCAGAAGAAATGTCTCACAGGGGCAGTGTGGGTTCTAGCCATCTTTCAATGATAATTAGAGAATCTATGGCTTCTGTCACTGATACCTTCGTGGTATTTAGTACCTGATTCTCCAAGTTGGATTTAATTCACGGGGTCTGGAAAAAAATGTTGTATTCTTGATTTATTGCATAAAGGTATCCTTTGTCTCAATTCAGTGATTGATCTCAAGTAAATTGAGATCACGGACTTAATCTTTTAACAAGCTGAAATCTCAGCGAGGTAGGGATGCTGTGTCTCCTAAAATTTCACATGATGCCTGACACATACTAGATACTTAACAAGTCCGTGTTAAAATCACATAGCTTCTTCTTGCATGTTAGAGTGTGTGGCCGAAGAGTCAAAGATCGAAATACAGGATATTTGGGGATTTCACTTCACTCTGTCTTTGTATTACGCTCCTTCCCAAGAATGTATGGGAAAATCAAACAGATAGGAAAGGTGTGTAATCTTCACTAGGACTATGATAAAGTGTATTAATCAATCCCTTATCTTCTGAGTGATTTCGAAATATAAGGAAGGAGGAAGAAACTAGAAATAATGAGATGTAAGCTGTGAGTATAAGTGGTTTTCTAGATGACTGGGTGGATAGGGACAGCAATAACTGTAAATCAACCCAGCAATTACAAGTGATTCCAAGCTGGGGAGCAGAGCGTCACTGAATCGGTTTCAGGGAGCCTTGCATCTTTTCCTTTCTGTTCTATAAGCAAAGGATGGTGTTGCTGATGTAAGGCTTGATCAGGGAAGAAATCTTACATATTTGCCTTCACGCTCAGAGTATCTATCATACGCTTTTCCTGGGCAATAGTGAACCATACATACAAAATCTGGCCCTGCATTTCACAGATAGTGCGAAGTTTCCTGACACCCATAGCTCTGTAATCTTACTTACTGTAAACATTCCCCAGGAGCACTGCATACATGAAATGCTTCTTGAGGTCCCTGAATATCTCCCTAACATATGCCTGGCCCTTCTCTGATCCATTTCTGCACGCTTCTATAAAAAAATCATCTACAACCATTTCACAAAGGTAGGTTCTGCTTTAAAAACATACGCAAATAAAATTTCCTCACCCCCTCCTGCCTACAGAGTGAAGTGAATCTGCTTAGCTTTGTACTCACGGCTACACACAGATTCGGAGTCATACAGATCTTAGTTCAATTCTGACTCTGCACTTACTGCATACCCTGAAGCAGGTGCATCCCCACTGCCCCCTGCCCCCGTTCCCAGTCTCATTAGGGTCCTCATTAGGAAAGCCCCAGCTCGCGGGATTTCTAAAAAAACTCACCAAGGTAATAATTTAAAAGGTTTATCCATATAGACTCAAGCCATGGTTCAGCACCTGACACAGAATTAGCTCTCAAAAAACGATAACATTTTCTGTTTTTCTTTTTTAAATGCATATCATTATTCTGTTGGCTCACTCAAACACTCTTACTTATTCTATCATTGACTGTAATCCTCTATGATTGTTATTTAGTTTCTTCACCGATTTAACATCCGTTTTACTTTAAGTCTTTATTCCATTCATATTGTTACCCCTAATCATATGTAAATATGAACATTTCTGCATGAGCAAAGATGTGATGAAAAGGGGTAACATTAACCTAATTCAACTGTGTTGAGACCAAAAAAAACCCAAAAAAACCCCAAAGTGGTTATTGACCATGTGACCAATATGAACAAGAGAAAGTGGAACAGATCTCAGAGGTGACTGACACCAGGGACATGAAGATCACGGGGGTGCTCTCTGGCTCCTGTCTGAGTCTGCCTCATTAATACCACCGATTCCATGACTCTCGAACACGGACAGCCACAGGCAGCTCCAACGTTCTCACCTCACCTTTACCACATGGGAGGGAAGGGCTCTTCTTTTTAGCTTACTCAAGATGTCACAGAGAAAAGCTCTGACTGGCTCCCATGTGCCCAATGCTAAGCCAATGGCTCTATTCTAACAGGATGAGCCACAGTGAACACCACAACATGACTCAGGTATCCTGACACCATACGGCAGGAAAAAGAGAGGTTATCTAAGGAAATGGCTATTTCTTCAGGAGCTACCAATTATGGTGGGGAGAATGAGTGAACAAATTCTACTTAGGGGAAGAGAAAGTACAACTCCTGGATGATCTGTGGGACAATTACAAATGCAACCACGACTTACCATTGGAGCAGACTGCCAGTGTTTTATTTTGGTAGCTCGCATGGGTAATCCAAGGGAGCCTTATTTGAATTAGCTCAGGTCATTCTCATTCCAGAATTAAGTCAAACATTTGGACTTTGGGTTATCTTTTAATCCCGCAGGGTTCACGTTTGGGTTCTAGACTAAATTGTTTAATTTCTATTTCAGCAATAAGAAATATCTGAGAATATTAAGAATGATATTACCTCAGCATCTACTGTCTATGTACTAGATTATATTCATGGATACGCTTTACATTTTTAGGCATTTAGTCATCAAGAGATATTCTGTCAATCTATTATATAAATAATGACTGATTTTCTGTTACTCAACACAAATCAGCTCAGTATCTGTTGACTCTCATTTTCAATCAATTATCCAACGTAAACAGTTTGAAATCATGGTTTTCTTTGAGATCCTCAAATAGCTGACATTTATTATTAATCACTCAGAAAAAAAAACTGTGATTAAAAAAGAGTGCTGCTTAACACATTTAAGAAGAAATTGGGCTTGAAGTAAGAATGTGTTAATGTCACTAATCAAGATTAGAAACGATCATATTAGCATGTATATGTATGTGTCAGCCAACGCCAGAATAAACGAGGTGGAAAGGGCTAAGAGTCCCTATGGGGCCAGGGCAAACCTTAAAAGAGAATGGAAAAACTGAAGAAAGCTGTGGTAGACAGCCTTCAAAACGAACCCACCTCACCAGTGCCTCAGTGTCTCATTCTGTACTTCCAGTACTGATGTCCCTAGGTAATCCCTTCCCCTTAAATGTGAGCTAGATTTACTGATTTACTTTTAACTAACAGAACTTGGTAGAAGAGGTAAGATGCCACTTCTTAAGTTATAAAAAGACTGTGACTTCCATCTTGGGTGATTGCATTTCTTTCTTGCTCTCTTTTTCCTTCCCTGGTCATTCTTTCCCCTCATCCCCCCCTCCTCTTCACAAGCTTTCATGTCATGAGGATTCTCAACCAGCCTTCAATGAGACTCAGAGCCTGGCTGCAGCCATGTAGGCTTAGAAACAGAGTCCCCTTGCTCAGTCAAACCTTCTGCTGGGGTCACAAACCCTCCCAACAACCTGACTGCAACTTCATGAAAGCTTCAGCCAGAGGCTCCCAGCTAAATCACATCAAGATTCTTGAACCACAAAAACTGTGACATAGAAAATATTTGCTGTTTTAGGCTGTAAGTCTGGGGATAATTTGTTATGCCGCAGTAGAATAACCCATATAACAATAGCAGTGCAAATTCCGATTGCTTACTATGCACTGTGCTATAGCCTCCAACAGAGAAAAAACCACAACAATAGCAAAAGTTTATGAATTAAAGCCATCCTAGGAATCTCCCTCTTGGAACCATCCCCTCTATCAGTTATCTTTTCCCACTGAGAACGAACCTTGCTGCTCAGACAAGAATAAAGCCATTAGCTCAGAGCTGTCACTTAACATATGACCTTAGCTTTTCTGGTCTCTACTTTGGAGACAAATCGGTAAAAGTTCAAAATTTTCAAAAACATTTTTCATGCCAACATTGATTAGTACCATGCAAGTGAAAGAAATATGTGAAATTAAAAAAAAGTGCATTCATTATTCTTTCCGTCCTAGAACAACGAATGTATTTGCTTTTGTTTTGACTTAATTATAATCACATTCCACATCTAACTTTGTGTTCCACTGTGTAAGTATTAACATCATAGTTTTCAGCTTTCCATGTTAATATACAACCTTTTTAATCATTTCTGAAGAGAGCAGCACAATGTATTGTTAGTCACAGTTTTCATAATAATTTCTGTATTTAGACATAATAAAAATTAAGATATTTCAAACTTCTTACTATGGAAATTAATACTTACAAGCTTTCTCATTTCTTTTAAAAGATTTTCTCTATTTCTTTCCTATTTTAGATTGATAAAGTGAAATTCTGGGTCAAAAAACACAAATCATCTTTTAGTAACATTTATCATGTTTTTAAGAGGTAAAATAACCCATCTTCCTCTCAACTGTAATTCCTATTTTCTTCATAATCAATGGAGGCGATTCAATGTAACTTAAAAGATCACGTCTTCCCAAAGATCCCTAGGGGACCATTTAAAAAACTGTTAAAGGTCTTAGAACCATTTTAGAGACATAGTATTGCAGATGAGAAGTGTTATCACAATGTGTGGGTTCTTCTTATTTCTTTCTTTCTTATTTCTAGTTCATTGACAGCTCTTCAAAAACTATTCTCTGGAGTTGTAGCTAAAATCCCACTTTGGCTATTTTCAAACCTATCGGTGAACTAATAAATTCAGGAATTCCCTTTATTAAGACACAGCAAAAAGGCTTCCTCATAATTTTAGGAGAAAAAGGTGCTCAGGAGACCTTATTCTATCAAAATATTTCCATCTAGGACTTCCATGCTTCCCTTAATTTCTCCCAGATTATATAAGTTAGGTTTACTGGGGTATCATTTACTTATAATAAAATTCGTCCTTCCTTTAGTATACAGCTCAATAAGCCCTGACAATTAATAGTCCTATTTTTGCTTCTGAAAGGAAAATTTAGAATATTTTCACCATTCCAAAAAGTTTCCTTTTTCACAGTTATAAATTCCCTTATAAACTCCTTTATAAGTGTCCTTTGTAGACAAGTTACCCTCCTCCCACTCAGCCCCTGGCAACCAGTGATCTGATTTCTTCCAGAATGTTGAATGAATGGAATCACGTTGCTTTTGTATCTAGTTTCTTTCACTCAGCATTGTGCTTTTGAGATTCATACATTTTGATGAATGTATTAGGAGTTTGGTCCTTTTGACTGCTGAGGATTATTCCACTATATAAAACCACTTTTAGTATCCATTTACCACCTGATTGACATTTTGGTCTTTTCTAATTTGCTGATATTGTGAATAAAATTGCCGTAAGTATTCAAGTGTTTGTCTGTGGGTGAGGAAACTTTTCTCTTTCTTTCTTAAGGAGATTCCATGCCAAACAAGGGCCTTGAACTCATGACCCTGAGATAGAGCGTTATATGCTGTACCGAGTGTGTCAGCCAGGCACCCCTGGGTAGCATAATTTTTCATTTCTCTTGGGTATATCTAGGTGTGAGAATGCTAAATCTTGTGGAAAGCATTGTTTACATTTATAAGAAATGGTTAAAAAAAATCTCTTCCATTATGTCTTTATTTATTTATTTTTTTAATGTTTTTTTTTATGTTAGTCACCGTACAGTACATCCCCGGATTCCGATGTAAAGTTCGACGATTCATTAGTTGTGTATAACACCCAGTGCACGTTGCAATACGTGCCCTCCTTACTACCCATCACCAGTCTATCCCATTCCCCCACCCCCTTCCCCTCTGAAGCCCTCAGTTTTGTTTCTCAGAGTCCATAGTCTCTCATGCTTCATTCCCCCTTCTGATTACCTCCCTTTCTTTATCCCTTTCTTCTCCTACTGATCTTCCTAGTTCTTATGTTCCGTAGATGAGAGAAATCATAAGATAATTGTCTTTCTCTGCTTGACTTATTTCACTTAGCATTATCTCCTCCAGTGCCGTCCATGTTGCAGCAAATATTGAGAACTCGTTCTTTCTGATAGCCGAGAAATATTCCATTGTATATATGGACCACAACTTCTTAATCCAGGCATCTGTTGAAGGGCATCTTGGTTCCTTCCACAATTTAGCTATTGTGGACAATGCTGCTATGAACATTGAGGTGCATATGGCCCTTCTCTTCACTACGTCTGTATCTTTGGGGTAAATACCCAGTAGTGCAATGGCTGGATCATAGGGTAGCTCAAGTTTTAACTTTTTAAGGGACCTCCACACTGTTTTCCAGAGTGGCTGTACCAACTTGCTTTCCCACCAACAATGTAGGAGGGATCCCCTTTCTCCACATCCTCTCCAGCAATTGTTGTTTCTTGCCTTGTCAGTTTTTGCCATTCTAACTGGTGTAAGGTGGTATCCTAGTGTGGTTTTGATTTGAATTTCCCTGATGGCTAATGATTTTGAACATTTTTTCATGTGTCTGTTAGCCATTTGTATGTCATCATTGGAAAAGTGTCTGTTCATATCTTCTGCCCATTTTATGATTTGATTATTTGTTTCTCGTGTATTGAGTTTGAGAAGTTCTTTGTAGATCTTGGATAAGTCTTTTATCTGTAGCATCATTTGCAAATATCTTCTCCCATTCCGTGGGCTGCCTCTTAGTTTTTTTGACTGTTTCCTTGGATGCGCAGAAGCTTTTTATCTTGATGAAGTCCCACAAGTTCCATTATGTCTTTAAACATTTACTCTACCTGGTTCTCCTTCTCTTCTCCCTTTAGGACTCCAATTATTCCTGTGTTAGACTGTTTGATATTGCCAACAAGTATTAATTACTCCATTCTATGTTGTATTTCCATTCTGGTCATTGTACTTCCTTCCCATTGGATCATTTACATTGACTGGTCATCAATGTCTGTACTTCTTTATCCTTATGTGCCCAGTCTGTCCATAAGGTCATTGAAAGAATTATTCATCTATCTCTAAGTTAAAACATTTCCATTTGATTTTTAGCACTTTCATTTTTTTGTGCTGAAATTGTCTATTTGCTCCTGTATGTTTTCTAACTTTCCCACTATTTCATATTACTTACTAACTTTTTGAATAATTTCAAGCAAGGGGTTTTCTTCAGGTCTGCTTCTAAATTCTTTGTCATTAAATAGTGGGTCTCATTTTTTTTTAAATTTAAACTCTGTCCATTGCACACGGAAGGACAGTAGAGACTTAAGCCGACAGCACTGAAACCTAGAAATGCGTATCCTTCTTCCACCAGGCTGTTCAATTATGTATGGGGATTAGGCTAGTAGGTCAAATGGTCAGTAGCTAAACTGAGTTTGTATTTTTGGTTGCTAGATTTACTTTCAGTGCATCACACTTCAGCAGTGACCTGTTGTTACTTCATTTAGTTTGGTTCCTGGAGTGCCTCCATGACTGACTGACTCAGAGTTTTTACTGTATCCTTCGCTTCCAGGGGGTGCTTCATACCTGAGCCCTTGGTATAAAAATATTTCCTACTTCTCTCACAGCAGCTTAAAGCTGGTTAGATCTGGGAAGAGAATAGGATTCTTCACCTGTCTGACACCAAGAAGACTCTCACTCACATCTTCTGCTCTAACCCCAGTCTTTCTTATGAATCCATATATAGGTCTGCAGAAGAGTTGGTCCCTGTTCCCCCCACCAGTTTGAATGTGAGACTTCCAGGGATTAACTTTGTCATCACTAAGTCTGTAAAAACCCATTAAAGTTTAATTGTTTTCTCCTTTCCTATTTTCATGGAGGTCTAACCTCTTGTATCTGTCCAAGGTTCATGTATCTTGTCTCTCCAAAGGTCTCATCCTCTTTGAAATTCAGTTCTTCTGGTTACCTTATGACCTCCATTCTCTGATGGTCTCAAAAAAAGTTATGATGTTGTAGATCACATGGATTTTTCTTTATGTTAGCATGGAACCAACCACACAGTAGCAAAGTGTCTCCTCAAATGATTTTGTTGACACATCAATGCAGCTAAAAATACATCTCAGGACTTTCATTCCATTTTGAGGGTACAACAATAAGATAGTATAGTGCAAAGTAAGCGCGCTCATTTTATTTTCTTCTTTCCTAGTGCCCATTTCATCTCAGACATATTTATTTTCTTTTTGTGATGTCAAACCCAGAATACTCCAAGTCAAAATAATTTTTTAGGAAGGAAAAGAAAAACTTCAATGTTTGGGAAGATGTTTTAAAATTCTCCTTGGAAACCATTTGATATTATTTTCCAAGTCAGACCAAATGGCTTTTTGACTCGTTAACTATGGAAATTTTCCTGTGCCTCACCCAGCCTGGGATGCTGATAAATAATCATAGAAAAATTTTGCCAAAACATAAGAAAGGAGACTTCTCATTGTCTTAAAAATTTCCCAGCCACCCTGGGAAGATGAATGCAACATTTTAACTCATTCTTTCACCAATCCTAAATACTACCCAAGTCAGAGAATCTCCCTTTATGACCTCTGGCATATGTTTACATCTTGTGTCCCTACTGATGATATGTTTACAGTGGGAAGTAATATAACAACACACTCTCTCTCCCTTTAGGTATTTTTTCTCCCTAAAATCCAGCCGTCAATCATAAAATTCCAGAACTTCCTTTCCTTAGTTCACCCAGAGGTAGTCAGACCCCAAAACCTTTGACAAATCCTTACTAATAACTGATACTCCAATTTATCTAGTTAAAATAAAATGGCTAAAAGTCCTTAGCTCTGTGCTTAGTATGCAGGATGTTCACAATAAATATGGACTCTTACTTGTCATTATTAAAATTATTTTCTGTTGCCATTACCGTTCTAACAAGAGATAGACCGAAACCATACACTCATCAGGTTTTGATGAGGGAAGGCAGAGGGAACTATCTGACCAACACAGCTGATTCTCTCTCTTCCACAAGATTCAGTTACTGGAGGGAGGTGGCTGCCCGTCAGTCATCACATTGCCCAGATTCCCTTGTGTCTACGTGTGATCACAGGTGTAACGCTCACCAATATGAGCAGAGGTAATGTGTATTTCTTCTGGGCCAAGGCTTTTTAAAAAGCAGGTGCCTGTGCAGCCTTTCTTTCCCTTTCAACATCTGGATGAAGATGCCATGTTTGGCACACTAAGCGTAGCAAAGTCACGAGATGGGAGAAATCTCATCCCTGGAATTGTTGCATTGAAGGCTACCCCCTCTGAGTGTTGCGAGCAAAACAGAACGTTCCCACAGCTATTGTTATCTTGGCTAATACATTGTCAGTGGACTAAACGAATACTATGCAGAGAATGGTATGGCAAAGTCTACAAAATGTTACTGGTCCATGGCAATGTAAATATGGAAATTGACAGTAAGAATTTAGGAGATCTATAACAACTGGACAATGTACTTTTTATGGCTACTGAATATTTTTTTAAAAAACTAGGCTTAAATTTTACATGGATTTATTTCATTTTACTATATATTATTATACTGGTTTATGATGGATTAGAAATTTTTTAAAAATAGGCCTTTAATCAATGGTTTGAGTAGCACTTGGCTAAAACATTGCTACTGTCCCTTCCAGAAATGACATCTTCTTAGTCTTGTACCCTCAGGCACCTACATCTAGCCAAGTATCATATGTAAGGATCCTCTCAATGACACCTGACAGCCATATCCTCTTGTAATCCAAGGATGGATCATTCCAAACAACCTAACTTGGGCTGAGTACCCTCTTGCAGGGAATATTTTTGGCTATCAATAAAAAGCATTCCCAAATTTCTGTTGGGTGTTGAATGCTTACCTTTATTATTTACAACTGCAACTGCTAACTCCTAATATTCCATTGATTATTTGTTCATTGTGATAAAAATACCTTTCTTCATCGAAGAAAGAACTACCCAAACTACTTTCACTTAGCTTCTGACTGCCTTACTTGAGGATTCTTACAAGCCATTTGCCACTTCCACCCAAGCTCTCTGGCCCTTTGCTAGCTGTAAAATAAATGCAGTGGCCCCCATAGCTTTGGATGTTTGGTCCTTGACGCTCTGCAAAGATTGTGCACCGTGTAAATGTCTTTCCCCACAGATATTCTTGCTTTAGCTTACTTTTAATATCCAGAGCAAACACTTTTAAAATTAAGTATTTTATATCGTGGCAGTGCAGTTGATAATGTCACTTACGTAACAGTGATTTCAACAATTTGATTGTGATTTTTCCTTTAACATGAGGGAGGCTCATCCAAATACTAGGCTGTATAGGAAAGGCGATATTTGATCAGGAGAGCACCTCTGGTCTCAAGATGCTTTTAGTGCCAATTACTAGGGTGTGAGATAAAGTAACAGGTGTCCTCCTTATATACAATCATTCAACATGTTGCACCGTAATTATCCTTACATTTATTTTTGCCTTCTGCGTTAGATGCTTTTATGTTCCTTAAATGCAATGAAACTTTACCTTTCCTCTTTAAAAAAAAAAAAAGGTATCTTTTTTCATCAGTTCCTTCAAGTGGTCTAAAACAGACATTCAATAAATGCTACTTTTTAAAGTTTTGAACTGCTCTTTGGGGAGACAAGAATCTTTACTTGAATATAGTAACAAAATCCTAGTTAGGACTACCATCTAAGGGCTAATTACTGTGGCCTAGTAAGAGGACAATGGTTTGTAGAACCAGAGGGGGACTAGCTTGAAATTCTTATTTTATTTATTTATTATTTATTTATTTTTGTTTTTTTACCAGCTTTAAATCCTCATTCCATCATTTCGCCTTTTTTTCAGAGGTAGAATTGATTGATTCCTCAGTTGCCTATAACACCCCGTGCTCATTACATCATGTGCCCTCATTAATGCCCATCCCCCTACCCATCTCCCCTCCAGCAACCCTGGGTTTGTTTCCTATAGTTAAGTGTCTCTTATTGTTTGCTTACCTCTCAATTTTCATCTTATTTTATTTTTCCTTTGCTTCCGCTATGTCCATCTGTTTTGTTTCTTAAATTCCACATATGAATGAAATCATATGGTATTTGTCTTGCCCTGACTGACTTATTTCACTTTAGCATAATACCCTCTAGTTCCATCCACATCGTAAGCAATCTACACATTCAGTGCAATCCCTATTAAATACCATCAGCATTTTTCATAGAGCTGGAACAAACAATCCTAAAATTTGTATCGAACCAGAAAACACCCCAAATAGCCAAAGGAATGTTGAACAAACAAAACAAAACAAAGCTGGAGGCATCACAATGCTGGACTTCAAGCTCTATTACAAAGTTGTCATCATGTGCCAGCATGTTACTGGCACAAAAACAGACATATAGATCCATGGAACAGAATGGAGAATCCAGAACCCTCAACTCTATGGTCAACTAATCTTTGACAAAGCGGGAAAGAATATCCAATGAAAAAAGGACAGTCTCTTCAACAAATGGTATTGAGAAAACTGGACAGCTACATGCAGGAGAATGAAACTGGACCACTTTCTTACACCACACACAAAAACAAACTCAAATGGATGAAGACCTAAACATGAGACTGGGATCCATCAAAATCCTAGAGGAGAACCCAGGCGGCAACCTCTTTGACCTGGGCTGCACCAGCTTCTTGCTAGACACGTCTCCAAAGGCGAGAGAAACAAGAGCAAAAATGAACCATTGGGACTTCAGCAAGACAGAAAGCTTTTGCACAGTAAAGGGAAACAGTCAGCAAAACTAAAAGACAACACCTACGGAACTGGAGAAGATACTTGCAAATGTCTTATCAGATAAAGGGCTAATATCTAAAATCTATAAAGAATTCATCAAACTCAGCACCCAAAAAACAAAAAATCCACTACTTTAGTCTTGAGTAAACTTAAGGTATTACTGCTCATCCTGTTCCAGCTTCAGTTTCTTCATTTATTAAAATATACCTCTCAGGATGCTATTGTAGAAATTAAAGATAACGTATGTCAAGTTGTGGCAATTAAGAGGCCAACAGTACAAAAGTACTATTTTTCTTCTGGTTCAGTCTCACTTACTTTATTCATGCTACCAAAATTCAGCAAAGCAATGTGACTTGTCCAGAACTGTCTTTTAAATTAATGTAGCAAAGCTGGACAGAAAATTCTTATATCCTTAGTTCCAGCCTTATGATGGCTTCAGTCCTTTCTATAAGGATTAATTTTCCCTAAGATCACTTCTCTTAAAAGTTAGGTGTGAAAAAAAAAGTTGTAAGTGGAGATGAAGGGAAATTATTTATAAGAAACAATCTGATGTTATCAATAAAAAGCCAAAGCCCTTAAAAATGTTGCATTGCTTGGCTGTATAAGAATGACCCTCCTAATCTGAAATTCCCTTTAGATACTCATGGGAAGGAGGGAGTTCATCCTTTATGGGGTGGACCAGTGGAAAACCCTGTGTGTTATTTATTAGAAACATTTGCAGGGAGAAAGTAGTTTATTAAGTACCTGTAACTGCAAGGTGTTCACAAGTTCATGAAAAAGCGTATCTATAACATGGAAACATTTTTAACAATTTCAACTCAAGCTGTCATCATTCCTTCTATCAATTTCCTGTTTACACACCTTGCTAACTCTGTCTCTGGTCTCAGCACTGCCCCATGGCTAAACAGTGTTTCTTACATCTTTTCTTTTTATTCAAACTGCTTGCTTATGAAGGGATCTGGGAAATGGTCAAGAGAGCCAAAAACAATGAGTGCTTTCTCTATACATGGCACAGGCTACTGAAGAGAGACATTTTGGATTTAACGCTCTCAGTTTGGAATTTATTAGAATCAAAGCAGATGTAGCATTGTTATACCTCGATAACCTCTGCATAATTTGGAAGGATGTGGAGTGTGCTTTTTATGAGAATGACAATGCCAAATGCTTACAGATGCTAAGATAGTAGTATTGGAGAAATTGGAAGCGATGTTACTGGCAAATCATATAAAAATGTAAAAGAGTGTGTGTGTGTGTGTGTGTGTGTGTATGCGTGTGTGTGTGTGTTTTCATTTTCCAGCAGCAGGAAATGATGCCATGAGGGAAAATCTGATTTGAAATGAAGTAAAAGAAGAAAAATAATCATATTGATTTGAGGTTATATTGATGAAAGGAAAAGAGTGGAAAGAAAAATATATAAAAGGCCAGTGAATCTCCCAAGAGGCAGCACTGGTCATAATTTTAACAGGTAAAACTTGTTATCTTCTGTAGCCAATAGTGTGGTTCTTCCCGTTTTTTCTTACACGTTATAGTTCTCTGGTTGTCACTCTGCCTTAATATTTCTAGTCGGCACACACCTGCCTTTTCTCTACTTCTCTCCAGGTGGACATACTAGCACATCTCTAAATTTGCCCATGACTACAAACAGGTTGCTTCCTTTAGAACGTGCATGACCTGACTTATATGTAGAATCTAAAAAAGTCAAACTCATAAGACCAGAGAGTAGACTGGTGGTTGCCGAGGTCCGTAGGGCAGCAAAAACAGAGAGATGATGGCTAAAGAGCACAAAGTTCCCATTATGGAGGACGGATAAGTTCTGGATACTTAATGTATAGCACAGTAACTGTAATTAAGAATACTGTGTTGTACGCTTGGAAATTTACTGAGAGAGTAGATCTCAGGTCTCACTACACAAAAAAATAGGGTAACGGTATGCAGCGATGGTTAATGAACTCGATTGTGGTAATCACTTCATGATGTATACACACAGCAAGGTATTGCATGGCACACCTTAAATATCTACAATTTTTGTCAATTATACCTCAATAAAGCTAGAGGGAAAAACAAACAAAAAAACTTTTCCCAGAGCTTCTACCCAGGTGCGTCTCAGAGCTGGCCTGATTTTATCATGGCTGAGGATCCTGCCTCTGCTTCAGCCCCTGTGATTTCCCTCCCTGGGGAACTCCTAGAGGCCTGACAATATCCCTTTCCTACGCAGGTTCCCACATTTCCACGGACCCTTCTATTACATGGAAAGCACCCAGAGCATCTCAAGCGTGCCATTTTGTTGATATCCAACTCCACTGAAACTTGGGCTGAGCATTTTCTGGTGAAATCTATGTTAAATATTGGCTGCTAAGCAATTTTTTACACAAATTAACATGTTAATGAGCTGGGAGAAGTAAAAATGGGTGACTTTCTGCTGTCAGGGGTTTAGTTTTATACTGGGGCAATCAACGTCCGGTGTGTGTTTAGAGACAGCCAGTGAGAGAGGGAACACAAGCAGGGGGAGTGGGAGAGGAAGAAGCAGGCTNAGCAGGCTCATAGCAGAAGAGCCTGATGTGGGGCTCGATCCCAGAACGCCGGGATCATGCCCTGAGCCGAAGGCAGACGCTTAACTGCTGTGCCACCCAGGCGCCCCTAATTAATTAACTTTAAAAAAAGGAAAAGCCACCTTTCTCAGAATGTCAGGAAAGCCACGAGCTTGAACGGCAGCTTTAAGGCCCAAGGATCCGAGGCACCACTGGTGACAGGCAGTAAAGCCGTAATTGCAACGGTGCCTATAATGTAAAGTTAGGTGTGAAGAAGGATCTATAAACTGACATGCAGTGACGAGTATCACACTTCAAAGCGGATTTTTGAAGCTGAATAATTTTTTTTTTTAAATATGGCACAATACTTTCAAAATACAGACTGCTGATACCATCTGTCAAGGGTTGTGTGTGGTTTTTTTTTTTACCTATTACCAGCTATTTTTAAGGTGTCAACGAAGACTCCCCTATTGATCGTGAAAATAGAAACTATTTCGTGAAATTTTCTTTGCCCTCATCACTGTCAAATAATTACAGGAAATTACTTCCCAATGGTGTTCGAAAAGCTTTTTTGGGGTCTCCTTGCCCATTTATTTTATTTTATTTTTTTTTTTAAAGATTTTATTTATTTATTCGACAGATAGAGACAGCCAGTGAGAGAGGGAATACAAGCAGGGGGAGTGGGAGAGGAAGAAGCAGGCTCATAACAGATGAGCCTGATGTGGGGCTCGATCCCATAACGCCGGGATCACGCCCTGAGCCAAAGGCAGNGTGGGGTCTCCTTGCCCATTTAAACTAGTTTTGTGTGTCACCACATTCTAGTGAGGTAAGGGATATGTTTTAATTACATTCAAATTGCCAGGCTTTGGAGAGAAGGTGCACGTGTTTGCACTGAAAGGAAAAGCAATCAGCAATTTTTAATAAGGAAAATCTTTAGCTCTGACTTTGCTGTCACTGCTTATCTTACTGAAATGTTTTGGGGATTGTGTGGTTGTCACTTAAAATAGGTAGTGTGCTGATCAGAGGGTAAATATATTTCTCTATTTCTCCATGGAAATGTGTTTTCTGGGGGGAGCAGAAATTTTGAGAAGTGAGCACAATGGGATTAAATTTTAAGTACGATCATGACATCTGGCATGACCCCTGAGCACTTTTCATGTCTCAACAGAATACAAAAGAGACACTGTTCAGCCTCGATCTTCAAAGAAAGGGAAGTTCCGCAACAAAGTATAAGTGGAGAGCCCACTGTAAACCCATCAGCTTAAAAGCCTGCAAGATATAAAGACGGCTACAAGTTAATAGGCCAAGACTCTTGCCATGGGACCCCTGTCCTGTGCAACAAATAGATGGAATGGCTTTAATAATTAAGAGAGTCCTTCCAGGGAAAAAAGTGGCAAGGAAAAAAGTACCTAAAGGAAAGCTTGAGGGACCCAGTTTCCTTTGGTTGGTGGGAGAGGAAATATCTTCCTACTTGCCAAAGAGCTGGTAGGTGGCAGAAATACTCCTGTGTAGTTTCCATCTGTAAATGTGTGAACACTTTTTAAGCATACTATCAATATTTATACATCTGCAAGAGATAAAAGACCAGAACAGGTTTGTATACCCTGGGACATGGTACAGAGCCCTGTCTTTGCATTATCTTTCTATACCATTGTCAACAGTTAGTCATCATGTTTTTTGCCCTAAGCCCCTCACCTTTAAGGAAGGGATAGCCTGGGCCAGGGTAAAATGCTAGCTGCAGCCAGTGGACTGGATTTAAGACCCTCATCCTAAGAGGGGCAAAAAGTGGAACACGGAGGATCCCAGGGCTCTAGAGCTGAAAGGGTGATGGGAAACAGGGTGGCTGGGAGATTATCTCATCATTCAAGGAAACATCCTCGTCTGACATGAACTGCGTCCATGAATGAAAATGCTGAATTCTAAGCTCCACTGGTTAGTGCAATAAGGCTGCTAAGCATCCTGGCCCTGTCATGACTGGCTCTAGAGCTTAAGGAAGACTGAGTCACAGTGGGCTGGGGGTAGGGCAGGGACAGTCACGAGGAAGGCTGAGAAGAGCAGATCCCAACACACTCATGGAAATAGTGATAGAATTAAAATTATAGAAGAGGAAGCAGTCTCTAAGAAACGTCGGGTCTATCTCTTTTCTCTAAGAAAATTTCTCTTCCATCCAGGACAAGAGAAATATGTTTACCTAAACACAGATGCAGAACTTGACATGTCTTTACTCCCCCAAGTTTTAGGAAAGAACAAACAAAATCTGAAAGTAGATTTTTCTTCTTTCCTAATAAAAGCACTTGATAGATTTCCTATAAAAAACACTTTATGTGCATCTCACAAATTTGGATATGATGTATTTTCATTATCATTTGGTTTCAAACATTTTCTCATTTCCACTGTAGTTTTTCTCTTGGATCCATGAGCTGTTTACAGGTATGATGTTCAATATTCAAATAGCGGGACTTTTCAACGTACCTTATTGTTAAAAGATTTCTGATTTAATTCTCTTGCGGTCAGAGATTGTATTATATAAGATTCCAGTCACCTGTATTTTGTGACTTCCTTTACAGTACATTTTTGATGAATATTTCATGTATACTAGAGAAGACTTTATTCTGCAAGTGTTGCCTATAGTGATGCATAAATGCAATTAGGTAAGGTCAAGGTGAATTCCAATGTTGTTCACAAATCTTCTATGGCTATATTGGTCTTTTTGTCAGGATTTCTTCCAAATAGTTTTGCAGGGTGTTAAAATCTTCAACTCCATTTGTAGGTTTGTCTTCTTCTCCCTTTAAGATCTGTCAATACCAGTTTCATCCATTCGAAGCTATGTTATTAGGTGCATGTCAATTTTTAATTGTGAAATCTTTCTTTTGAATTAAATATTTCTCATCATTACCTTTTATCATGATCTCTTCTAATACTCCATCTTGAAATCACTATTATCTGATAATAATATAATCCCTACAGCTGTTCTGTGCTGCTTGCATGACATATCTTTTAACCATAATTTGGCTTCAAACTATCTATGTCTTCATTTTCAAAGTCTGTCTTCTGGCATTAATATATTTTGCACCTTGATTTCTTATACAATATGTAGTCCATTTGCATTTGATCAAATTGCTGACATTAACTTATTTAGGTATTTGCTGTTTTTCATCCATCTCACCTGTTTGTTGTTTCTATGTTCTTTCTGCAATTCCTTTTTTTGGACTATTTGAATAATTTATTAAAATTCTATTTCTAATTTATCCACCGATATTTTAGTTACTGCTTTCCTTTGTTTGGTGGCAATTCTAGGGATTCCAATATGCCTCTTTGATTTATCTCAGTTCTCAAAGAATTCAGACTGCATTCTGTCCCATAAAATGTAACAATGTATTTCCACTAAACCATTCTTCCTCATATATCCTGTTCTAGTTGTCACATACATTGGGCTGTTATCCATTGTCAACCCTACAACACCGAGTTATAATCTTTACTTTTAAAAGTTATTTAGTTTGTAAAGAAATTATAAAAAGCAGGAAATCACAGGCCCCACTACTTGTCTCATTTATTTATTTAACATGTTTATTGTGATTTATTGCTACTGAATATAAGCTCAACCAAAGCAAGGATACTGCTTCATTTTCTCTCCCCTTATATCCCCAAATTCTTAGCACAATACCTGGTGCAGAGCTGACACTCAATACATACTTGCTGAATAATGTATACAAATCTCAGGCAATGGGTGCAAAGGCACAGGGGCATGAGATGACCAGAGGTCCTCTGTAGGAGCAGGGGCCCTGCCTTCTATATGGGAGATTCACTTTTAAGGTGTGGGTGCTTATTCACACTAACAATATATTGAATCATTACACATCATCAGGCCCCATATCAGGCCCACTTGTATAGACAGGCAGCAGAAAGCATCTGACTAAGGCATGTGCTTCTTGGTAGGGTTAGTGCCTTCCCCAGAACGCACTTCCCCAGATTTCCCTCCTCATAGTAATTGACCTGTCAGCACCTTGCCTGCATAGCTGCATTTTAGAAGGACAGTTAAGCAAGCAGCTGACTGCAATGCTCCAGTGTGCAATAGTCCTGTTTTACTTGTCAGGAATTTTTCTTAAAAAAATTAATTCGGGGAAGCAAGGACATGTAGAGGTTGAATGTCTGTAAGAAATGGATGTGCTTTTTTTTTTTCTTTTTTTTCTTTTTCTTTTTTAAAGCAGGCAAAGAAAACTGATGAGATAGTGTCAAATGGGACCTTCAAAATCCGAATGCAATGTACGTTTTCCGTTTGGGTCTTCACTAGTTTTTAAAATCACATCTTGAACAGACTTGCACTTTCCTTCAACTGTTTGCATCTTTTTTTGTGTGTACTTATGCCCAAGAGACCATTTGGTGCAAACTGTCCATCTGCCTTTGTTTTCCTAGATTTTAACACCATTCACCTTGGATCCCTCATGATTGTATTTATGCCAAGGTGAAGATGATTTATAAGCCCAGTGTTTAGGTGAACTGTTCTGCAGTGGATCTCCATGCTCTCTAACAAGAAGGGTGCTTGCATTCAACTCAAGAGCTGAGTTTTCTCACTGCAAGCAGACATCTGCAGGNGCCTTTGTATTTATGCCAAGGTGAAGATGATTTATAAGCCCAGTGTTTAGGTGAACTGTTCTGCAGTGGATCTCCATGCTCTCTAACAAGAAGGGTGCTTGCATTCAACTCAAGAGCTGAGTTTTCTCACTGCAAGCAGACATCTGCAGGAACATGGAAAATTAAGTGGCGTGAGACAGCCAGAGGGAATTTGTAAATGACATCTATCCCACTGAAAGCTGACCTGATCTGAAATGCATGCCAATCAACTTGGCAGACTGGAAAGGCCTGGTTACTATTAAGACTTCAGGTTCATTATCTATGCATTGATTATTTACTATATGATCAGAGAGAGAAAGTACAAATGGAATATGAGTAATCTCTTTATTAGCCCTAAATATTGGCAAAAATCAAGAATCCTGGGATACCTCACGCTGCCAAGAAGGTTACTCTATCATTGTCGAGATAAAAGACATATGTGTACGGAAGACTGGATAAAGGGAAACAGTACTTGATTAAGTAATAACATGTGAACATTGGACAGTATACATAAACCGTGCATGGATATCTCCTCTTCTTCAGTTGGGCTATTTTGCTCTTTGACCCCAATGCCTCCAACGTGCTACAGGTATTAGCAATGATGTACAGAAAGGTGGAGATCTTTTGCATGAGGACAAGTGCAAAAATGAATAGTTTTGCCACAATGCTGCTCAGGATGGTGTTCTGGCTCCCCTATGTTAGCTGGGTAACTAGCTAACTGTTGTTCAGTTAAAGGAATATTTCATCATCTCTGAAATATGTATAATAGCACTATTGTTTTCATAAGTATTTCAACCATAGGGTTCTGAAGAGGAAAAGATTTGGTAACGACAAAGCACTTAAAGAGAAGAAAGATACTTAGTAACTTCACCATTGTTATTAACTATCATCATCATCATTATTATTATTACTATTATAATGTGACAGATAATGTCATCTTCCATCAGAATTACGTTCTGCATCACTATTAATCTCTGGAGACAAAGATTCAAAGGCAAGGAGTATTGCAACAACTTGCCCACGGTTACACAGCTAGGAAGCGGCAAAGCCAGATTCAAATCTAGAACAGTCTAACATGGAAAATGTCTGCAAATCAACTCTTCTGTTATAATAATAAAAGGATGGAAATCCAAAGTGATTTGATCCTGTGATGTTTCGACAGTCATGATTCTTAGCGGCCTGACTCCCTTATTGAGAGGCAAAGAGAACTCTAATGAAATTGGTTCTCTGCTTTCATTTCTGAAGAGCACCAAACATCCTGGCTAGAAATTTATTTTTCAGTGTATTATTTTATTTTTGCCTCTCGATAAGTTACTCTTTATTTCCAGACCAACTGTATTGTGGTTCCCAGAAACTGATATTATTTACAGATGACACAATATTACATATAGGAAATTTGACCGCCTCCACTGAAAAACTATTAGAACTAATAAATAAATTCAGTAAATTTGCTCGATATATAATTAACATACAGAAAACTTTTTTTAGACACTAATAACAAACTATTAGAAAGAGAAATTAAGAAAAAATAATTTAAAATTCTACCAAAAAGAATGAAATTCCTAGGATTACATTCAACCAAGGAGGTGAAAGACCTATATTCTGAAAACTCTAAGGCACTGATGAAAGAAGTTGAAAACAACCCAAATAAATGGAAATATATATTGTGCTTATGGACTGAAAGAACATTGTTAAAATGGCCATACTACTGAAAGCAATTTGTAAATTTAATACAATCCCTAGCAAAATACCAATAATATTTTTAGCAGAACTAGAAATAACAGTCCTAAAATTTGTATGGAACCACTAAACACTTTTAGTGCCAAAGGAATCTTGAGAAATAAGATCAAAGCTGGAGATTTTACAATTCTAGATTTCAAATGATATTACGAAATGATAGTCATGAAAACAGTATGTCATTGCCATAAAAATAGACCTACATCAATAGAACAGAATAGACATCCCAGAAATAAACCCGAGCATATATGGTCAATTAATCTATGACAAAGGAGGCAAGAATATACACTGGGGAAAACAGAATCTCTTCCATTAACGATGTTGGGAAAACTGGACAGCTACCTGTCAAGGAATGAGACTGTACCATTCTCTTACACCTCACAAAAAGATAAACTCAAAACAGATTAAACACCTAAATGGAAGACCTGAAGCCATAAGACCCCTAAAAGAAAAAAAAAAAAAAGCATAGGCAGTAAACTCTTGGACATCAATCTTAGCCATATTTTTTTGGATATATCTCCTCAGGCAAGGGAAACCACAACAAAAATAAATAATCGAGACTATACCCAACTAATCTGATTTTCACAGAGCCAAGAAAACCAGCAACAAAATGAAAAGGCAACCTACTGAATGCAATAAGATATTTTCAAATGATATATCCAATAAGGTGTTAATATCCAAAATATATAAAGAATTCATACAATTTAACACCAAAACAAACATATAAACAAATTGATTAAAAGAAGGGCCAAGGTCTTGAAAAGACATTTTTCCACAGAAAACTTGCAGATGGCAGCAGACAATGTGAAAATATGCTCAACATCACTCATCATCAGAGGAATGCAAATCAAAACAATAATGAGGTATCGCCTCACACCTGTCAGAATAGCTCGTGTCAGAAAGACAAGAAACAACTAGTGTAAAGGATATGGAGCAAAAGGAACCCTCATGCACTATTGTGGGAAAATAAATTGGTGCAGCCACTATGGAAAACTGTAGGGAGGTTACTTAAGAAATTAAAAAATGGAAATACACTATAATCCAACAATTCTACTTCTGGGCATTTAACAGGAAAAGAACACTAATTTTATGGTGCACTGGGTGTTATATGCAACTAATGAATCATTGAACTTTACATCAAAAACCAGGGATGTACTGTATGGTGATTAATATAATAAAAAATATTATTATAATAAAAAAAGAACACTAATTTTAAAAGATATATGTATCCCTAGGATTACTGCAGCCTTATTTATAATAACCGAGAAATGGAAGAAACCTGGTGTTCACTGATAGATGAGTGGATAAAGATGTGATGGAATATTCCTTAGCCATGAAAAATAATAAGATTTTGCCATTCGCGACAACGGATGAACATAGAGGGTATTATGCTAAGTGAAATAAGTCAGTCAGAAAAAGACAAGTATCATATGATTTCACTTATACATCTAATCTAAAAAAAATAAACAAATAAGCAAAATAAGCAAAAAATGGAAACAGGCTCATAAATACAGAGAATATACTGGTGGTTACCAGAAGGGACAGGAGTGGAGGGATAGGTAAAACTGGGTAAGGGGATTAAGAGGTAGAAACTTCAAGTTATAAAATATGTAAGTTAGAGGGATGAAAAGGACAGCATAAGGAATATAGTCAATAAGATTGTAATAATTTTGTATGAAGACAGATGGTAACTACACTTACTGTGGTAAGCATGCATAAGGTATCTAAACGTCAAATTAACTATGTTGTACACCAGAAATTAATGTAATATATGTCAATTATACTTTATTAAAAAATAGAAAGTTCACATGATGGTAACAAATAATTATCAGAGGAATTTCTTAAAATGTATTTATCCCATTTTCTTTAAAAAAAAAAAAAACCCTATACTTCACCTTTTGAACAATGATTGCATTTACATTTAATGTGATTACAAAAGTAGTACATCATTGTTTCAACAATCAAAGTAATACAAAGGTCAAAATGATGAGCTTTATATACACACGAGCACACACACACATTTTACTTTAAAACAGAGTCCACGTTCCATTTTAAAAAACAGATTTATTGCCAAAAACCCCCAGATTTACTGCAAATATGTAGAACAATTCTTTTTTATAACTATGTAATATTCCACAGCATGAATATAGTATTTTTTCCCCTATGATGAACTTACAATTTACTTCAACTTTCATCATTCTAAAACAATTATCATAATCAACATCTTGATAAACATGTCTTTAAACACTTTAAATAGAATCTCAGAATTGAAAAATGCCAAGTCAGAGAATATGTGTGTTCAATTCAGGGATAGGCCAAATTTATTTCCTAAGATTCTCTAAAAATTCATATTCCCAAGAGCAATTTATAAGTATCCATTTCCAAACGTCCTTACCAGCAAGGGCCTTAATGCTCTCTTTAACTTTTGCTTATCTGATGAATGAAAAATGATATCCAGTTGTTATAATTTGCATTTCCCTCATTGCTAGTGAGGTTAACCATCTGTCCATGTATTTATTAGCCAAATGAATTTCCTCTACTATGAAAAGCCCATTGAAATCTTTTATCCATTTTGTCATTGACCTGTTTATCTTATTTTTCTTTATTGATCTATAGTAGCTCTTTTAAAATTAGACATATTTACTCTTAGCTTGAGTGTAGTGAAGATATTTTTTCCAGTTTAACCTTCAACACTCAACTCTTGATGTTAGCTATGCCTACTTACTTGAATCTTTACGCAGGAAAATGTATCCTAATGCTTCCTCTTTATAGATAAATTCTCTTTTAGCGATCTCATCTAGTCTTGTGGCTCTAAATATCTGTATGCAGATGTTTCCAAAGAGTATGTCTCTGGACCTAACTAACCTCTTCCTTGAATTCCAGACCAATATGAGTAATTGCCTGCAAAACATCTTCACTGGCAGATCAGATATGCATTTGGAATTTCCCATATCCAGAAGAGCTATTTTGCAGTCCATGTCCCACACCCCTGCCATTCCTAGATCCCCCCCCCATCTCCACAGACTGTAGGAACCTTTGTTAGCTCAACTGCTCAAGCCAAAATCTTTAATCATTATTCTTCTTTCCTCTCTTTCCTTGATACCCTTCATTGACTCCTTTAGCCAATTCTGTAAATTACGCTGTACCCTATTGCTATTCTTCTGACCCACAGTGCCATCAGCTGTTACCTGAGTTAGATGATATCCAACAAAACTTCCCTGCAACCATTTTGTCCCATATTATCCATTCTACAAACATCAGAGTAATAGAATATTTTTATAATTAAAATCAGAACAATTTATTTTGGGCTTAAAAGTTGTTGATAGCTTGCCAATGGACTTAAACTCAAATTCAGACTCTTTACCAGACTCTCTTTTGCTCATAGCATTCCTACTTATCACACTGCATGGGTTTCAATTCTTTAACTCATTGCATTTGCCAAGACTTTAGGCTTCCTCTTTTCTCTTTGTTTAATGCCCTTTTCTAGAACTTTCTATGGTGTGTCTCATTATTTAGGTCTCGATTTAAATGCCATCCCCATGGAGAGGCTTCTCTGGTCGTACTATCTAAAGTAGCCTCCCATTTCCTGTTTTTACTGTAAAATCTCCCAAACTGCTATTTTTTCAACAAGTATCTCCACCTAAAATTGTTCCATTATTTGCTTGGTGTCCGTCACAAGGATGCGCACTCTATCAAAAGCTGGGCTGTTTGCTTTATTTATTAGAGAATCACTAACATCTCGAATACGGCCAGTCATAGACTAGGTGTTCGATCAATCTTTTCTGGATGAATGAATGTCTGTATTATCTTTTATGGCTTCTGAATGTTCTATCTTTTAATAAGGATTCCTCAATACCTGTATTTTATTTATATTTATTTTTAAATTTCTATCCAATCCATCTACAGTTCATTTTTACAAATGGGACAAGGTATAAGGCTGAATTTTTCCATACGGATAACCAACTATGCCAGCACCATCATTATATAAATCACTTTAATGACATCTGTGTCATATATATAACCACACATACATTTGGAACTACTTCTTCACTCTCTATTCTATTGATTGATTTTTCCCTTCTGTGCAAAATTCTGCTTTCTTTTAGTATGGTAGGGTTAGAGGATGCTTTATTATCTAGTATAAGGAAGCTTTCTTCGCTTGTCATTCTTATGATTTAAACTTATTATGATTTTAAAATAATTGCATCGTAAACTTTTTTTTTACCTACACATATTCAAATCAATGGTTATCAAAAACTATTAACATCCATTAGAAAATCATGACTTCACTGCTTTGATCTTTTTTGTAATGTGGTATGTTTTAAATTATCATCATGTGATAGAAATCCTAGGAAGATATTAGAAGCATGTTCACTTCATCTTCTGGCTGATAATACATTTTCTTATTATTTTGAAATAACACTATTGAGAACTGACAAATTATTACATAACTTTAGATCAGCATTTCCTGCATTGTTTCTGTCCTTCGTTTTCAGATAATGATCATTAATATCATGTCAGAATGAAATGACCCCCAAGTAAACAAAGTTTCACCTGCCATGTGGTTTTCCCCTCATATAAAAAGACACTAAGAGATTTAAAAAGTGTGTTAAGGGATACTGAAGCTCAGAAAAGTAATAAGCTTATTAAAAACAAATCAGAATTATTTGGCCTGGGGAATTTACCTCATTAGATTAGGATCACACCTTTTGAAATAAAGGGTAAAAGAGATCATGGGTGATAGCTTTTGAAGCAAATTTTTCCAAAGAAAATATTATTTTCTGGTGGGAAACATTTGCCTTATTAGCTTCTCAACATTTCATACAGGTTGTTTCTAAAGAAGACATTTATGAAACTAGGAAGAAACTTTGAAGCAAACTGTATAGGTCATGACCACTGTCCACCCATGAATGGCCATACTGGTAGCTGTTCAGTCCAATGGTGTTGCTAGCAGAAGGCTACAGAAAACATGACATGAGGGCTATTTGTGCCTATATAAGTATACTGAGTTCTACTAGTAAAGGTATTCCCTCAGTAAGCCTGCCTCTACAAATCCTTCAATAAACATATTTGGCAGAGAAAACAGACATGGAACGACTTTGTGGAAACTCAGAGTTAGGTCTATCTTGTTCCAGGCTACTACTATATACAGAAAGGATCCTGTTATGTAGTAACGGACAGAGACACTCTCAGGTTACTTTAGTTAACGCAACTGGTAGGTGGGTGGGGGGAGTGAGGAGAGACTTATTACGAGATTTTATGGGGAGAAGGGAAGTCTGCTGGGAGTATCAACAGTCTTGCTGGCAGGCCTCACAAAGTACAGAACAGGTAAGAGTAAACTCTCTAACTTGAGCTTATCTACCTACCCTCAAGAGAATCCCGACACTTCATTCCTTCGTGTTCCATGCTTGTGGTAATCCAGCTATTCTTTTGTGGCTGCCACAGCTCCCTAGTGACTCCACATTCTACTCTTTCCCTTACATTATAATACTTGCTTTCTCATAGCTCATGTTTTTATGGCGGTCTCTCTCTTCTCAGCTTCTGTGCTATTTTAATAAATTCTGGTACCTCGTATATTTCACATTTAAAGTCCCCAAGAAGGATAAGAGCTGGTTAGTTCAGCCAGTCACCACTGGGTATAAGGAGTCCCCAAAGTTTGGCAGAACTCTTGTTCTGAGCCGAGTGATGGTTCACTGGTCTAGCTTGGGTCGGGTTCCCATTCCTGAGCCCCTCAATCTGAGTAGTGGATGACACTGAGTCCCACTTATAAAGGAACATCCAGAAGAGAGCTGTAGGCAGGGAGTGCCTTCAGAACGCCCTCAAGTGCTTGCTAATGTAACAGATAAATTAATGAATGTGGGAGTTCTGGGTTCTAAATTATTTTCTATCTAGTTAAAAAGATAGCCAAAGGCATCTAATTATTCTTTGAAACCCCTTTCATGATGTCTTCATTCAGTTTTCCATTTCTCCTTGTCTTCGATTGAATTTTTGTACAAGATCCCCTATTATCATAAGAGACGAGGCAGTGGGTACTTCATAATTTATAATTATGATGAATACTCAATGACGAGTATGAAACTCACAGTTGGAGCGAATAAGTTCTGTGTTCCCAGAAAACAACTGTTTCTAATTTGTGTCTGTCTGTGAAGGGATAGATTCTGCAGGGGAACAGCACAATTATGATATTCACCTCCCCTCCAATAGCACGTTTTTATTTGTTTGTTTGATTGGTTTTCTCTTTAAGCTTGGAGGAAGATCATTTATCCATCCTTATATTTTCACCACAGCTAGAAAGAATACCTCATGTGGTAGACCATTAGGGAACATTTTCAAAACAAGGAAGAGAATCCAGGAACATAATTAAATCAAAAAGGAAGTTGTCATTATGAAATCCTGTTTCAAAGCGGAGTCAGACTACTGGAAATGATTGGTGAATTGAACAGGATGCACCCAAAATAGTATCGTATAGAAACACATGTTAGTTTTCACATTTCCTCCCTCTTGAATATATACCAAAGTCCAAAGTAAATTTGTCTTACTGCATATTGAGACGTAACAGCATGCTGCTATATACACTTTAAAGCTGTTATCATTCACATTTCAAAGAAAGACTATCAGTTCATATCATGGTGATCAGTAAAATCATAAATAGGAAAAACTAAATCCTGTCCATTTCTGGTCTCCAGAGTTTTGCAAAATTCTAATTTCTTTAAGCTGATTCTATTTTGTGTTCTTTCCTTTATCTTAAAGAAGATACCACTAGAGAGGATGATTTAGGAAACACAGTGATGATATAAGGTACAGAATATACTTCAGAATGGTGACTGGTGAGACCAGCAACCAGGCAGTGAACATTTGATATGAAATTCTTTGGAGCCTTACATTATTCTTTCTTTTTATACATTTTATCCGACTGGGTTTTAATAAAGTCAAGCATGGTTTTATACATCTAGTCTTACTCAGTTTAAAGTCCCAGGTGATTCTTCAATCCTTCCTTTACCTCTTGCCTGCCAAGGTCAGATATAATGAAAACAAAGGTTAAGAAAATAAAGCTTGATATCACAGATAACTTTGCATTATTTCAATGGCTTATTATTCAGGAAGAGAGAAGGCTCAGACCCTGTGTCTCCATGTTATCTGACCACACAGCCTCCTCCTTGGTTTCTAATCCATCTTTCCTCTGCCTTTTTATATTGATTTTTGAAATACCTATGTTATAAATAATCGCAATCTCATTATAAAAGACTTTTACACAATGCTTGCATACAGAGAACATTTCTACTTAGCTAAATATTTTTTAGGAACTGTTTTGTGTTATGAAATAATACATCCTCTAACTTAATTTCTATAACAAGGCAAGAAACTTCCTCCACAATTCATACTAACATCATCTTGGACTTTTATTTCATTTTTTTGGTTTGTTTTTGTTCTTGCTTTTTACTGGGGATAAAACTGAACAATTGCATGTCTGATTTTTTTTTTTTTGCCTGTCCACAAGAATGTTAATTTGGTTGAATATACTCATTCAGGTTCAGAACATTTTCCTTCAGAACTTTGAAGACAATGTTCCACTGTTTTATCGAAATCAAGGTTATTATTGAGAAATCCAATGCTAATATGATATTTCTTTCTTTTTGGAAAACCTATTTTTGAATTTTGATTGCTTATTCACTTGGTTTTCCCCTCTGAATTTTATTTATTTATTTAGGATTTTCTCTTTATGTTTCTAAAATTTCATGATGGCATGTGCAGCCCTGAGTTGTTCCCCCTCCCCAATAATCCTGCAGGGCTTTTGATGAGTGTCTCAGTGTGAAGCCTTGGACTTTTCTTCAACTTTGAGAGCTTGTGTCCTGTTATTTATTTCTATAATTATTTGTTGGTCTTTCATTCTTTATTTATGTTCTCCTAGAATGATAAAATTCTGGATCTATACAATTATCTCTTAACTTTTCTCATACTTTTCACCTCTGTCCTTTGCAGTATATTCTGGGGTAATTTTTCAATTGCTTATTATGTACACATTTCAGTTCTCTACAGAGAACATAGAGAGGGCTCAAGTTCAGACATCTGTTCTCACTGATGTTTAGAAACAGCTTCTTCCTCCCTCCCCTCCCTCCTCCTCTTCCCTTCCCTTCCTTTTTCTTATTCATTCCTTTAATACCCACTACTTCTGTATCTCCAGGGCTCTAGACATTCTGCTCTGTCCTCTGATACAGATAGAAATAAGGCAAGGCTTTTTCCCTCTAGGCATTTTATGGGTTCTAAGAAATAAAATAATGCTTATGTGACCAATGCAGAAAAGTAGAAGGGAATGTAATAAAATATGGTTAAAAATACAACAAGGCACCAGAACATGAAGACCTTGAATGTCACAAAAAGAAATTCAGATGTTATTTGAAGTACAACGGGAAACAGACACTGGGTTTGAAGAATGCTAGTAATGTAGTCTGATTTATTATTTTTAACATTATTCTAACTGGGCCTTGTAAAATACAGGTTGGGAGAAGCAAGAGAGGAAGTTGGAGACTATCGTAGGAAGGCATAGTAACAAGGATGCATTTGGGGCTTATGCGTTGGCAGCGTGGTTGGAGAAAAATGGACAGATGTGAAATATATTTAGGAGACATACATGCCCTGACTTGCTAGTGAACTGAATAGGGAACACAGGAGTGGATGCAGAACCAGAGATGATTCCTGAGATTTTGTCTTGCATAACTGGAGCTCCAAGGAGGTTTGTGGTGATGATAGACTTTTTGAAGTCATTTTCAATAGATTTTCATCAGCAGATGAAAGGATAAAGAAAACAAGGGATGGAGTGTAGAAAGACACAAGTAGTCAAGACTATAGACCCAGTGCCTAGGACAGTGTCAAAATTATTAATGCTTAAAAATATTTGACAACAAATGATAAATTAATAAAGTTACCTGAAAGGAAAAGCAAGATACATAGAGAGATCAATCTCTAGTTACTATTTAAAGTAAATTCCGTACACTAAACATCACTTCCCAATAAGTTAAACTCATTAAAAATGAAATTGTCTCATTTGTGAAGTATTCATTTGATCTTTTAATAACAAACCTTCGCAAATAAATATGGCTTCCAAAATGAATTTACCAGTTCATAATCATCCCTGGATTATTTCTCTCATAGCATTTTATTTTTATTATGTTCTCTTATGTTCTAATATATAGGGAAATACTGAGGGATATAAGATAATTTTTGACTATTGGTCCTTTCAGATTCAGATTGCATGGATTCTTTTTTTTTCTTATTTATTTATTTTTATTATATTATGTTAATCACCACACAGTACATCCCCGGATTCCGATGTAAAGTTCGATGCTTCATTAGTTGCGTATAACACCCAGTGCACCATGCAATACGTGCCCTCCTTACTACCCATCACCAGTCTATCCCATTCCCCCACCCCCTCCCCTCTGAAGTCTTCAGTTTGTTTCTCATAGTCCATAGTCTCTCATGTTTCATTCCCCCTTCTGATTACCCCCCTTTTCTTTATCCCTTTCTTCCCCTACCGATCCTCCTAGTTCTTATGTTCCATAGATGAGAGAAATCATATGATAATTGTCTTTCTCTGCTTGACTTATTTCACTTAGCATTATCTCCTCCAGTGCCGTCCATGTTGCAGCAAATGTTGAGAATTCGTTCTTTCTGATAGCTGAGTAATATTCCATTGTATATATGGACCACAGCTTCTTAATCCAGTCATCTGTTGAAGGGCATCTCGGCTCCTTCCATGATTTGGCTATTGTGGACAATAGCTATGAACATTGGGGTGCATATGGCCCTTCTCTTTACTACGTCTGTATCTTTGGGGTAAACACCCAGTAGGGTTGCATGGATTCTGATTAACAAAACTAATAATACACTATATGTTAATTAATTGAATTGATATTAAAAAATAGAAATTAAAAAAAAAAAGAATAAAGGAACCGGTGCACAAACATGTGAGCATACAAGAGCCAAGGAAGGACTGGTGGAGTCTTTGCTAACTCGACTCAAAGTATTTTGCTTTCCCCCCATACTTTTGCTGTACTTACTTCTGTCTTTCTCAGGTCCTCAAAATTATAGCCTGCTTTTCCAAATATCAACCACTTACATTCTTCAAAATTCTATGCATAAGAACACCTGACTGTATTTGAAGCATTTGGGGTAAATAATGTATTCTCCCCTAAACCAGGCATGCTCTTCGTAACAGCTTCTGTACCACTGGACTCTTAGTGTAGAAATCGGCCTTCATTGAGCATATAACCGATAAAATGGAGCATCTGGATAATTCACCTTTGGCGGCAATTTAGTATTATAATTAGTCCACAAAATCTATTTCTATTATGTACATGATCATGGAGAACCTAAAAGGTGCAAGATAATGTATTAAGTCCTGGGGA
The DNA here is from genome assembly GCF_002007445.2 of Ailuropoda melanoleuca. Taxonomy (NCBI): domain Eukaryota; kingdom Metazoa; phylum Chordata; class Mammalia; order Carnivora; family Ursidae; genus Ailuropoda; species Ailuropoda melanoleuca. Next base: position 9,095,784 of record NC_048220.1, on the reverse strand, counting down.
GAATCAATGACAGTACTCGTCTCATAATAGGTGCTCGGTAAATATTTGTAGAGTAAATACACGAACAAATGAATAAATACACTGGCCCCTCCCCAGTCTGAAGGTGACTGAAGTTCTTTTAGTAGTGGAAAAAATTCTTATTTGAGGAGAAAAACAAAAACAAAAACCCTTCCATTTTTATGTGACATGGTCTCTCTATGTAACAGATTGCTTCTTAGTTTTAGAAATACAGAATGTGCCCCAGGAAACAGATGGTGTCTTACTAGCGGGGGTGGCTGGGTTCCTTCAGTAATAGAAGTTATATGAGCAAAGGTGCTGGCTGGGACTTGTAAGGGCAAGTCGGCTTGAGGGTGAGGAACAGCAGGACTCTGATGGGCAGGAAAAAGCAAAGGGGACTATCTGCCAGCAGAAACAACAAAACCATCTATTGTTGCTACACTACTCAATTCAGTCTAATAAGAGCATTTACTGGACTCTTCCTGTATACAACGGAGTACATTATATTTTTAAAAAATGTTGTTTTCTAATGCAATGAGCAATTTCTTTTTCCACCACTAGCTATTGTTAATGGAGTAGAAACCTCTGATTCACGATGAGACAAAATCCTAGCTGCTTTAGGTTTTCTAGGTAACCTCAGGACATTTCTCCCAACACATCTTTGCTTGCGCATCTGCAAAGAAGATAAGAGCACTGAGTAACTACCTAGCTTAGAAATTGCTTAAAGAATTAAAATGACTTCCTTGTGTGTCCCAAGAAATTAACACTGCTGTATGTCTTTAAGCTTAAAAAAAAAAAACTGCATTGTTGAGTATGTAAGGAATGACACTAATGCTAAAATTCTATTAAGTTCACATTCTAACTTAAAACTGTGACCTCTTTTGTATAATTCATCATCCGGCAATGTTAAGAATTCCCTAGTGTTAAACTCAATCACATAATATTCACTACAACTTCTGATTCTGATATTGTCCACTGCAAGTTGGAAATATGTTTCACATTCTTGCCCTGAAATTATTTACCCATAAAAGCCAAGTCAATGCTCAGTTGTTACTTGTGAGTACACTCGATGCATTCTCAACAAGCCTTGACCTCTTATATCTCCAAAAAAAGAAATTTTGCTACATGTAATTCAGAAGAACAATGTGCTTAACTATTTTCTGGGAACGTTAGGATTGATACTTGCTGTTCTGGAAAAAAAAAAAATCACATTTTTCAAAGTTGCTCAGAAATATCACAGATATACTCTTTCCTGTTTATCTCCTTCCCATTAAAGACTATGAGCTTTTGACAAATGTTTTCCTGATTCATTCCTCAGTCACAAGGACTACAAAAATCTCCATCTGCCACTTTGCTATTTTTGCACCAGTTTGGATATAACGAAGAATGTGGACACTTGCTTGGCCCATGAAGTTCATATGTGTCCCCTACTTTATAATAAAGACTATACGTCCTATTGATAGTGAACAAATTTGGTGACAAAAATATATACATGACAGCTTGACTGGTTCAACACAAATGCACTGTACTTAAAATAACCAGTAAAATGGCAACGCCTTCTATGGGCAACAGCTGTAGGAAAGAAATATTAGAAAGAGCACAGGCTTCATAGTCAGCCAGAGCTGGGTCTGAACAAGACCCCAAACCTTATTTTCCTTAGAAAACGGCTAACCTGATGACTCTTGATGCAGTTCCCAGTAGCATCACGGAGACTAGCTAAGGTCAAAGGCCCTGCTGGTTGCCAGGCTTCAAAGCCCCAATACAGTCAAGGTCCCAAACTGGAGTCTCAAATCCTGCTGTGTGAGCACGATACATACAACAAAGGAGTGTTCTGGCCTAGGCAGATTTACCAAGCACAACACTCTGTTAAGGCATTTAAATTAATTATTTTCATTTCCTAAAGTCACGTCATAAAACAAGTGGGTTGGTTAAAGATTTTGAGAACTCTCCCCTAAGCCCCATAGGGAGCTTCTGCACTTTCCAAGTACCCTTCCACAGCGTTCTTATCTCACATTTAATTCAAGCCTGTATTTTATCTGAAACTATCTACTCTTAGCTTTCTCAGGGCAAGACAAAAGCTTTTTCATTTGAAGAAAATAATGGCCATAAGATCACAATTCTCTCAACTTGTCTACTCCAGCAGCCAGTAACTCTGTGCCTTCCCTAATATTGATTTCTCCACAGTTTTAGTTCACCTGCCAGTGGGTGGTCCCTCTACTCATGTTCTGGATCTGAATTCACCTCCCTCCCTGGAAATCATCCAGCTGCCATCCCCTCTCCTGAGCAGTCAACTTTTCCCATTTGACAAACTCATCTGCAAGCATATCCATTTATTTAAATCTTACAATTGAAAATACACATAAAATGGTTCATAAAAGAAAAAAACTGATCTACTGATCAGTGACGGGAGCCAATGGAAGAATCCATACCTCTTTTATTCTTCGGGTGAGCAATTCTGAGATACGTATTAAACAACTTCCTAGTAAGTCCCAGAGGAAACAAACCCCAGTTGCCTACAGAAGTGACTAACTCAGTAACCTCCTGTCTCTGTTGCAGTCTCTGCAGATGTCCATTCTCTGGGATCACTGGTCAACATAAATGGCTTCATGCAAGCCCTTTTCCCCCAGTTCTGCTTCCTAGGGGGATCTCAAGCTAAGATGTTTGATACCAGACAAGTATCGAGTAAGGTAGAAAACATACACCCAAAAAGACATTCTGGAACTGGATTATTTACCGGTGAGATATTGCTACCAACCCGGTTGCTGAGGCGAGCGGGTAGTCCATCCATGGCATTCTGAGGATTCAGCATTCTTCTTTTTCTTTTTTTAAGATTTTATTTATTTATTTGTCAGAGAGAGAGCAGTAGGCAGGGGGAGCAGCAAGCAGAGGGAGAACTCAATCCCAGAACCCTGGGATCGTGACCTGAGCCGAAGGCAGATGCTCAACTGACTGAACCACCCAGACATCCAAGGTTTCAGCATTCTTAAGAGGCAGGTCAGGATGGCACACAGGCAAGAGTGAAGTATTGGCCTCTGTAGTACCTGTGGCATTTGGACATCATGGAGTCAATGACAAGGATAAACATTGCAAAATTATCCATTTTAATGCTTTGAAAGCCTTAAGAAAATAAAATAACAGGCTTAGGTTGGGCCACTATCAACCCAAAACATGCATAAAATCAAGAAGGCCTCAGGATTTAATTTTAAGGATATTAGAACCTCAATTGAGACAAAATATGAGACTCGCTGTGTAAGAAAATAGCTGGACCTTGGTAATTGCTTAGATAAACTTAATATTCTTGAACGCCTTCTCCTGACTCCCCTATATACACCGAGTTAGTACAAGCAGCTCCCTCTCTCATTTATAGATGAGGGGCCTCCTATTATCTAGAGACACCATGAAGACCTCCTCCAAGGAAGGGGCCATGCAAAATTAAACTTGTTCTTCTCAACATTTTCCATCCATTTCCTCACTGCATGTAGGCCAATAACCACAGCACAACTCAAGCATGGAATGTATTTTCTGCTCTGAGAGGAAACAGCATTCATTCACGAAGACTTCTGAGAACTGACTTGTGTGTACTGTCAGGAAAACAGGCAGAATGGATTTTGAAGACGTTGGACTGAGGGATGTATGAGCTGTTAAGTCTGGACAGGGAAAAAGTCGATAACATATGAGCACTCTTTTGTGTTCCAGCAATGGTATGTGTAACTCCCCTTAATCATATTAACTAGTTAACTAATGCTTTGTAACAAACTGCCACAAACCTAACAGCTTATAAGACCCCACTTTTATTATCCCAGTTTCTACGAGTCAAGGGTCTGGACATGGCTTAGCTGGCTCCTCCACTGCAGGTCTCAGAAGACTGCAATCAGGTATTGACTTGGGCTGCAATTTCATCTCAAGGTTGGACTGGGGAGAGCTTCACTTCCAAGTCTATGTGGTGGCTGGCAGAAGTCACTTCCTTATGGTCTACTGGACTGAGGGCATCAGTGTTTTATTGTCTTCAGCTAGCAGGTGCCCTCAGTTTTTTGGCATGTGGCCTCCCTGTAGGGCAACTAAAACACAGTTACTTGCTTCATCTAAAGCCAGTAAGGGAGAGAGAGAGAGTGTCCTAGCTGGATGGATTACAATGTTTTTTATTATTTTAAAGATTTATTTATATAAAAATATCATATCAAAGAAAGTGAGAAAGAGAGAGCACGCAAGTGGGGAGACGGGAAGAGGGAGGGAATCTCAAGCAGACTCCCCGCTGAGCATGGAGGCTGAAGCAGGACTCGATCTCATGACCCTGAGATCATGACCTGAGCCAAAATCATGAGTTGGGTGCTTAACAGACTGAGCCACCCAGGAAACCCTGGAAGCATTAAGATGTTTATAAGTTAACAGAAGTGATGTCCCATCACCTTAGACATAAGTCATTGCTTACAAGTAAATGAAAGTTTCTTTCCAAACTCATGTAGAAAGGATTGTACAAGAGAAGAGGACCAGGAAGTGAGATGTTCTGGTGGGGGCATCTGAGTCTGTCACATTAATACACTGCTGGGGGGAGACAGGAATCTTCCCCAATGACCTAAGGTTAATGGGGAGAAGCTATTGAAACTCAGACGAGTATTCATGGCAAGTACAGAAGACTCAGGGAGATGGGGATATTACAGTGCACTTAATATGTGAGATTGAAGACCCCACCATCTGACTGTGCTCCACTGAGAAATGCTCCCTGCACTAAAGCTGTAAGAAATAAGCTCCTGGGGGGGGGGGTTCTCTGCAGAGTTTGGCCAAAGGAGATGCTGCTGTACAAATGGGCTCCCTGATATCAAGGGAGATAAGAGGATCCTGGCATGGCAGAGAACAGAGAACAGCACTCAACAAAGGGGAACAAGCTGAATTAATTACTGCCAAGAAGCACAGCCCTTACTTATATTTTATATACCAGAAAAAAAGACATAAAAGTGTAGGAGAGATTTTTTAGCCCATCGCTCTATGTGCATTTTTATTTCTGTCTGATTGGGAGGTACTCAGACATCAAAAGTGGACTGAAGCAATAAGGTCAAACTATATTTTAGAAAGAGCGGTGACAAAAGATATTGGATGGGTATTTGGAGTTATCATGATCTTGAAAATGTTGCTTAGCCTGGTTACATCTCAGTTTTTTCAGTCTGTTGAGTACCTCTTGGATGCTTCTCTTGGGCCATGCATTAATTTTGAAACTGATGAGAGAAGCTTCGGTCCCCTTCCAGATTTGCTGGATCTCTGATGTGCAGGTATACTCATGGAGGATACAGAGATTGAAGGAATTTTATAAGAATATATAATGACCTTATTAACAAGCATCCAAAGAATAAAGTGGGGTGAGAGCATAGAGAGTTTTGAGGACTATGACAGACTGAAGTGTCACAAAATCCTTCATGCATAGGTGGCATTTGAGAAGACCTGAATAAAACGAAGAGGCTCTATGACTTCTAGGGGGCAGCAAATACAAAGACCCTACATAGAGAACATGACTGGTATATATGAAGGATCATAAAGAGGCCAGGATGGCTGCTGCTCAGGGAAACAGTGTGTGGGGGGGGCATTCAGGAAATAGATAGGGTCACAGAAGTCATTGGAATTTAGATCATTCAGATCACTTTTTTGAGGATTAAGTCAGATATTTGTCATATTTTTGCTAAACAGAGTGCCCAGTTCAAAGGACCAACTTTAATTTTTACTTCATCTGAAAGCAGCCTCTCATGGGATATTTGAAGAACCAAGTTCAAATTTCATAAAAATATAAATTGAATTCTGTAACATCTGAGTGTGTCGTGACTTAGAGAAACTACAACCCTCAGATGTCATGAGTGGAGTATGTGTCAGATTTATCATTCTATGTAAAACTGGTAAAAAGACTAATAAAGGTTTTATAGATTTGGCCTATATAATGAACACTTCTCGTAGAGGGAAAGAATTTTTTAATATAACCCCTGGTGTTTCCAACCAGAAGGGTCTTAATTACAAAAGAGACCTCAGTCAGCAAGAGTATCTGAAGCAGCAGTGATTGGGAATAAGGAAGTTGCTGGAGTCACTGAAGTCTATTTTGCGTTCAATGAGCTTTGCTTAAGGGAAGAACAATCACATCATAAATCAAATATCATATTAAATAGTTCAGGAACACAGGGTCTGGTAAGCTGAGTGTGATCTCAAAGACGTTAACTTTCTGATCCCCAGAACCTGTGACTAGGTTACCCAACATGGATAGAGGACTTTTCAGATGTGATTAAATCAAGGATCTTGAGATGGGTAGATTATCTTAGATTATCCAAGTGGGCCACTGTATTCACACAAGTCCTTATTAGAGTTATACAAGAGGGCCAGAATCAGGGAGAAGAATGGAAATGTGCTGCATTGCTGGCTTTGGGGATGACAGATAAAGCCATGAGTCAAGGAATTCTGGCAGCTTCCAAAAGCTGGAAAAGTCAAGAGTAGGGATTCTTCCCTAAATCCTCCAGAAGGGATGCAGCAGGCCACACTTTGATTTTAGCCCAGCTGAAGACCCACATTTTATTTTTAACCTTCGGAACCATAAGATAATAAATGTATATTGTTTTAAGTTTGTGGTAGTCTGTTACCAAAAAAAGAAAAACAAAACAAAACAAAACAAAAAACCAAAACCAACACTGGGGAATAGAGGACAACAGTTAAGAATCATACCCAAAAGAAAAAGCCCAAATTAAGTCTTTTCAGGAAGAGACTACATAGATTTTAGGATGGGCCAGGAGTTGCCCAATCTCCTAGGCGAACTTGAAGTGAAGAGTTACAACCCTCATTGGGTTTCACTTGTAAGTAGAATTGTCTTGAAAGGTCTGGGCATGTACATCCAGTATGAAATGCAGTCGCTGCATCATTGCTTGTGGCTTTTCTTGAACTTTCCCTAGCAGAGAAGCAAATGGCCTTTGAGAGTCCTACAACCTGTGGCTGAATGCTGGTCTCTTCACGTAAAAGTTCCGTGACTTAGAGACGTAACCTACACTGTGCCTCATTTTTCTTATCTGCAATATATCAAATTAATATATTTACCCCATAGAGTTGCTTTGAGGATTAAGAGACCATGTAAAACTAAAACAGCATCAGAAAAAACCAAACAAACAAACAAAAAAACGCAAAAAAACAGTATCCAGCACAGTAAGGATGTGCCTTGGTTTTGTAGTGTTATTCTTCGGTATTAATACATTTACAAGACGAAGGGGAAAACACACTCCATGTCAAACTCTACTTAGTATTTCACAATGGTTTTTCTAACGAAATTCACGAAATTTACAAACGTTATGACAACTAGTCTACGTTGACAAAAGTGCAAAAATACATTTACGAGAAGAATAAATCCAGGCGTCAAGTGATGGGCGCCAATCATTTAGTACCCAGATCACATTGGCCAGAAGTAATGTTTTATTCTCAAATCCTTTGCTTTCAATTCCTTGACTTATATTTTGAGGTAGGTATTTCTGAACATTTTTCTCATTGTTCTCATACAGATGATCAACACAGAAGGCTAAGGAGGGGCAAGAAGTATAGAGGAATGAGCAGAATGTAAACTTCAGGAGCTAAAAATGACTCTATGTTTTGTCCACCATGATAAACATGCCATGGGCTCAGAGCGTAGAAAAGAGGCATTTTTATTGTGGGGTGAAGGAATACATGCGCAAAAGCTTCCTGATGCTTGCTCTGAATCAGATTATCAGTTAACCTTCACAACAATTTGTAAGATAAATCTTAGTATTCTTATGTTATCTGTCCTCTTTTTATTAGTATTATTGTTTTATTGATGCTAAAACTCAGATCCAGGGGATTTCACTAATTTGCTCAAGATAGGATTTAATGATACTGGGATTCAAATCCAAGTCTAACATAGTAACTCAGCCATCTGAAGCCTTCACAAGACCACATTAAAAACATGATACGGAGATCACGGATACCATCCTGACACTGTGCTCACTGTTCCTGAGACACAAGGGTACGGTCAGTCCATATGAGACAGGGGGAGGGGAGCAGCAGGAGGCTGAGTGAATACCACTTTCTGAGCTGTCCAAATGGGCACTATTCCATCAGTAGGACTGAACCCCTTGCCTTTAAATAACAAATGGTTTCCACAACATCAGTTATGCTTTAGTTAGGATATGCAATCTAAAATTGTTGTGTGGAAGTGTTGAACCATTTTATTATCCACCTGAAACTAATATTACACTGTATGCTAACTCACTGTAATTTAAATAAATGCTTAATTTCTGAGTGTGGAAAAAAAAGGAAAAAAATAAATACATGAAATTGCGAGCATACTTCATTTTGCACTGCTACCCATCGGAGTAGATGTAGAGATGGGCAGGGCAGGGCCAGGAGGCTTGGTCCTTTGGAACAGGCAAGTTCAAAAGGACCAGTTAGATTCAATTAGAGAGAAAAATCTGTTGCTCCTACTGAATTCCAAGTGCATCAGCTCGGAACAACCCTCCCTTTCAGCCCTAACATCTCCAAGCACACTCCCTGACGAAAGTAGATCGCTACCCCCATCATAAACCAAGGCTGCACAAAATGCGTGCTTATTACTCATTGCCATGGTGATGCTGACTACACTCACGACAGTATTTCTTCCTATGCAAAATGTACAGCCTCAACGCCTAGAATGTGCCAATACAGTTTTCAATAGTCGCATTTATCTGGCTAACATCCAGGTATCTTTTTGTATCATTTCCTTAATGTATCAGTGGGATTCTGCCAGCATCTTCACCCACATCAGGTAGAAAAGTTCTAGCTTTGATGGAGCAAATGCATCCTAATTCTACACAAAATAAAGATAGTCCGCATACAAAGGAAATATAGACATCTTTTAGGATTCCATTTATACTAGCGATGAATTTTTACATTGTTAGATAACGAACAGTGAGCCATTTTGCAGAGTTCATAAAGCCAAGCTTCCTGATTTGAGTTCTCTAGATATATTTGGTTATAATTATGTTTTTATATCATGATTCAAAACAGAAGAGGAAAATATTGTTAAGGGTCAGCTACTCAGAGATAAAACACATACTCATATATTAAATGTCACAGTAGCAATAAGCTTCTCCAAGTCCCAAGGACTGTCATAACTATGTATTTTATTTGCACCTTTTAAACACCTGCTTGAGTCTATGACTATATTAAGGAAGTATACATTCGAACATTTGAGATGAAATAGCAAAAAACTACCCAAAGGTAAAGATTCTTTTATCCAAGAGTCAATGTAAAAATCACATTAAGTATATTTTTACATATTTGCCACTCTATCTTCTCAAACTATTTGGTTGTCCCCACTAGTAAATCTTAACTAATAATTTTTACCTAGTCAGCACCATTCATATACCCATGCTAAACTTTAAATATTTGGTGTAAAAACAAAAAAGCTGATAATGAATTATGCTTATGGTAAATAATAGTTATAATAGCTATTGATTTTTTTCAATAGTCTGACTGGTGTGTTTAGTGATGAAAGCTGCACATCATTCTAAATTATAGTAAACCTATTCAAGACAAAAATATGACTTTTCTAATATTAAGGCAGATTCTTTTTTTTTTTCAAATACTTGGGGTTTTTTGGTTTTTTTTTTTAAAGATTTTATTTTATTTATTCGACAGAGATAGAGACAGCCAGCGAGAGAGGGAACACAAGCCANTTTTTTTTTTTCAAATACTTGGGGTTTTTTGGTTTTTTTTTTTAAAGATTTTATTTTATTTATTCGACAGAGATAGAGACAGCCAGCGAGAGAGGGAACACAAGCAGGGGGAGTGGGAGAGGAAGAAGCAGGCTCACAGCAGAAGAGCCTGATGTGGGGCTTGATCCCACAACGGCAGGATCACGCCCTGAGCCGAAGGCAGACGCTTAACCACTGTGCCACCCAGGCGCCCCAAGGCAGATTCATTTTTTGATAGTTTATTTTACTGCAAAATATTATTTGTGACCTCCAAAGGGAGCATTTTAATTAAAAATATATTGGACTCCATATTGAATCCATAAAATTTATAAAATAATTCATTAAAATCAGGTTCACATATAAAATTTAAAAATATTTAACTGTTATTAAATATAACTGAATTAATCAACATTTAATCATATTTAATCACATTAAGTCAAAGGGGAGTAAATGGATGTAAAGAAGTAAAATCTATGATCTCAATATGCAGAGAAACTATGTAAATTTTCTCCACCTTCCTTAAATGTTGTAACTTAGAAAAAGAGAAAGATAAAAGAAAGCGAATCCACAATTATAAAATATATTCAAGGTCTCCTATTTTTCTTATTAAAAAAATCATTATCAGTCAAGGACAAAGTTGCCTTCCATCTTTTTATATGTGAGAACTTTTGGTGTGCTATCTATCAGCTCTTTTTAAATCAAACCGATATTGGCTAATACAGATTCTCTGCAGGAACTAAGTAACAGAGAATTGATACAAAACAACAGGGACAACTTCACTAGAAAAATAAGGACTCATCCATAATGTATCTATTGACTTGAAGAAGGATTGAACGTTGCTGCTTCTCCAATAACTTAGAGGAGGTTGTGAATTACTGTGAACTTACCTATTTTTGGGTCTATATTTCATTCATGGCAGTAGGCTTCCATATCACAAAAGGGAAGCTCTTACAACAAGAGAGTCCAAAATCACCCTCTTTTTATTTTCCTTGTTTTCTCTATCCCTTCTTTTATAGAATAACTATTGTGTTGTTACCATGTGACTAGCGTCAGGCTGCTAAATGAGAGGAAGTGAGTAAATAAATAGGACTCAAGGTTTCTATCGGTGAATCTTTTTTTTTTTTAAAGATTTTATTTATTTATTTGACAGAGCTAGAGACAGCCAGCGAGAGAGGGAACACAACCAGGAGGAGTGGGAGAAGAAGAAGCAGGCTCCCAGCAGAGAAGCCTGACTTGGGGCTCGATCCCATAACGCCGGATCACGCCCTGAGCCGAAGGCAGACGCTTAACCGCTGTGCCACCCAGGCGCCCCTCTATTGATGAATCTTAACGTAACTTTGTAATGTATTTAAGACAAACACATGTGAAAATACTACATTTATTTAACATAACTTTGTAATGTATTTAAGACAAACACATGTGAAAATACTACATTTATTCCCGTTTCCTTTCTCTTATTCAGTCTTTTCAAATTTTTTTCTCTCTTCTATGTTTCTTTTTTTTTTTTACCTGACTTCCCTTTATCTTTATAATTTATTTAAAACATATACTATATATGATGGACACCAATTTATGTCGTGATCTAGCACTGAAGGACTTTATTGCTAGTGAGAAAACAAGAAAGGAATATATAAATAACTTAAGCAATATAAAAAAAAATTTAAATGTCATGGGAGTGATACAGATGATTCATAACTTTGGGTTCTTTCTCCTCCCTTGATTCTATTTTGTCTCATTTTTCCCCAAGGTAGAAAGTGATGTCAGGGTGATTCAGGCAGGATTTAAGCTATAACTGCGTTTTTATGTTTTCCACATTAATTGCTCATGATATACCTATTCTCACAAATTCTGTCACTTTCATAAGAAAAGTGAGGGTAGTCCAGACAAATAACCAGAGATTTTCACCTGGCACGTAACAGGACACCCTGGAAAGTGGGATATGGGTCACAAGTATACTAAGATATTGATCCCTTTGGCCCCTGGGAGAGCTGGGAGGTTTTTGTTGGTGGTGGTTTGTTTGACTTTTTTCCCCCCATAATGAGCATTGTTAACTATCTTCAGATTGCCATAAAAAATGTGTATATGTATGTGTATATATATATATAGTATATATATGTGTGTATATGTGTATATATGCATATGTATACATATATACACACACACACATTTTTTTATGCACATCACAGATGTGAAAACTTTCAGAGTAACACTAGGAATAAAAATATTTTTGCAGTCAACACGAGCTAGCAAGTACAAAGATTTACTTCTGCATTGTTATTTTACAACTTGCAATTGATAAGCAGACTTAAAATTTCTTCTTCCTTTCCTTCTTGCTACCTTCTATACAAATGAGAACCTCAGAAAAAAATCCCTGTTACCAATATTTCAGAACCTTTTCGGGATTTTATTTTGAAATACACTAAATTCCTAAATTAATAAGGGAATAATTATTCATTTAAAAATATTTAAGTCTTTCTACCAAGCAGAAATATATTCGATATCTGTATTTATTCAGGTTTATATTATGTCTTTCAGTATTTCTTTATGCTGTTTATGTGGAACACAAAACTGCTCATGAATATTAATATTAAACCATAATACTCTGTATGTATAAACTGTAAAAAATATATCATTTTTTCTATTACAAATTGGACCACTTTTTCATTTTTATAAGTGATCGCTATTATTACACAGGAATATTATTGACCGTATTTTTCTTTCATTTGACAACACTACTGAATCTTGCAATTATGGTGGACTTATAGTTGCTCCCTTACATTTTCTAGTGTCCAAGGAAAATATATTATCAACAGATGGAAATTTTAAAAAGTTGAAAAGCTCTTTGTAAGACAGTGTGTAGTACATTGTTGAAACACAGGGGAAAAAAAAAAAAAGCTTTGATTACACCAGAAACAGAAAAAAAAAAAGTTTATGCTTATACATTAAAAATTTCTTCCCTAGAGCAAATTACCTGCATGTGATTGAATATTCAGTGCAATTTTTGATTTATAACATATATTGTTCTTTTGTCCCTTTTCCAGATTTACTGAGATACAACTGACATATGACACATGTGAGTTTAAGGTATAGAGCATGATGATTTCATATATGTATCTACTACTGCAAAGTGATTATGGCAATAGGATTAGAAAACACTCTCATCACCTCACACAATTACCTTTGTGTGTGTATGTCTATGTGTGCTAAGAACACTTAAGACCTAATTAGAAATATAATGGAATGGCCACATGATCCAACAACTCCATGTCTGGGCATATATCCAAAGGAAGTGAAATCAGAATCCCTAAGAGGTATCTTCTCTTTGATATAGTGCTGTATCCACAGAAGCATTATTCACAATGGCCAAGATAGGAAACAACGTCAGGGGTTCTGTATGGATGAATGGATAAAGGTGTGGTGTATGTACAATGGATTATTACTCAGCCACCAAAAGGCAGGAAATCTTGGCATTTAGGACAACATGAATGAACCCAGCTGGCATTATGCCAAGTGATACAGTGACAGGCAAATACTGCACAGGATGATTTACACATGGAATCTAGAAAAGCCAAACTCATAGAAACAGTACAAGAGTGGTCACCAGGAAGTCGAGGGTAGGAGAAATGGGGAAAAGCTAGTCGAAGGATATAAACTTCCAATGATATGGTAAGTACACTCTAGGGATCTGAAGAGAAGCTCATGGACTATGGTTAACGATACAGTATTCTACCATCTATTCTTACTAAGGTGATGGCAGTGAATAGCTTCAGCCACCCAACGTCCAAATTCAGAGGCAAACATAATAAAGTCCATGTAGCCAAGGGCCATTCCTAGGCTTAATTATGAATAAGGCAAGATTGTTTTTATGATCTCTTGTCTTTCCATTCCCAGGATCCCTTTGTTTTTTAATGGTTCTCATACCCATGGCATAAGCTTTTATTTATTTACAACAATCTCCTGGAACCCCAGGATCCTAAGTTGGCTCTCCAGACCTTTCCCATAGGTCTCTAACCTCTGGAACCTGGAGATGGTCCCTTCTAAGTAGTTTCCTATAGACCTGAGCTCTCTGCAAAGCAGGCACTACAGCTTACCTGTGTCCATATAACCAAGGTTATAGATCACACTGCTAGCCCTTCAGGTAAGATATTCGTTCCAAAGAGATTTCCTGTAGCTCATGGCTAAACACCATAGCTGTTGAACTAAGTGATTGTGAACGGCTTTATTTTTTTACCCATATTTATCTTGTTCATTTTGTTTCATAGTCTTCTTAAAGAAACTCAGCTTTCCTGGTATGAAAATATAAATAAAGTAGCTTGGGCCTGAATAGGACCTTTTTGAATGTAAGTACCAAATATAATTAGAAAGCTCTAATTTAAATAAATATGTACCAATAACATATAAATATATACAAAAGTTTCCAAGATTGTGTATGTTAAATTATTTCACTTACCTTTTCTTTCACTGTGTTGTGCTCTGAAAAGCTCAGTATTAATTATAGCATTGTGGGTCAGTCATGGGTAGAATTTGGAGGAATTAGGTGAGGTTATTATAGCATTCAGTCTAACATATTTTTTATTTTTTTCAGTCTAATTTGTATATTTCTGAAAGATTTCTTCTTTGGATTGAGGTGTGGATTAGAATGTGGCTAGCCTCATATCGACTGGTGGTCTGTAAAGTCTCTAAGAATCTTTTTATGTCAATTTATCTTTGCCTCCTCCAAGTTACTCTGCATCTAAGGGGTTGAAGCTATAGAGAAGATAGAGCCTGGTCTGGGTAATAAGCTCCTCAAAAGCTAGCAGAAAAAAGGAAAAAGAAGTATTAGAGATGAAATAAATAAAGACACAAATAATTTTTTAAAAAATCAATGAAACTAAGAGCTGGTCCAATGAAAAGATAGGATTGATAAATCTTTACCAGACTCATCAAGAAAAAAAGAGAGAAGGCTCCGATACACAAAATCAGAAATGAAGGAGAAGCTACAGCCAACACCAAATAATTGGTACAAAAACTATAAAGAAAGTACCACAAAAATTATAAGCCAGGAAATTGGGACAAACTAAGGGAAATTGAGAGAGTCCTAGAAACATACAACCTCCAAGACTGAATCACCAAGAAAATCTGAACACATTACTAGTAAGGTCATCAAATTAGCAATTAAAAACTGCCAATGAACAAAAGTCCAGGACCAAATGGCTTCACAGTTGAATTCTATCAAACATTTAAAGAAGTGCTAATGCCTGTTCTTCACAAACTTTTCCATTAAATAAAGAGTAAGGAATGTTTCCAAATTCTTTCTACGAGGTCAGCATTATAGTGGCACCAAAACTAATATTTGTTGAGTAATTTTGCAGGCCAGTATCGCTGACGAACATAGATGCAAAATTACTTAACAAATATTAGCAAACTGAATCCAACAATACATTAAAATAATTATTCACCATGATCAAGTGGGATTTGCTCCAGGGATGCAAGAGTGGTTTAATTTTCACAAAACAATCAAGGTAATATATCACATTAAGAAGAGAAAGGATAAAAATGATATGATCATCTCAATAGATGCACAAAAAGCATTTGACAAAAACAGAACATCCATTCATGATAAAAATTCTCAACAAAGTAGGTTCAGAAGGAAAACCTCAGCAAAATAAAGGCCACATACAAAAAAGTCACATATAACCCCATACTCACTGGTGAAGAACTAAGAACTTTTATCTACAATGAGGAACAAGATAAGGATGTCCATGCTCACCACTTTTATTCAACATAATATTAAAATCCTAGCTGCAGCAATCAGACAAGAAATAAAAGGCATTCGAATTGGTAAAGAAAAAGTAAAACTGTTACATTATGTAGATGACATAATACTATATAGAGAAAACCCCAAAGACCCCAACAAAGAAACCAGTAGAATTGATAAATGAATTGTCAAGTTGCAGGATACAAAATACACAAAAATGTCTTGTGTTTCTATACACTAAGAACAAAGTAGCAGAAAAAGAAATTAAGACAGCAATCTTATTCACAATTGCATCAAAGAGAATAAAGTACCAGGAGTTAATTTTTTTATAATAATTTTTTATTATGTTACGTTAGTCACCATACAGTATATCCTTAGGTTTTGATGTAATGTTCCATGATTCATTAGTTGCGTATAACACCCAGTGCACCATGCAATATGTGCCCTCCTTAATACCCATCACTGGCCTATCCCAATCCCCCACCCCCTCCTCTCTGAAGCCCTCGGTTTGTTTCCCAGAGTCCACAGTCTCTCATGGTTCCTTTCCCCTTCTGTTTACCCCCCTCCTTCATTCTTCCCTTCCTTCTCCTACCGATCTTCCTATAACTTGTGGAACTTCATCAAGATAAAAAGCTTCTGCACAGCCAAGGAAACAGTCAAAAAAACTAAGAGGCAGCCCACGGAAATGGGAGAAGATATTTGCAAATGACACTACAGATAAAAGACTGGTATCCAAGATCTACAAAGAACTTCTCAAACTCAATACACGAGAAACAAATAAACAAATCATAAAATGGGCAGAAGATATGAACAGACACTTTTCCAATGAAGACATACAAATGGCTAACAGACACATGAAAAAATGTTCAAAATCATTAGCCATCANTTAGCCGTCAGGGAAATTCAAATCAAAACCACATTGAGATACCACCTTACGCCAGTTAGAATGGCAAAAATTGACAAGGCAGGAAACAACAATTGATGGAGAGGATGTGGAGAAAGGGGATCCCTCTTACACTGTTGGTAGGAATGCAAGTTGGTACAGCCACTTTGGAAAACAGTGTGGAGGTCCCTTAAAAAGTTAAAAATTGAGCTACCCTATGACCCAGCCATTGCACTACTGGGTATTTACCCCAAAGATACAGATGTAGTGAAGAGAAGGGCCATATGCATCCCAGTGTTCATAGCAGCATTGTCCACAACAGCTAAATTGTAGAAGGAGCCGAGATGCCTTTGAACAGATGACTGGATTAAGAAGCTGTGGTCCATATATACAATGGAATATTACTCAGCCATCAGAACGATTACACAACATTTGCAGCAACATGGACGGGACTGGAGGAAGGAGATANTTAAAAATTGAGCTACCCTATGACCCAGCCATTGCACTACTGGGTATTTACCCCAAAGATACAGATGTAGTGAAGAGAAGGGCCATATGCATCCCAGTGTTCATAGCAGCATTGTCCACAACAGCTAAATTGTAGAAGGAGCCGAGATGCCTTTGAACAGATGACTGGATTAAGAAGCTGTGGTCCATATATACAATGGAATATTACTCAGCCATCAGAACGATTACACAACATTTGCAGCAACATGGACGGGACTGGAGGAGATAGTGCTAAGTGAAATAAGTCAAGCAGAGAAACCCAATTATCGTATGGTTTCACCCAGGAGTAAATTTAACCAAGGAAGTGTGAGACCTGTACTCTGAAATCTTTAAGAGTTGGATGAATGAAATTAACAAAAATAAATGGGAAAATATACCATGCCCATGATTAGGAAAATTATTGTTAAAATGTCCATAATACCCAAAGCAATCTACAGATTCATTGCAATCTCTAGCATAATACCAAATGTATTTTACACAGAACTACAACTAATAATCCTAAAATTTGCATGGAACCACTAAAGACCCTGAGTAGCGAAAGCAACATTGAGAAAGAAGAACGAAGCTAGAAATATCGCAATCCCAGATTTCAAACTTTACTACAAAGATATAGTAATTAAAATAGTATGGCACTGGCCCAAAAATGGACACACAGGTCACTAGAACAGAACAGAAAGAAAGCCCACAAATAACCCACCCTTATATGGTCCAGTTATCTATGGCAATGGAAGAAAGAAAATACAATGGAAAAGAAGTCTCTTCAACAAATGGTGCTGGGAAAACTAGATAGCGATATACAAAAGAATGAAACTGGACCACTCTCTCATGCCATACTTAAATATAAACACAAAATGGATTCAACACCTACATAGAAGACCTGAAATCATAAAAACTTTTCAAAGAAAACATACACAGTAAATCCTTGGATATCAGTCTTGGCAATGTTTTTCTGTATTTATGTGCTCAGATAAGGACAACAAAAACTATATACAATTAAAAAAACTTTTGTACAACAAAGGAAAGAACCCACAAAATGGAAAGGCAACTGGATGAAGAAGATATTTGCAAATGATTTATCTGATAAGGGATTACTATCCAAAATGTAAAAAACTCCTATAACACCAAAAAAACAAATAACACAATTATAAAATAAGCAGACGATCTGAATAAACATGTTTTCAAAGATCTACACTTGACAACAGACACATGAAAACATGCTCAACATCACTAATCATCAGGGAAATGCAAATTAAAACCACAGTGAGATATCTCCTCACACCTGTCAGAACAGCCAGTGTGAAAAAGATAAGAAGTATTGGCAAGGGTATGGAGAAAAGGGAACCCTCCTGCACTGTTGGTAGGAATGTAAATTGGCAGAGCTACTAAAAGAAAATAGTATGAAAGTTCCTCAAAAAATTAAAAATAGAAGGGCACCTGGGTGGCTTAGTCAGTTAAGTGCTCGACTCGATTTCGGCTCGGTTCAAGATCTCAGGGTCATGGGATTGAGCCCCGCACTGGGCTCTGCACTCAGCATGGAGTCTGCTTTTCCCTCTCCCTCTGTTCCTTCCCCACTCGCTTGTGTGCTCTCTCTCTCTCAAATAAATAAATAAAATTAAAAATAGAATTACCATACAACCTGGTAATTCCACTTCTGGGTATTTACCCAAAGAAAATGAAAACACTAATTTAAAAAGATTTATGTGCTCCGATGTTCATTACAGCATTATTTGCAATAGTCACTATTGTTTCCCTTAGGGGAACAAGCTTTGTGCCCAACAATAGATGAATGGATAAAGAAGATGTAGGATGCAGTATGAAGTTTTACTCAGCTATAAGAGAAGAATGAGATCTTGCCATTCACAACAACATGCATGGCCCTGGAGGGTATCATGCTAATTGAAATAAGTAAACAGAGTAAGACAACTGCAATATGCTTTCCCTTACATGTGAAATTTAAAAAACAAAACAAATAACAGACTCATATGTACAGAGAACAAACTGGTGGTGGTCAGAGGCAAGTGGGATGGGGGGATGGGTAAAATGGGTGGAAGAGGATTAAGAGGGACAAACTTCCAGTTATAAAATAAACTGATCACATCAAGAGCATAGGTTATAAAGTCAATAATTTTCTCCTAACACTGGAGGGTAACATATGGTAACTACACTTGTCCTGTGAACACAGTGTAACATCTGTAATTGTCAAATCACTATGTTGTACACCTGAAACTAATAGAATACCATATGTCAAGTATACTTCAATTAAAAAAAATCAGTTATGGAGCTCAGTCACTACAACTGGAACAAAAGACCTGAATTCTTATAAGATCTACAAAACACGAACAAAATTGAGATCAACAATCTGTGTTAGAGATGTTAAACTTTTCATCTAATAAATCATTTTAAAAGGAAACAAAGGATACTTTTCTCTAGGTAATATTATACAACATTCACAAGGACCTCACACAGAAAACACACACACACACAACCTATGCACACTTTTATTTATTACTTGC
The DNA here is from genome assembly GCF_002007445.2 of Ailuropoda melanoleuca. NCBI lineage: Eukaryota > Metazoa > Chordata > Mammalia > Carnivora > Ursidae > Ailuropoda > Ailuropoda melanoleuca. Next base: position 9,076,449 of record NC_048220.1, on the reverse strand, counting down.
CATAATTCAGAGTTCATATTCTTATCCCCACGTCAGAAGACAGAAGACTTGCCGTACTTCATAGTTAGAAGGACTGTATCAGGGATTCATGTTCCGGTCTAGAAACTCTCAAGTTCATTGTTGTTTGGTTTCTTTCCTTCCCCAACATCTATATCTATGTAGTTTATGGCTCTTGCTCTAAATCTGAGACGGGAAATAGTGGTCCTTCATGCACATGTGTATGACTGGGTAGGAAGCAAAGATACAATAGGGGCAAGATTCAAGTGCATAACTTGGCTCAGCATACATACATATTTATTATAGGACTGACGTCCATTGTTTTATTACACGGTGCTATGACATTTCATTCACCAGTACATTTGTTTAAGGGTTTTGACCACTTCCTGCATACAATGAATTTTCTGGTGTCCACACATGTTGAGATTCATAAAGTTCAATAATCCGTTATCTCATCTTATGCAGGATGGCACTGTTCTTTCCAGTTTTTCACAGATGTACTGCAGATCAATAACTGCTTTTTTCTTCTTTATTCCGCCCCCCTCCAGTATTCTGACCTTTACCATGGTACCCAAGCTTCAGTTTTTTGTGAAGTCCCTGAGGCTCTCCTTTAAAAGTAGTGTGACATCTTGGAAATAATTGGACCACATTGAAGAGCAATCATAGACGATCTGAAGTTGCTCTCTGAGACTGAGACTCTCAATGCTTTACAAAATTCCCTGCATGTATATTTGTATATTTGCAAATACAGACCCTGATGCTTCTAAAAGCACCAGAAAGTATTGTTCAGTGTATCTGTGCAATTGCAAATGTTTATTATATTTGTTTTAAAAAATACCATTAGGCCCCAATGCCCTGAGGGTAAGTATTAGAATGCCTGACCATGAAACAATGATGAGTTATCTTCATTTAATGCAAGATACAACTGGCGAATTAGCCTAGTAATGTCCCTTTAATGGTACCTCCCGCCAATAATTGTCAGAGAAGCACTTTTTTTTTCCAGAATCATCTACTGCTTGCTGTCACAGTAGGCTTTCACATTGTTTGCTATGTTTCTTTTTCTTAAAAAAGTGATGGAAAAAAAATTATGGAAACTTGAAGTTTAATATCCNCTTAAAAAAGTGATGGAAAAAAAATTATGGAAACTTGAAGTTTAATATCCCTGTTGAGATTGAAATAAATATCTCCTAACTCTAGCTCATATAGGGTGGCACTCAGATTTAAACCATTTCAGCCCATAAACAAATACTTTGATACAAAGGACTTTTCTGTTTACTAAAAGGAATAAATATTTTTGGAAGGCTGTTCTGCTACTCTTTAGTGGATGTTTAAAGTGTTTGATAGCTCTGATGCATGACTATTTCCTTTAACAACTTTGAAAAACTGCCACAAGATAGTTTATACTGCTGGTTTCACTGAAAAAATGGTATATAAGGAAGAGGCGGACCAAGGATATGCTTGTTTGTTTTTAACTATGGTTTCCAATAACATCTGGGAGCTCTGAGAAGTACTTCTAAACGTCTTATTTCAGTTGTAAAACTGAAGAGTTTGAATTCCAAGAAAATCATTTCTTCATGTACGATTGATTCACATCCTGAGAGATGACAAAATAAAATCTTCTAGATATGATTCATATCCACAGACTGCTGTGGGTTTTCCAGGCCTGAATTTCTATTGAATAAGCTTTGATACCAGCAGGAGGCGAGTGGGACATTTGCCCCTCCTTCTGGACTGACATTTCGGGGGACCCCGGGG
>NC_048220.1:9056166-9074597 GCF_002007445.2 Ailuropoda melanoleuca | reverse complement strand
AAAGAAAGATAATCAGCGAAGCTGATAGGTGTGTGCGTAAGGAAAAAGAAAAACATCAACATTTGTGTTTTTGCGTTACTCAGTTTTAGTACCTCGATCTGATTTCAGTGCTCGCAGCTTGATAACCTCAGAGTTAATTCTTTTTGACTGCAGTGACATCTGTTGGTGAGGGCAGAGCTGATTAACCTCGGGTTTGGCTCTCCTGACAAAAATCAACCCGCAAGCTGCTCTGGGCTTGGGGAGATGTTTCCCTTTATTTTATTCATTCAGATTCTTCATTGAGGAGAGTCTTTCCAACTGAACTGATCTAGTCCTTGTTTGTATGAATAAAATGCTGAAACCTGGAACTTCCTAAAATCCCAATGAAATGCAAATCTGACAACCATTATTTCAGCGAACTTTCCCTACCCTCACAATATGTGGAGTAGAGCTGAGGTCAGAGGTGTGTTTGAACGCCGGATCTAAGTTTAGAATACGTGCATTCAGGACACGTATCAACTAGAATAGAATATGGTCTCGTATGTTCTCATGTCTTGTGCTTAAATTTGGCAGGGCAATTCACATGTCTGACACGAGAAATGAAAATATCCAGTATCTGTGTGTTAACTGAAAATCCTAAACAAAAGTAAAGTATTTATAATCTGGATCCCAGCCAAAGGGACGGGGTCTCAGAGCCACATTTATTCAAGAGTGACCCACACCTAAGCCACATTCCAGACCAATCAAATCAAAATCTCTGTGTGCTTGCTGTGGCCATCAAGACTGAAAAAGTTTCTCATGGGGCTGTAACGTGCAGCCAGGATTAAAGACTACTAGTACAGAGCTTTCTGGGTGGGCTTTAGAAAATGCCAAGCCAGGGTCTTACCCGCCCCCCAAAGCTATACACCTAACTAGTCCTCAAATCCTAGACAAATTACACCACCTCCTTGAGCCTCAGTTTGCTGACCCTGACAAAGGAAATTAGATAAAGCTGTTTAAAGATAGAAATCGATCAAGGAACTAAAAGGTTCAGTCACATATTAAATGTTTAGTGCATTCAATTTCCTTCAAGTTTTTACTTCTCTGGTCACATTTATCTTTGGACAAAATAATCATATTTACTGATGTTTCACTTCTTTCAGTGGGCCATTTCCTCTCCTTAAACTGTTACAATGAGTAATTATTACTTTTTAAATTGGGAAAAAAATATGCTTAATTCCAAAAACCAATAAAAGTGATAATTAGAGATGAGGCCATAGGGCTAAAGACCCCCACTCCCACCCCGTTCTACACTGATCATCTGAGGTTATCTTTTTTTTCCTACAAAACCACTCCAATATGGCACTTCTGATATTATATTAGTACACATGCCTTTAATCAAGCTTTTTAATATATTATGTATACATTGAGATGGATAGGGTCTTTTTCTTCAAGAGGGTATAGCATATACTAAGAACTGAGAGCTAAAATGCATGATATCCCTCTTTCACTTTTTCCTCATAAATCTGAAATTCTTTTTATTCATATATTTCCCTTATAAAATTTTTCTCCAAAACTACTAATAGAGTCAAAAAGCGAGTGTGTGTGTGTGTGTGTGTGTGTGTGTGTGTGTTGCTTTGTTGGTCTGAATGACAGAGAAGTTTTAATATGGGAGCTTACGTAAAACCTATTCCCTTCAATAAAGTCCCTTAGAAAGAGGATGGCAATGATTGTTTTAACCGCTCATTTTGTTTTTGTTATATGAAGTTCTGTAAATTTAAGCTGGAAAGAAATTCTTGACAAGTCTCAGTGTTTATAAAGGAACACAAGATTAAATTCATGGCTTTATAACAAAGTATCCATTGACTGGCAAAATAAAATTGAACTGCCTTTTCAGGCAGTAAGGGAAAACATGGGGGCACGAGGAGGACCAGTCACAGTGCGAGAAAGAACATTCTTTGCTTTTAAAATTTTTTAATAGTAATGAATTTTTTGATAAATGCTCATTATTAAAATTCCAGCAAAATATGAAAGAACACAAGAAATTACTCATAGATAAGTACCACAAAGTGGGATTTTACAATGCATGCTATTGTTAACTAAAAGGTTCATTTCTTTTCACTTGAACTCAATAGAATAAAGCTGAATGAAAAACTAAAGAAATTTAAATAAACTTCAGTTATTTCTGTGAAAAAGATAGTAGTACATAAAAATTGAGTGTTTGAAAGAATACAAAAATTGTTCAGTGTAGAGCCATTATGTACTTTCGATGTTATGTTTCAGTTTTAAGAAGTTTTGGTTGACTTCCTGATATGAGACATGATAAGGGACTTGTTCCGCCACACTTCCCACTCCTTCCTCTTTGAGTTCCTGCATTGTCTAACTACTGGAAACACCATTCACATTTTATCTTAAAGCAATGACTCTCCCTGGACTTGTGCAATATGGCGATCGTGATTCTTCCCACATTCCAATCCACACTGGTTGTATGGTAAATATTGTCTTTCTCAAGGTAAATAACACTTTCCTGTTGCGCAGTCACAGTTCTCCAAGGTACGTGGTGTTTGCTTCATTTAAATGACTTCAAAACTACCTTATTTTTTATTCATTTCCCTATTGGCTCGGTTTTATCAAGCAATACCTTCAGGAGGTATTCATACGTGGTCTCTGATTTTTCCCAAAGTATATTATTTTGATGCCATGCACTAATAGTTCATGACTCATACACACAAATCTACATTTTAGAAGACTAAAATAAAATAGAAATTACGGTGGTAATANCTCATACGTGGTCTCTGATTTTTCCCAAAGTATATTATTTTGATGCCATGCACTAATTTATAGTTCATGACTCATACACACAAATCTACATTTTAGAAGACTAAAATAAAATAGAAATTACGGTGGTAATATTTTCTTTCCGACATAGAGCATCTGCCTTCTGTGTGTCAGATGAAAGCACCCCTGATTTTAGAGACCAGCAGCATACATCACAGCTCACCTACACTAGAATGGTAGCCCATGTCAAGGCAGTAGCCATGACGTACAGAGAAGTCCCAACAAGATTCTGCACCTGTCTGCCCTTTTCTATCATTCTTTCCATACACTCATATTACCTATATCCAAATACATATGCCATCTGTTTCCTCAGTTGCCTGTCAGGAAGCCATTGGACTTAACTGGTCATGGTTAACTTTTTAAGATGGCCAATTCCATTTTGGACAACCTTTCATAAGCAGGTGTAGCAACTGAATCAATATTTGAAGGCATAAATGTAGAGTCAGCACATAACTTTGGTCCCAGAGTTTGTATAGGCTACGTTTGGTCCACTGGCCTCAGGAAGGCTGCTAAAATCCTCTCCCTGGATAATCTAGACTGCCCTTGACCTTTGATCCTGAGTATTAACACCTATACTACAAGGAATACTCTAGCACTATGGTTCTTGAACTTTAATGAACACCAGAATTACCTGGAAAACATATTAAAAAAGACTATGGGGTCCATCCTTGGAGTTTCTGATTCAGTAGGTCTGAGGTGGTGCCCAAATTTTGCTTTTGTAACAGGTTTCTAGATGATTCTGATTCTGCTGGTCAACAGAACACACTTCTAAAACTATTGTGATATCATTTTCTTTACATTCCTGGTGTGTTAGCCTATGTCCCCAGTTTCCACATCTGTGGAACTGACAGAAGCTTCTTCCAATAGTTAGTCATTTTGGTCTAATGGTCACCCATTAACAAGACAACTAACAAGAGATGAGACAACTAACAATTAGCTGAGTTCTTATGGATGAGAATGATGTTCTCACGCAGTTGCATGACAGCCTAGCTGAGCATGATATTTTAGGCTTAACTCTCCCTTAGCCATTCATATATACATTTCTTGATTGTTTCATGGAATCAAATTACTGTTGTGGATACCAGTCTGAAGGTAACTTGCTTTCGTCTGAATCCACATCTAAAAATTTATTTATTTATTTATTTTGTAATCTTTGAAGGTCCTTAACTCCACCAGGCTGTGTCTCAGTGTCTGATGTGGTATCAGCTTTCCTGTAATTAAGTGCATTTCTTTGAAATGCAGATTAAGTCCTTTCATTCTAAGAACATTGTCCACTACTACATTCCAATGGATTTTCTTTCTCAGAGGGTCACAATTCTCCTTATTTAGATTCATCCTTGACTGTTTCCCTATCCATTCTCTTCCCTCTATTACTCAAAACCTCTGAATTTTTTTCTCTGCTTATAATGTGATTAACTGAGCCTTCCACTGTCTTATTAATTTGACTTTCAATAGCATTTATTTTTGAACCTGATTTCCTCTTTTTTTTCTAGTCCTACAATGAAACCGATTTGACTTTTCTTTTTTTAACCAACCATACTGGTCTGTTATTTTATCATTTCATTTCCAGCTCTTGGTTTATTTAAGTCATGTTCTTACACAGATATTCTGCAAGAGAAGTCAACAGAAGTAGCATAGACAAAGTTTTCTTTCTTCCCTTGAGTTATTTTTTTTTTCCAGTCTGGTTTCTTCTTTGTTTCCCATTTGCACTGTGTTCTTTTACATTGTTTTTATGACTTGTTTGTTGGGTACAGCTGCCATATTATGTCTTTTAATGTCTTTGTGATTATATGGGCAGATAGGTCCAAACCTTCTTATTGCATAAGGTAACACAGCTGAACACTCTTTAGTCCTTTTCCTGCCGTGAGAATTTCTTTTTCCTCTACCACAAGCCTTAAAGTATTCTATCAACTTCTGTGTAGTCTGAAGGTAACAGAGAGTTGCAGAGGAGGGAAACGTGACTGGAGCTGTAGGCAGCCCTCACTGGTGTCCCAAACTGTGCTTTCTATTCTCAGACTATTACCTGGGACACGGTCATCCAGGCCAGGGGAGCATCTCCTTTCTCTAACCCTTAGCTTTTCCTCCAATATAACCCAAGATCCTGCAAAATTAGCTACCTTCTGATGGTGCTCTTCTAAAATACTGCCATTAAACTCTCAGCATTTAGTTTGACTTCTCTTCAGTGTCATTTTTAACTGTGGTGGGTTCTCAGGAACCACTCTGGGAAGCACCAAATGTTTGTTTTCTCTCATTAGTTAAAACTTACGGTGTATATGACAGGAGATTGTACCTCTTTTCTTACTCACTTGCTGATTTTTATTTGTTATTGTGAGCATTTGCTTCTGTGACCTGATTTTGCAATCTATTTTTACCTCCCAAAGATCCTGCTTCTAGCCTCTTCTCCCCCTCTAAATCATAAATGCATCAAAAGTAGACACGTGATTTTTGTTTTTGATTCACCAAAAATACTGCATATGGTGTCTTGTATATACTACAAAATTTAATCCATATAATTAATTGGAACATGAGCCTCTTCCAATATCTTTGTACACATTTTTTTTAAACCACTCAGCTAGCTTATTTAGTAATAAGATACAAGCTAAGAACTCATTGTGTAAAAATCTTGGCAGTGCACAAGAATGAATAAGATAAACTATGGAGTGTGAGGTAGTAAATTCAAATATACTCTAAATACCAAAGTCCAATTCATTTTTCAGTATTTTGGTTTTAAAATAGTGGGCATCTTAAACTCAGTTGTATTTCAAGATAATGTAACTCATTGTTCTGTGTTGCAAATGTATTGCCATGAAGCTACTAATTAAATTGCATTTTTGAGATCTGGTCGATATGTGTAGGTCATTCATAGGGGTTTTTCTACAAGACATTGAAAAGGTGTTTATGAGCATGGATATTGGAGGAGATTATCTGGGTTCTGCCCTTAGCTCTGCCTTTTACCTGTCATGACACTGGCCAAGTTAATCGCTCTGTGCCTCAGTTTCGTCGTCTAGAAAATGGAAGTAACAATAGTACTACATAATAGATCGATTTGAGAATAAAATGAATTAATATATAAGACTAGCACAAAGTTGGTGCATCAGATATGTATGCTGTTGTCCGTCATGACAGAACCACTGATTTACCAAGAGTGAGTAAAACAACACTTTTGAAAGAATAGCTTTTTATTAGGCGTAGACTCTGACAGAGTTAAATGGGCTTTACTATTCCCAAATCTATTCTCCTTTCCTGAGTATCTCATATTTAACTTGAAAAAAAATATCATATTCTCCAACCAAGCAGTCATCAAATGATTTAAATGTTTCTAAGAGTGATACTTGGCAATAATTACCACTTGATATTGTACTTTGCTGAATACGCTAAAAAGAGTAACTTAAAATGAAGGTGGACTTTGAAATATTGAAAATTATCCTCTACAGGAAAGAATGAGTAGAGAGAGACAGACTGGGCGGTTTCAGTTGAGAATTGTTACAATATCAGTGCCAAAGGTTATTTACTAATCTTGAAACAAATAATAGGGTACTTGCAAAGATAGAGCTAGTAATTTTGAGATTAAGTATTATATTTCTGAAATGTATTAAATATGGAATAAAACAAGTGAACTCTGTCCCATATTTTCCAGAGTAATAAGCATAGATGGGATTAAGTCATTTATAATTGACCGATAATATAGATCAATTACTTATATAGACTTAATGGAGCATTATATTGGCTTTTGTTCCCTGAGATAAAAAAATTTTAAGGACTGCTTAAATGATGAAATATTTAACCAAAAGATCTTTGGGGGAAATGATGACATTTTAATACTATAATGAAACTAATTCCATAAGCTGTCCAAGACTTACCTGAGGGACTGTTTTCCAGTGATCAATCAATGAAATAAGTTTACTTTTGAGATTGTTACTATTAAACTGCTAACAATATTTTAAAGTAACAAAAAAAATTTGCTGAGACACTCTGCGTGTTATAGTTACCATTACTTTGTTCATTTTCCCAGCATTTTTTGGAACAGCGGATGGACAGAGTATGGAAAAATAAACCCTTCTAAAACCTCACTCTCTTTCTCTCTCCCTCCCTCCTTTTCCTTCTTTCTCTTTCCCCTCCCTCTCTGCTCTGGCCACCATCTCTTTGCTCCAATGTGGGAGACCATGATGTACCCTGATGATGGATAACAAGAGAAATGCAAAAATGAATTAGGAAGTTCTGTTTATCACAGAAAATGCTTCTAGTTCTTTTCAAATCTCATTTCCTGAGGCACTGTGGCTAATTTTTCAACTTTCTTTAACAGACACATGGGAGAGAAAATAAATGTCATCACATCACCCACCGATAGATATAAATAATGTGACCCTCTTTTGACTTTAGAATGCCTACACACATACGATTTGCTACCCTATCAAATGATTTCAATGATTTATTTTTAAAGCTTCAATTGGACAACTGAGAAGAAATGGATGAATTCAGAGAAAAATATAACCTACCAAAACTGAGGCTGGAAGAAAGAGGAAGTTTGACCAGATCAATTACCAGCAATGAGATGGAATCAGCAATTTAAAAACTCCCAAACAACAACAGTCCAGGACCAGATGGCTTCACAGGTAAATTCTAACATTGAAAGAGTTAATACCTCTTCTTCTCAAACTATTCCAAACAATAAAAGAAGGAGGAAATTTTCTAAATTCATCCTCTGAGGCTAGTAATATCCTGATACCAAAACAAGACAGACTCTACTAAAAAAGAGAACTACAGGCCAATATCCCTGATGAACATGGATGCAAAAATCCTTATTAAAATACTAGCAAATCAAATTGAGCAATACATAAAAAACAAACAAAAAAAATCATTCACCAGGATCAAGTGGGATTTATTCACAGGATGCAAGGGTGGTTCAATATTTTCAAGTCAATCAATGTGATGCATCACATCAATAGAGAAAGGATAAAAACCACATGAGCATTTCAGGAGTTGCAGACAACACACGTGACAAAATAGAACACTCATTCACGACAAAAACTCTCAACAAAGTAGGTTTAGAGGGAACATACCTCAACATAATAAAGGCCTGATATGAAAAACATACAACAAACATCATACTCAATGAAACGGAGAACTTTTCCTCTAAGGTCAGGATCAAGAGAAGGATATCCTCTCTCACCACTTTTATTTGGCTTAGTACTGGAAGTCCTACCCACAGCAATAAGAAAACAAAAAGAAATAAAAGGCGAACAAATTGGGAAGAAAAATTTAAAACATTCACTATTTGCAGGTGACAAGGTACTATATACAGAAAACCCTAAAGACTCCACCAAAAAACTACTAGAACTGGTAAAGGAATTCAGTAAAGGTGCAGGATATAAAGTTGATGTACAGAAATCTGTTGCATTTCTATACACTAATAATGAAACAGCAGAAAGAGAAATTAAAAAAACAATCCCAGTTGTTTACAGTTGTCATAAGGGCACCAAAATAAAATAACTAGGATAAACTTAACCAAAAAGGCAAAAGACCTGTACTCAGAAAAATGGAAAATGTTGGTGAAAGAAATTGAAGACAACACAGAGAAATAGGACATTCCGTGCTTATGAATTGGGAGAAAAAATATTGCTAAATGTCTATACTACCCAAAGCATTCTACACATTTAGTGCAATCTCTATCAAAATACCAATAGCATTTTGATAGAACTAGAACAAACAATGCTAACATTGAAACCACAAAAGACACTGAAGCCAAAGCAATCTTGAAAAAGAAAAACAAAATTGGAAGTATCACAATTCCAGACTTGATGTTATATTCCAAAGCTGTAGTAAAGAAAACAATATGGTACTGACACAAAAATAGACACATGGATCAATAGAACGAAATAGAAAACCCAGAAATAAATCCACAATTATAGGTCAATTAATCTTCAACAAAGGAGGAAAGAATTCACAACGGGGAAAAGACAGTTTCTTCACCAAATTGTGCTAGGAAAAGTGGACAGCTTACATGCAAAAAAATGAAACTGGACCACTTTCTTACACCATACACAAAAATAAGCTCAAAATGGATTAGAGACCTAAATGTGAGACCTGGAACCATAAAAATCCTAGGAGAGACGACAAGCAATAATTCTCTGACATTGTCTGCAGCAATATTTTTCTATATAGATCTCCTGAGGCAAGGGAAATATAAGCAAAAATAAACTATTGGGACTACATCAAAATAAAAAGCTTCTGCACAACCAAATAAGCAATCAACAAAACTAAAAGGCCAACCCGCTAAATAGGAGAAGATATTTGCAAATGACCTATCTGATAAGGAGTTAGTATTCAAAATATGTAAAGATCTTATACCACTCAACACCCCCCCCAAAAAATCCAATTAAAAATGGGCAGAAGACACGAATAGACATTTCTCCAAAGAAGACACCACAGGCAGCCAACAGTCACATGAAAAGATGTTCAACATCACTCATCATCAGGGAAATGCAAATACACCTGTCAGAATGGCCAAAAGCAAAAACATGAGAAACAACAACTGTTGACAAGGATGTGCAAAAAGGAACCCTTGTGCACTGCTGGTGGGAATGCAAACTGGTACAGCCACTCTGGAAAACAGTATGGCGGCTCCTCAAAAAATTAAAAAGAAAATTACCCTACTATCCAGTAATCACACTACTGGGTTTTTACTCCCAAAATACAAAAACACTAACTCAAAGGGATACATGCACCCCTCTGTTTATTGTAGCACTATTTACAGTAGCCAAATTACAAAAACAGCCAAAGTATCCATCAACAGAAGAACAGATAAAGGGGGGCGCCTGGGTGGCACAGCGGTAAGCATCTGCCTTCGGCTCAGGGCGTGATCCCGGCGTTATGGGATCGGCCCCACATCCGGCTCCTCCACTGGGAGCCTCCTTCTTCCTCTCCCCCTCCCCCTGCTTGTGTTCCCTCTCTCGCTGGCTGTCTCTAGCTCTGTCAAATAAATAAATAAAATCTTAAAAAAAAAAAAAAAAGAAGAACAGATAAAGAAGATGGGGTAGGTGTATATAATGGAGTACTATTCAGCCATAAAAGAGAACGAGATTTTGTCATTTGCAACAACCTGGACAGGGCTAGGGAGTATAATGCTAAATAAAATAAGTCAGCCTGAGAAAGACAAATACTGTAAGATTTCACTCATATTTGGAATTTAAGAAACAAAACAAACAAGCAAAGGAAAAAAAGAGAGAAAAAGAGAAAGACAAACCAAGAAACAGACTCTTAACTATTGAGAACACTGATGGTTGCCAGAGGGGAGGTGGGTGGGGGGATGGGAGAGACAGGTGAAGGGGATGAACACTATACTTATCACGAAGAACACTGAGTAATGCATAGGAGTGCTGAGTCACTGTACTCTATACCTAAAACTAAAATAACACTGTTAACTATACTGGAATTAAGATTAAAAACTTAATAAAAAAAAAGCCCTTCAATTAATTTTTGTTTGTATTTTGCATTGACTTATAAATAATGTCAAAGTACCGTGTAGTCAGAAAATAAAGGGTGACATTCTTATCCAGGCAATAAACTAAAATACAACTCAACAGATTAATCTAAAATCTCTAACATATATTTGGCCAAACACATGACTAATATTTTTATGCAAGTGACTGTTTTATGCCAGTAACTAATATTTTATCTTTGATGATCATCTTCTTCCTAAAAATGATTTTGGTAGATCACATTTTTAAAACCCTCACAGGTTACAATTGCTAAAATGGAAATAGAAAAGCAATACAGTTACAGTCATTAAACGTTTAATTTCACTGTGAATTTCTTATCAATGTAGGCAAAAACAGATTACATGATTTTCACTGTTGGAGAGAAGAGGCCTATCAAATATTCTGTGGTATCAAAATTTGTGCTAATACTGAATTTTAAGGTTAATGGATTATTTTGACCTTACAGGGAACATATATATGCCATGCCTTTGAGATTAGTTTTAGCATCAAGACAGAAGTAATTTTTTATTCTTTTATTCTCTTGATTAAACCAGAAAGTTTAATATTAAAATCCGATATATACAGATATAAGGCTATCTGATAGTCTACCCTGATAATTAAATTACAACTTGAGAATCTAACAAAATAAATGCCTTTCTTATAGAGCTGCTTACTGAAAAAAATCTTTTTAAGATAAGATGAGTGACCAACATTTTTTTTTAATCCGAGCTCTGGTAAACAACAACAACAACAACAACAAAACCCGAAAACAAAACCCATATCCTACTGTTTTTCTCATCTTTGTGCTGAAGAGATAGCACAAGGCTTAGCACGGAAAGCACAGGTTAAACATTCGTGGAGCTGTGGTAGGGAGGCCATATTTACATACCCCAGAACCGTTTCCGGTGACATTCCATCCTGAGAGTTTAATGATCTGACAAATGTTCTCACTGAGGTGGAAGACCACTGCACTGCACTTGAAGGTAGGCCAAGGGGTTGCCAGAAAGTGACATCTGATCTGCTCAAGAATTTGAACTAATGCATAATTAAAATGCCAGCATTCCACACTGCAGCCCAGAGAGTTACCAGCCCTGGCTTCCTTGAAGTCTGTCAGAGTAACTTGAAGTCTCGCTGTATCCCTGGCTTAATGGGACAGGCTGACTTGTTGATTAGACTTGGTGCTCTGAAACAAGTATTTACAGGTAGATGAATATTAAATGTGTCCTGCATGAAGTAATAGGTTATCCATTTTTGAGGCCACAATTATTAAAGTTGAAAACTGAGTTACACGTCATTTCTAAAATTTAAAATGTAAGGTGATTGTTTTTACTGGAACTGTGAAGTTTGCTTTGAGATTGGAGAAACTTGAATGAACACCTCTAAAAAAAAAAGCCATGATTTGGGCATATTATTGTTTTCCAATAATTTTAATGAAAATGTTCTGTATATTAAAAATATTTAAATATTCAGAAATATTAATGGAATGGTGCAGTGAACAGCCAAATACTGACCTCACAGATTTTACAGTTAATGTTTTCCTATCTTTGCTTTATCATATCTATCCGTCCACACAGCTATCTGTATTTGCGTCCATCTTTATTTTGATGCACTTCAAATAACTTGTGGAAATCAGTATACTTGGCCACTAAATTCTTTGACATACACAGTATCAGCTAGAGTTCAATAACTGTAGGTGGATTGCTGTATCTCAGGGGGTAACTTTACATACAATGAAATACACAAATCTAAACTATACCATTTAAGGAGTTATGAGGCATATCTATTTCTAATCCATGTGACTATTCTACACACATTTAGGAAAATACTGAGCATCTTTTTTTATCCCAGTCTAGGGACTATAAAAAGTCAACCAATAGTTTCTCAGATAGAAAAAACTATTAAAATATGAAATTTTCTTTAAAGTGGGCAACTGGGAATATAACTATTTGGTTTATTCAATTTTACAAGTAATTTTCGATTCAAAATATGAGGATCCGTTCTTGAGTGGGGACCAATGTCCTCTCCACAAAGAAGCTAATTATATTACATCAGTTTTTTCCATTATTCAAATGATATAATACAGAAGACATGAATTGGCACACCATATATGTGAAGCTCTGCTGTAAATTATAAAAAAAAATACAAGAAAATGCCACATATATGGATCTGCAGTATATATGTGTCAAATGATACAATTTAACATTACACAGCTACAGGTAGAGACATTGTGTGTGTGTGCGCACGTGCACACACGCTTCCGTGTCTGTATGCTTATTCTCAAGGAAATGAGACAAGCGCCATGCATAAAATTGCAAAAACACTCCAGCCTGGTCAAATAAGAGAGAGGGAGAAAACTCCCTAGAAAATCATCCATATAATATGTCATTGTTAAATAACCACTATACTCTTAACATTTTCAGCACTTTTTCTCAAGTTGAGGCCAAAATGGCTGTACTTCTGCTCCTTGTAATTTATTTTCCCAGAAAAATTTAGATCATAAGAGCATCTGCTCTATGGTCTTTGCCCCTATGGTTATGTTTTCACCTAATTCTACAACTGGGTTCACAAAACTCCCTGTCACCAGCTATATGGCCAATGGACACAAGTCAATCATTGACTTAAAAATTCTCTCCCCTGGTGAGACCAGTATCTAGAAATAAATCTGGGTAAAATTAACACACATCGTAATGTATCCCAAGCTTTTACAGGAGATGTGTTCTTTTTAATGGCATTTAAATAATGCCACACACATGCGTGAATTCTGAGATACACGAGTTTTAATTTCACATACATTGACAGTACAAGCTCACTTAATTTCATCTTCGGTGTCCCCTCCAACTTAAAAACAAAACAAAACAGTAATTCTACCACATTTATGAGATACTGAGTATAAACACAGTTAAAGGCCCATGAAAAAGATAGAGAATATTGAATTAGAAGATTATAATTCTAAGGTTCTAGCCTAAGTTTTGCTGAAAAACTGTGTGGTCTCAGCAAAATCACTTCATTCTTTGGAGCCTCATTAATTTCACTTGTTAAAAAAATGTAATTGGCTAGAAGAAGTTTCAGGCTCTTTCCAAATCTGAAGTTCTATTATTCTAAGAATAATCTGTATAGGCAGACTCCCTTTGATCCTTTTTCTCTCTGTTAATTGTAATAGATTAGAGTGCCATCTGGGGAAAGGGACTAAGTTTTCAATTGCATTTTTCTTTTTTTACCTCATCAGTCGATGCTGTTAAAATAAGCTTATATTGGCTCATGTGCTAGACTTAATGCTAGAAACTTTTTTACACCGGTTTGAGCAGGTTCAAATTTAAGAGGGCTGATGTAAATTGGTGATTCCACCAGGAACACTGACATTGAGCTATTTTCTGGTATTTACATTGATTTAAGAAACATTTCACCAAGTAGGATCTCTTTTCATATTGTTCCCTGCCTGACCAACTATTAATCAATCTCTCCATCTCTCAGTGAGGTAAAAGTCAAATGGATTTTGTCATCAGCTGAGCCATCTGTCTCCTCATACTGTTCTGTTATTTTTCTTTTTTATGTTTGAAACTCTTTGACTGAAATTAGAAACGGAGGAGGAGGAGAGAATCAGTGAATACAAGAATAAGAGAGTCTCATACACTTCGACTGTTTTTTAATACCCAGGCAATATGAGGTATAAATAGCATCTCAGGGATCTTTGTATTCATTCAAGAGTTTCTGATGATTTTTTCTGGGAAAAATTAGATATTCCCATGTGGTATAGATGCAATAAAATTTGTTTGCTTTAAGATGAGCATAATGGTGTGAGGTCTGGGATACTAAAGAGATACAAAGTCTCTTCACCAAAGCAAGAGGAAGTCCAACATCTGTGTCTCTTATATTCATGTGCTCGGGAAGAGAGAGTGGCAAGGGCTCTCATCTTCCAGAAGTTTGAGGTTACCTTTAAAAAGCACTGAAAATACTTGCTACCATTGTCTTGGCCGTCTGTCATAAGCCAACTACTTATTTCTCATGTTTTGTTAGGGGTTTGCCTGGATGAACTTAGATGTTTGAAATGAGAGGAGAAGAGAGGGCAGAGCCAAGGAGAGGACGCAGTCACACCCTGAAAAGAAAGACCTGCACATAACTCTTCTACAACACTGAAAACCCTTTTGCAGTATCCTTGACTCACAGCCACCTGTCCTTCCTGAGGTGTATCCTGTGCAGAAAGCTCTATTTTTCAGAGGCAGCCCATCTCATAATTGAGCAGCATCAACTGGTAGGAAGCTTGCTTTCATGCAGGACAGGAGAGAAGTGTTATCTCCTTGTTATCATCGGCAAATTGCTCCTATGCTGCCCGGTCCAAGTCTACTTTGTTTTCTGCTTGCTAGCTTTTAAAGAATTTGAAGTCAAGAGTTCATCCTCCCTATCAGTCTCCTTTTCCTGTACAGTAAATCCACGCAGTTCCTCTGGTGGGCTCCTGTGTTTTCCGGACACCCCAGCTTTCCGGTTACTCTTCTCTGAATATAACAAAACCTCCACAGTTACTATTATACTTCAGAACCTAAATGAGTTCAAAACTCTCCTTTTTGTGTTGTCTGCCTTACAAATGGAATACCCCTTCTAATGAGGCAGTTTGTACTACACTAAACATTTAGTTGAGGAAACACTGGGGCTTTCCACTTGTATTATACATAGTTGAAGGTTCTTTTTAAATTTTATTTTACAAAGAACATCATTTCTTGTGTGAAAACAAAATAATTTCTAAAAAATCCTAGGGCACTTTATTGTTTCCTCCATGAAAGATGAAGAACATTCCTGGCCTGGAAATTCTCTGTCCATCTCACATGACTTAATGGGTAGTTAAGATGAAGTGCAAGTGGATTTATTTTGGCATCTTCCTGACTGATAGGAAAAAAATTCTTGCTATATATGGGGAGATTTAGGCTCAGAGGCTACCATTTTTTAAATTGTATTTTATGTATTTTCCAGAGACGATTATGAGAAGTCATTCTTCTGTTTCTTTTGAAAAACAAAAATTCAAACTTTTTTTTTGTTTTGTTTTGTTTTTTGTTTTTTAGGTATGGAGACCTAAGCTATTTTGCACCGGATACTTGCAAGAACGTACCATCTTGTTTTATCAAAAACTACACAAACTAGTCTCAAAGATTCAAATATAATTTTGAAAGCTGGAAACACCTCAAAATCTTTAAGGAAAGAATGTGTCAGAGACAGAGGCAAACTCTGGAGAAGGCTGTCAGTAGACAGGTTATGCTTCAGAGAAGAACTGTGTCTTATTCAATTTGGGGTTCCCTGGGCCCAGCCTAGTGCCTGACCCACTCATGATTGGTCGTGGGGTCTAAAAACACCCTGTAAGGGGCTCCTGGGTGGCACAGCCGTTAAGCGTCTGCCTTCGGCTCAGGGCGTGATCCCGGCGTTATGGGATCGAGCCCCACATCAGGCTCCTCCGCTATGAGCCTGCTTCTTCCTCTCCCACTCCCCCTGCTTGTGTTCCCTCTCTCGCTGGCTGTCTCTATCTCTGTCAAATAAATAAATAAAATCTTTAAAAAAAAATAAAAATAAAAACACCCTGTAGTAAAGTTAGCCTATTATTAGCTTAGGGACAGTGGATAATGGCTGCTCCTTCTCCTTTTTTGCCATTTGAGAAAATTATACAGCCCTCTGAGTATCACAAGTCATGGGATAGAAAAGTAATTCTGGAAACTTTTTCTTGCTATTTAATTACAAAATGGAGAACTGCCTTGCTTTATAGTAAAAGCATAGCCACCCATGCCACTGACCTATGAACCCATCTTTCAGACAAAGACACCTCAGAAATGTTTCTGAAACTCCCCCCTGGATTAGTGCAACATGGGACAGAAGGAGGTTTGAAGTGTTATTCTTTAATTAGACCTCCAGTGGCTCAGATACAATTGGATTGATCTGAAACTACCTAGAGTAATACAGGTGTCAAGTGAATGGAATCTAAACTTTTCTTAAAGGAGGCGGTGACATGCTTGGCAGTTTCAATGTCCAGGCGATCTTTCAAGAGAGCCCCTGGAGTAAGGGGCTGCTACTGGCATACCTAAATGATAGGGAATTTGAAGACTATATGCTTCCCAGAATTTAAACTCACATCCCTTTTCAAACATTGCATGTCAAGCTACACCTGGGTGGCTCAGCTGGTTGAGTGCCCGACTCTTGCTTTTGGCTCAGGTCATGGTCTCATGGGTCATGAGATTGAGCCCCTCATCAGGCTCCACGCTTAGTGGGGAGTCTGCTTGAAGATTTCCTCCTTCTGACCCTCCCCCCACTCTCTGTCTTTCTCTCTTTCTCTCTCCCTCTCAAATAAATAAATAATCTTTTAAAATATAAACATTACAGGTCAAGAGAAATCATGCAATAATACAAGCTGTGTATAATTACTATATAATTAGAATTTATTCAAATGTCTCTTCAAAATTTTATGACCTACAACTGTAGTAAAACCATTGCTTTATGAATTTATGAGGGTACATAATGATGTCAATATGTTATGTAAGTGTTGGAAAGAAAGAAAAAAATATTCAAATTAGGTTATGCATATAACTTGCACTCCATTTCAGTTTTGTAAAAACTAAAGATTTGGATTGGTTGTGTATTATAGTAATAGGGAATTGTAGTGAGTCATTAAAAACATGTACGGCCTACTATGTATAAGCAATAAAAAATATCTAATGACCTTTTAATATGTAAGATAAAAATATTACCTGCTTTACTTTGTACTACTTATTTGATGGTTCACACATTCTTGGAACATGTCACTCAATAGCTTCTTCACTGAACTCATAATAATGTCCATTTTGTTAAACCATGTGCTCCTTTTGAGAAAGTTCTGCATTCATTACATAATTCTTTATCCTTAATATTTCTCAAAGTGTTTGTAATATATTAGGTGTTAAATACATGCGTATTGAATGAATATACCCATGAATGAATGGTCCCTTACAGACTAAGCCATAGAATTCTACAAGGGACCTAGAGAACCAGATCAAGTTTAAATGCCTGTCATCAGCTTGAATAAACCCAGATCCACCATGAATAACAATTATTTTAGGAAGATTTGTTAGTGTATGGCCTAGCACTTAATAGAAAATTAATTACTTCATATTTTTTTAGTCTGCTATTTTCATCCAGAGTCACATTTCCTAAGCTGATACTCAGAATCAATTCCTTTTAAACCATGACATGAATTCTAGGTTAACTCCTTCCTCCCATATTTTCTTGGATTCTTCTCAAAGGCTGCATATCTATGAGCTGGAATTCCAAACACGTAATAATATGCACAATGGCATTATTCTTTTTACATAATAAAATAAATAGCTACTACAGCCTCATTGATCCAGCAATCACTTAAAGCAAGATAAAACAATCATAACAATAACTTAGGGCCATTGTATAGCAGCACAAAACTGAGAGAACCCAAAAGAAAGAAATCACAAGGATTTCCTTTATGAGTCTTCAAGTGGTTTAAGTAAGTCCTTCAACATTTTTGTTTCAAAATTATTCTCACAAATCTAATTTTTCTTCCTCTCTATACATTTTAGAATTGTTTATCACTAGGTAAACAAAACAAAAGAAAACAAGACAACCCTGCTGGGGTTGTAAGTGGGATTACATTCTTTTACACATCAGTTTAAGGGGAAATGCCATTTTAAAAAATTTGAGCTGCCTAATTTGTAAGCATGGCATCCCTCTCCATGATTTTAGGTCTTTTATTTCTTCAGTTTCCACCAGCTTGTACTCTTTATAAAAGTCAGGGTCAGGGGCGCCTGGGTGGCACAGCGGTTAAGCGTCTGCCTTCGGCTCAGGGCGTGATCCCGGCGTTATGGGATAGAGCTCCACATCAGGCTCTTCTGCTATGAGCCTGCTTCTTCCTCTCCCATTTCCCCGGCTTGTGTTCCCTCTCTCGCTGGCTGTCTCTATCTCTGTCAAATAAATAAATAAAATCTTTAAAAAAAAAATCAGGGTCAGATAGCCTTGCCGGTTTGGTTACTTACGTTTTTGCCTCTGGTCTCTGAGCCCAAAGAGACCATAGTGTCATGACAGCTGCCACAGTGCATGGAACGACAGTAATTAAGAGGTAAGGAGGACGTGAGAAGCACTCTTGAAATTCACAGACAAGAGAATCAGGCTTACTAAAAGACT
>NC_048220.1:9026730-9054794 GCF_002007445.2 Ailuropoda melanoleuca | reverse complement strand
GTGTTAAATACATGCGTATTGAATGAATATACCCATGAATGAATGGTCCCTTACAGACTAAGCCATAGAATTCTACAAGGGACCTAGAGAACCAGATCAAGTTTAAATGCCTGTCATCAGCTTGAATAAACCCAGATCCACCATGAATAACAATTATTTTAGGAAGATTTGTTAGTGTATGGCCTAGCACTTAATAGAAAATTAATTACTTCATATTTTTTTAGTCTGCTATTTTCATCCAGAGTCACATTTCCTAAGCTGATACTCAGAATCAATTCCTTTTAAACCATGACATGAATTCTAGGTTAACTCCTTCCTCCCATATTTTCTTGGATTCTTCTCAAAGGCTGCATATCTATGAGCTGGAATTCCAAACACGTAATAATATGCACAATGGCATTATTCTTTTTACATAATAAAATAAATAGCTACTACAGCCTCATTGATCCAGCAATCACTTAAAGCAAGATAAAACAATCAAAACAATAACTTAGGGCCATTGTATAGCAGCACAAAACTGAGAGAACCCAAAAGAAAGAAATCACAAGGATTTCCTTTATGAGTCTTCAAGTGGTTTAAGTAAGTCCTTCAACATTTTTGTTTCAAAATTATTCTCACAAATCTAATTTTTCTTCCTCTCTATACATTTTAGAATTGTTTATCACTAGGTAAACAAAACAAAAGAAAACAAGACAACCCTGCTGGGGTTGTAAGTGGGATTACATTCTTTTACACATCAGTTTAAGGGGAAATGCCATTTTAAAAAATTTGAGCTGCCTAATTTGTAAGCATGGCATCCCTCTCCATGATTTTAGGTCTTTTATTTCTTCAGTTTCCACCAGCTTGTACTCTTTATAAAAGTCAGGGTCAGGGGCGCCTGGGTGGCACAGCGGTTAAGCGTCTGCCTTCGGCTCAGGGCGTGATCCCGGCGTTATGGGATAGAGCCCCACATCAGGCTCTTCTGCTATGAGCCAGCTTCTTCCTCTCTCATTTCCCCTGCTTGTGTTCCCTCTCTCGCTGGCTGTCTCTATCTCTGTCAAATAAATAAATAAAATCTTTTAAAAAAAAANAACGACAGTAATTAAGAGGTAAGGAGGATGTGAGAAGCACTCTTGAAATTCACAGACAAGAGAATCAGGCTTACTAAAAGACTGTTATTTTGGATGCCTGGGTGGCTCAGTTGGTTAAGCGTCTGCCTTCGGCTCAGGTCATGAACCCAGGGACCTGGCTTTGGGTCCCACGCTGGGCTCCTTGCTTAGCAGGGAGCCAGCTTCTCTCTCTGCCTGTTGCTCCCCGTGTTTGTGCTCTCTCTCTCTCTCTGACAAAGAAATAAATAAAATATTTTAATTAAAAAAAAAGACTGACACTTCATCATAGAACTAGATGTTGCTTTCTCTTCCCCAACACCTTGCCATCACATTACTAAAGAGTAATATATAACAGTCCCTCTTGACAAGTACAACATATCTAGCATAAGAAAAAAAAACTGCAAAACATAGAACAGGCAAAAAAGACAATATGCAGAGACAGAGCAAGCATCAGGACCAGAATCAGATGTGGCAGACATGTTGGAATTATCATACTGGGAATTTAAAACAACTATGATTGGGGCACCTGGGTGGCTCAGTTGGTTAAGCATCTAACTCTTAATTTTGGCGCAGGTCATGATCTCAGGGTCGTGAGAATGAGCCCCACACTGGGCTCATGCTCAGCAGGGAGCCTGCTTGAGATTCTCCCTCTTCCTCTGCCCCTCTCCCCATGTGTGCACTCTTTCTCTCTCTAACAAATACAGTAAATCTTAAAAAAATAAAAAAAAAAACAAGCATTATTAACATGCTGAAGACTCTTGGATAAAGGAGACAGCATGAAAAAACACACAGTCAATGAAATCAGAAGGAAAAAAGTTCCAAAAAAGAATGCGCCCCCCCCCCCCCCCAAAAAAAGAAGAAAGAAGCCAGAGGGCATATGTGTGCAATCCAAGTACATTCCAGTATCACATCTTGTTTGCTGGTTTTTGACACAAAACAGAAGTCATTTTTCCTCCTGCTTGGAATTTTGCTTTCAGGGATTATTGAAAACAGCTGCATGGGTCAGACCCACTGAGTGGACCCACAGACGGTCTCCCTGCATTCTTATCACAGTGAATGGTGGAGCTTTATTGAGCAAGATGCACGTAGCCAGTGTCCAGGACCAGCCATGCTTCTCTTCCCCACTTACAGTCACTGAGTTTCCTAGGACGAAGGTGTGTTCTGGGTGCCAGGTCTTGGTCCTTGCTCTTCTCAGGGTTACCTGGCCACAAGCCCCATGTTTTGTTATTGGCAGCCTCTGAATTTCTGTATTAATTCCTGAGCAAATATTAACCAATGCAGCCATTTGCCTGAATGTTCATTCTGTCAGAGAAGGACGATCTGAAATATCCTTGTAATCTTTTGGCATGCACCTGGCTCAGGCTTGGGGCATCTGGGGGCACTTGTATGAGTCTTTGAACCAAAGAATTCNGAATTGTAAAGAAAAAAAAAAAAGAGAGTAGAATGAAATATTGAAATTTTTGACAAAAAAATCTGGAATTCTGTACCCTGCAAAATTCTTTCAAAAGTAAACTAGAAATACTTCTTCAGATAAACAAAAATTGAGGAAATTTATGGCCAGGAGACCTGTAGTGCAAGAAACGTTTTCAAGAGTTAACAGAGAAAAAGAAAATGAAATACATCAAAACTTGGGCTGACATAAAAAAGGGCATCAAAGAAGGTATATGTTAAAGTGGAAAAAAAAAACCAACCTTATTTTTCTTAGCCTTAATTGATCTAACAGATAACAGTTCATTCAAAATAATAATGGCAAGAATGTATTTTATTATGCAAGTACACATCTATTATAAAAGCATTTATGTTTTCTTATACAGGCTTTCTTTTAAAGTAGGTTCTTTTAAAGTAGTTAATGGAGCCCAGAGTGGGTTGGAACTCACAACCCCAAGATCTGACAGCAATGATACAAAGGATGGGCAGTGACTGGGGAGTGGGGGAGGTTATGATTATTTTGTCATTTAAAATATACTACCTGTGAAGTGACATAGTATAATATGAAAGCGTACTTGGATTAGCTATAAATATATATTGGAAACTGCAAAAAACAAACAAACAAACAAACAAAAAATCCAAACCCTTAAGTATAATCCTCAAGCTAAGGGAAAAGAGAAAATGGAATCACATACAATACTCAATTAAAGCTGCAAAAGGCAGAAAAAGAGTGGAAGGCAAAAATAGGAACTAAGAATAAGATCAACAAATAGAAAACAAGAGCAAATATGACAGAATTTAATCCAGCTATATGAAATAATTACTTTAAACATTAATGGTCTAAATACAACAACTGAAGGGCAGACATTTCAGGGTGGATCAAAAACAAGTTCCAACTACATATTGTCTACAAGAAACCCACTTTAAACATAAGGATATGTATAGATTAAAGTAAATAAATGAAGAACCATACACTGTATTACTATAAACCAAAAGAAAGCAGGGTAGTTGCATTAATTTTAGAAAAGAGCAGACTTCAGATGAACGAAAGGTATCAGGGGTAAAGGATGATAACGGAGCCAATTTTCCAAGGAGACATAACAATCCTTAACTTGTATACATCTGATAACAGAGAGTCAAACTAGGTGAGGCAAAAACTGATAGAACTGCAAGGAGAAATTGATGTATCAACTATTACAGGTGGAAACTTCAACAGTATTATATCAGAAATGGACAAATCCAGCAGGCAGAAAATTAGGAAGGACAGAGTTGAACTCAAAAACACCATCAATCAATTACATATAATGGACATCTGTAAACTTCTTCATCCAACAACAGCGAATACACATCCTTCTCAAGCTCACATGGAACATTCACCAAGATAGAGCACAAATCCTTAGAGCACAGAGCTTAAACTTGTAAGAATAGAAAATGTAGAATGTTTGCTCTCAGACCACAGTGGAATTAAACCAAGAATCAATAAAAGAGAGAGGGATGGAAAATTACAAGGTACATGGAGATTAAACAATGACTTATAAATAATAAATGGGTCAAAAAAGAAATCTTAAGTTTAAAAATATTCTGAACTAAATTAAAATTCAAACACAATTTATCAAAATTCATAGGATACAGAAAAAAACAGTGCTTAGGAGGAAGTTTATAGCACTGAATGTGAGCGTTACATATAAGAAAACTCAAATGTCAATAAGCTCAGCTCTCACCTTAGGAAACTAGAAAAAGATGAGCAAATGAATTCCAAACTAAGAAGAAAATAAATAATAAAACTTAGAGTAGAAATCAATAAACTGAAAATGGGAAATCCACAGAGAAATATCAATGAAAACAGAAGCTGGTTCTTTAAAACGATTAATAAGATTGATAATCTGGCCACACTTGCAAGAAAAAGAAAAAGAAAAGATAGAGGACACGAATTACTAATATCAGAAGTGAAAATAAGAATATCATTACACATCCATGGACGTTAAAAGGACAATCAAGGAATACTATGAACAACTCTATACCCACAAATTTGACAACCTAGATTAAATGGACTAATTTCATTAAAGACACAATCTGCCAAAACTCGTAAGATATACACAAGCTGAATTCACCTACATCTACTAAAAAATAATAATAATAATTAATTAATAACTTCCCAAAGCAGAAAGCACCAGACCCAGCGAGGTTCAATGATAAATTCTAACAAACATTTAAGGAAGGATTTACACCTATCGTCCATAGTCTCTTTTGGTTTGAAAAAAGAGGTCATACTTTCTAACTCATCCCTATGAGACAAATATTATCCTAATAATAAAACCAGAGTAATATATTATAAGAAAAAAATACTACAGTTCCTCATGAAAATAGATGCAAAACTCCTCAAGAAAACATAATGTATAAATATAATTATGTATTATGACCAAATGAGATTTATCCCATGAATACAAGGCTGGTTCAACATTTAAAAATCAATTAATAGGGGCGCCTGGGTGGCACAGTGGTTAAGCGTCTGCTTTCGGCTCAGGGCGTGATCCCGGCGTTGTGAGATCGAGCCCCACATCAGGCTCTTCTGCTATGAGCCTGCTTCTTCCTCTCCCACTCCCCCTGCCTTGTGTTCCCTCTCTCACTGGCTGTCTCTATCTCTGTTGAATAAATAAATAATAAAACCTTTAAAAAAATCAATTAATGCAATCCAGCACAGGGACAGGCTACAGAAGAAATATCATGTTATCATATCAAGCGATGCAGAAAAAGCATTTGATAAAATCAAACACACATTCATGATAAAAATTCTCAGCAAACTAGGACTAGAAGGGAACTTATTCAACTTGATAAAGAATGTATACAAAAAACTTACAGCTAACATCACCATTTAAGGTGAGAAACTACAAGCTTTCCCTATCAAGAGCAAAGCAGCATGCCCCTCTCACCACTGCTTTTGAGCATATTAGAAGTCCTAGTAAATGCAATAAGACAGGAAAAGCAAATAAATGTTATAATCATTGAGAAGGAAGAACTAAAAGTGTCCTGGTTCACAGATGACATGTTAAAAATCTGAAAGAACTGACAAAAAAACAAAAACAAAGAAAAACTCCTTAGAACTAATAAGTAATGATAGCAATGTTGCAGTACGCAGAATTAATATACACAAATCAATTGCTTTCCCATAGGGTGGGAGGATAGGTGAAATAGGTGAAGGGAATTAAGAGGTACTAACTTCCAGTTTTATTTTTTATTATTTTTTATTTTTTTTAAAGATTTTTATTTATTTATTTGACAGAGAGAGACAGCCAGTGAGCAAGGGAACACAAGCAGGGGAGTGGGAGAGGAAGAAGCAGGCTCCCAGCGGAGAAGCCTGATGGGGGGCTTGATCCCAGAACACTGGGATCACGCCCTGAGCCGAAGGCAGACGCTTAAGGACTGCACCACCCAGGTGCCCCTAACTTCCAGTTTTAAAATAAAAAAGGCATGGAAATGGTAAGTACTACATAAATAACATAGTTAATAACATTGTAATAATATTGTATGGTGACACATGGCAACTATACTTTTTGTGTGACCAATGAGGAATGTATGTAATTGTCAAATCACTATGTAGTACCACTGAAACAACCATAATACTGTATGTCAATTATACTTTAATTAAAAAAAGACACATGTAAAAAAAATACTGTTTTCCTATATACCAACAAAGAATGAGTGTAATTTAAAATGAAAAACACAATACCATTTTAATAGTACCCACCCCCCAAAATGAAATACTTTGGTGTAAGTCTAAAAATTGTGTACAGGATCCGTGAGAGAAACTTCTAAACTCTGATAAAAGATATCAAAGAAGAAATAAAAAGAAAGATGTTCCAAGTTCATGAATAAGACTATTCAATACAGTCGAGATATCTTCCAAAATTGAACTGTGAATTCAATGCAATACCAAAGTATCAGCAAGTTATTTTGTGGATACTGAAAAAGTGATTCTAAAGGTTACACAAGGAATCAAAACTCCCAGAACAGCCAACACAGTATTGAAGGAGAAGAACACGTTGGAGAACTGACATTACTAAATTTCAACACTTATGATAAAGCTACAGTAAAATAAGTACAGTGTGGAACTGACAAACGGACACATAAATAGATCAATGCAACAGAATAGAAAGATCAGAAAAGACCTGCATGAATATGGTCACCTGGTACCTGGCAAAGGAGCAAATGAAGTAAAACGGAACAAAGAGAGTCCTCACAAGAAATGATGCTGGAACAAGAGGAAACCCAAATGCAAAAGAATGTAGACATAGTCCCAACACCTTCCTGAAAATTAACTCAAAATGGATCACAGACCTAAATGTAAAACATAAAATTATAAAGCTCCTAGAAGATAACTTAGGAGAAAACCAAGATGACATTGGTTTTGGTGATGGCTCATTTGATTGAACACAAAAGTGCAATCTATTAAAGAAATAATTGATGATCTGGACTTCGCTAAAGTTAAACATTTCTGCTCTATGAAAGACACTGTTACAAGAATGAAAAAAATTAGCCAAAGACTGGGAGAAATTATTTGCAGAAGGCATATCTTATAAAGGATTGTTCTCTAAAATATACAAAGAATTCTTAAAACAGTAAGAAAACAACCTGATTAAAAAATAGGTCAAAGGGGAGAGGTTAAGATGGCGGAGGAGTAGGGGACCCCTTTTTCAGCCGGTCCCCTGAGTTGAGCTGGATAGGTACCAGACCAGCAGGAACATCCACGGAATCAGCCTGAGACGCAGGAAGATACATCTGGATCTCTACAAATGAACATCTCCAGTGCTGAGTATCGAGGTACGAAGCGGGGAGCCGTGACACCTCGCACAGATATCGGAAGCTAAACAGAAGGGGGAGGGAGCCGCCGTGTCAGGGCGCCGGGAAGCGGTAGCACCCTGCACGCGGGAGCGGACATACCACGGACCCGCACGCTTGAGACAGCAGACTGAGAACGGGAGCTCCGGGAGCGCGCGCGGGACGGCTGGCAGTTGGCAGGCCACCTGCACGGGGGAGCAGGTGGACTCGCGGACGGCACCCGCGAGACAGCAGACTTAGAACGCGAGCTCCAGGAGCGCGCGCGCAGGGCGGCTGGCGGGCCACCTGCACCGGGGAGCGGGCGGACCGCGGACCCGCACTCTGGAAACGGCAGACTGAGTCCGTGAGCCGGGAGCGTGCACCACCAAGCATCTCACGGAGCTCCGGAGCTCCGGTGTGCTCACTGGATCGAGGCTGAGACCGGGAGCTCCGGGAGCGTCCGCGGGGCGGCTGGCGGCTGGAGGGCCACCTGCACGGGGGAGCAGGCGGACTCGCGGTCAGCACCCGTGAGACACCAGACTGAGACGGGGAGCTCCGGGAGCCCGCGCGGGGCGGCTGGCGGCTGGCGGGGTTGGAAACACAAAGGACAGAGACGTGCCGGCCCTGGAAGTGAGGGCTGGGACGCCGGGTGTGGGGCGCACAGCCCGGGATGCTGCAGGGTTGAGCAGCACCAACAGAAACAGAGTTAAAGTGGCCAGAACATCAGTGGAGAACGATCCGCGATCCCTCTGTTCTGAGACAGAGGCTGAATTTCAGCCGCTGCTGCTCTCTCAGAAGAGGCATAGCAAACCGCCAGGGAAAGCCGCCAGAGAACAAAAGCCCGGAAATACCGGCTCACAGGGTGCCCATCCCCATCCCCCCTCGCAAGGGACACAGAGACTCTACCCAAACAGGGTTTTCTGAGTACCGGCAGGCAGGCCCCTCCCCCAGAAGGCAGGCTGAAAAATCAAGAAGCCCACAACCCGGAGCGCCTGAGTGGCGCAGTCACCAAGCACCTGTCTTCGGATTAGGGTGTGATCACAACGCTCCGTAAGGAGTCCCTCATCGGGCTTCTCCACCGGGAACCTGCTTCTTCCTCTCCCACTCCTCTGCTTGGGTTCCCTTTCTTGCTGACTGTCTCTCTCTCTCTCAAATAAATAAATAAACTCTTTAAGGAAGAAGCCCACATCCCTAAGATCTCTATAAAACAAGGGCGCACGGCCTGGGTCCCAGTCAACACTTGGGCTCTGGACAACCCTGCAATCTCTCTTCATCAGAATGACGAGAAGGAGAAGTCCCCCCCAGCAAAGAAAAGATAATGAGTCTGTGGCCTCTGCCACAGAATTGGCCTCGGCCACAGAATTAATACATATGGATGTATCCCAATTATCAGAAATGGAATTCAGAGCAACAATGGTCAAGATGATGAGTAAACTTGAAAAAAGCATCAGAGAAAGCGTTGCTGAGAATATAGAATCCCTAAGGGCAGAAATGAGAGCGAATCTGACAGAAATTAAAAATTCTATGGGCCAAATACAGTCAAAACTAGAGGCTCTGACGGCCAGGGTCACCGAGGCAGAGGAACGCGTTAGCGAATTGGAGGATGGGTTAGTAGAAGAAAAAACGAAAATAGAAGCTGGTCTTAAAAAAATCCACGCCCACGAATGTAGATTACGGGAGATTACTGACTCTATGAAACGATCCAATGTCAGAATCATCGGCATCCCTGAAGGGGTGGAGAAAAACAGAGGTCTAGAAGAGATATTTGAACAAATTGTAGCTGAAAACTTCCCTAATCTAGCAAGGGAAACAAGCATTCGTGTCCAAGAGGCAGAGAGGACCCCATCCAAGCTCAACCAGGACAAACCTACGCCACGGCATGTCATAGTGCAATTCGCAAATATTAGATCCAAGGATACAGTATTGAAAGCGGCCAGGGCAAAGAAATTTCTCACGTACCAAGGCAAAGGTATCAGGATTACGTCAGACCTGTCTACAGAGACCTGGAATGAGAGAAAGGCTTGGGGGGGCATTTTTAAAGCTCTTTCAGAGAAAAACATGCAGCCAAGGATCCTTTATCCAGCAAAGCTGTCATTCAGAATTGATGGAGAAATAAAGACGTTCCAAAATCGCCAATCATTAACCAATTTCGTAACCACGAAACCAGCCCTACAGGAGATATTAAGGGGGGCTCTATAAAGGTAAAAAGGCCCCAAGAGTGATACAGAGCAGCAAGTCACAACCGATACAAAGACTTTAAAGAGAAATGGCATCATTAAAATCATATCTGTCAATAATCTCTATCAATCTAAATGGCTTAAACTCTCCCATAAAACGCCACAGGGTTGCAGATTGGATAAAAAGACATGACCCATCCATTTGCTGTCTACAAGAGACTCATTTTGAACCCAAAGATGCATTCAGACTTAGAGTAAGGGGATGGAGTACCATCTTCCACGCAAATGGACCTCAAAAGAAAGCTGGAGTAGCAATTCTCATATCAGATAGACTGGATTTTAAACTAGAGGCCATAGAGAGAGATACAGAAGGGCACTATATTATTCTTAAAGGAAGTATTCAACAAGTGGATATGACAATTATTAATATATATGCCCCCAACAGGGGAGCAGCAAGATACACAAGCCAACTCTTAACCAAAATAAAGAGACATATAGATAAGAACACAGTAATAGTAGGGGACCTCAACACCCCACTATCAGAAATAGACAGAACACCCTGGCAAAAACTAAGCAAAGAATCAAAGGCTTTGAATGCCATACTCGACGAGTTGGACCTCATAGATATATATAGAACACTACACCCCAGAACCAAAGAATACTCATTCTATTCAAATGCCCATGGAACATTCTCAAGAATAGATCATGCTCTGGGACACAAAACAGGTCTCAGCCAATACCAAAAGATTGAAATTATCCCCTGCATATTCTCAGACCACAACGCTCTGAAATTGGAACTCAACCACAAGGAAAAACCTGGAAGAAACTCAAACACTTGGAGGCTAAGAACCATCCTGCTCAAGAATGACTCGATAAACCAGGAAATCAAAAAACAAATTAAACAATTTATGGAGACCAACGAGAATGAATACACAACGGTCCAAAACCTATGGGATACTGCAAAGGCAGTCCTAAGGGGGAAATACATAGCCATCCAAGCCTCACTCAAAAGAATAGAAAAATCTAAAATGCAGTTTCTATATTCTCACCTCAAGAAACTGGAACAGCAACAGAGGGACAGGCCTAACCCACTGACAAGGAAGGAGTTGACCAAGATTAGAGCAGAAATCAATGAATTAGAGACCAGAACCACAGTAGAGCAGATCAACAGGACTAGAAGCTGGTTCTTTGAGAGAATCCATAAAATTGATAGACCACTGGCAAAACTTGTCCAAAAACAAAGAGAAAGGACTGAGATTATTAAAATTATGACTGAAAAGGGAGAGGTCACGACCAGCACCATTGAAATTGCAAGGATTATTAGAAACTTTTATCAACAGCTATATGCCAAAAAACTAAACAATCTGGAAGAGATGGAGGCCTTCCTGGAAACCTATAAACTACCAAGACTGAAACAGGAAGAAATAGATTTCTTAAATAGGCCAATTAACTATGAAGAAATTGAGTCAGTGATAAACAACCTTCCAAATAATAAAACTCCAGGCCCAGACGGTTTTCCTGGGGAATTCTACCAAACATTCAAAGAAGAAATAATACCTATTCTCCTAAAGCTATTTCAAAAAATAGAAACAGAAGGAAAGCTACCAAACTCATTCTATGAGGCTAATATTACCTTGATCCCCAAACCAGGCAAAGACCCCCTCAAAAAGGAGAATTACAGACCGATTTCTCTAATGAATATGGATGCCAAAATCCTCAACAAGATCCTTGCTAATAGAATCCAACAGTACATTAAAAGGATTATCCATCATGACCAAGTGGGATTCATACCTGGGATGCAAGCATGGTTCAACACTCGCAAATCAATCAATGTGATACATCATATCAACAAGAAAAGACTCAAGAACCATATGATCCTCTCAATTGATGCAGAAAAAGCATTTGACAAAATACAGCATCCTTTCCTGATTAAAACCCTTCAGAGTGTAGGAATAGAGGGTACATTTCTCAATCTCATAAAAGCCATCTATGAAAAGCCTACTGCAAGCATTATTCTCAATGGGGAAAAGCTGGAAGCCTTTCCCTTAAGATCAGGAACACGACAAGGATGCCCACTCTCGCCACTATTATTCAACATAGTACTAGAAGTCCTTGCAACAGCAATCAGAAGACAAAAAGGGATCAAAGGTATCCAAATCGGCAAAGAAGAAGTCAAACTGTCTCTCTTTGCAGATGACATGATACTCTATATGGAAAACCCAAAGGAATCCACTCCCAAACTATTAGAAGTTATAGAACAATTCAGTAAGGTGGCAGGATACAAAATCAATGCCCAGAAATCAGTTGCATTTCTATACACGAATAACGAGACTGAAGAAAGAGAAATTAGGGAATCCATCCCATTTACAATAACACCAAAAACCATGCGTTACCTTGGAATTAACTTAACCAGAGACGTAAAGGACCTATATGCTAGAAACTATAGATCACTTTTGAAAGATATTGAGGAAGACATAAAAAGATGGAAAAATATTCCATGCTCATGGATTGGAAGAATTAACATAGTTAAAATGTCCATACTACCCAGAGCAATCTACACTTTCAATGCTATCCCGATCAAAATACCGAGGACATTTTTCAAAGAACTGGAACAAATAGTCCTTAAATTTGTATGGAACCAGAAAAGGCCCCGAATCTCCAAGGAACTGTTGAAAAGGAAAAACAAAGCTGGGGGCATCACAATGCCGGATTTCGAGCTGTACTACAAAGCTGTGATCACAAAGACAGCATGGTACTGGCACAAAAACAGACACATCGACCAATGGAACAGAATAGAGAACCCAGAAATGGACCCTCGGCTCTTTGGGCAACTAATCTTTGATAAAGCAGGAAAAAACATCCGGTGGAAAAAAGACAGTCTCTTCAATAAATGGTGCTGGGAAAATTGGACAGCTACATGCAAAAGAATGAAACTTGACCACTCTCTCACACCATACACAAAAATAAACTCCAAATGGATGAAAGACCTCAATGTGAGACAGGAATCCATCAAAATTCTAGAGGAGAACATAGGCAACAACTTCTATGACATCGGCCAGAGCAACCTTTTTCACGACACATCTCCAAAGGCAAGAGAAATAAAAGATAAAATGAACTTATGGGACTTTATCAGGATAAAGAGCTTCTGCACAGCCAAGGAAACAGTCAAAAAAACTAAGAGACAGCCCACGGAATGGGAGAATATATTTGCAAAGGACACCACAGATAAAGGACTGGTATCCAAGATCTACAAAGAACTTCTCAAACTCAATACACGAGAAACAAATAAACAAATCATAAAATGGGCAGAAGATATGAACAGACACTTTTCCAATGAAGACATACAAATGGCTAACAGACACATGAAAAAATGTTCAAAATCATTAGCCATCAGGGAAATTCAAATCAAAACCACACTGAGATACCACCTTACGCCAGTTAGAATGGCAAAGATAGACAAGGCAAGAAACAACAATTGTTGGAGAGGATGTGGAGAAAGGGGATCCCTCCTACATTGTTGGTGGGAATGCAAGTTGGTACAGCCACTCTGGAAAACAGTGTGGAGGTCCCTTAAAAAGTTAAAAATTGAACTACCCTATGACCCAGCCATTGCACTACTGGGTGTTTACCCCAAAGATACAGACGTAGTAAAGAGAAGGGCCATATGCACCCCAATGTTCATAGCTGCATTGTCCACAATAGCCAAATCATGGAAGGAGCCGAGATGCCCTTCAACAGATGACTGGATTAAGAAGCTGTGGTCCATATATACAATGGAATATTACTCAGCTATCAGAAAGAACGAATTCTCAACATTTGCTGCAACATGGACGGCACTGGAGGAGATAATGCTAAGTGAAATAAGTCAAGCAGAGAAAGACAATTATCATATGATTTCTCTCATCTATGGAACATAAGAACTAGGAGGATCGGTAGGGGAAGAAAGGGATAAAGAAAAGGGGGGTAATCAGAAGGGGGAATGAAACATGAGAGACTATGGACTATGAGAAACAAACTGAAGACTTCAGAGGGGAGGGGGTGGGGGAATGGGATAGACTGGTGATGGGTAGTAAGGAGGGCACGTATTGCATGGTGCGCTGGGTGTTATACGCAACTAATGAAACATCGAACTTTACATCGGAATCCGGGGATGTACTGTATGGTGATTAACATAATATAATAAAAAAAAATAGGTCAAAGACCTGGGGCGCCTGGGTGGCGCAGTCGTTAAGTGTCTGCCTTAGGCTCAGGGCGTGATCCTGGATCCCTGGGATATAGCCCCTCATTGGGCTCTTCTGCTATGAGCCTGCTTCTTCCTCTCCCACTCCCCCTGCTTGTGTTCCCTCTCTTGCTGGCTGTCTCTCTCTGTGTCAAATAATTAAATAAAAATCTTAAAAAAAAAAAAAAGGTCAAAGACCTTTGCTCCTCACCAAAGATGACACAAAGATGACAACCATCTAAAAAGAGCTCACATTATACACTGTCAGGTAAATCCAAGTTAAAACAAGATACCTCTCTATACTATTAGAATGGCCAAAATCCAGAATAGTGACAATACCAAATACAGGCAAGAATGTGGAGCAAAAGGACCTCTCATTGATTGCTGGCAAGAAGGCAAAATGGTACAGTCGCCGTGGAATACAGTTTAGTGGTTTCCTACATAACTGAACATACTACTACCAAGTGATCTAGCAATCACGCTCCTCGAATTTATCCAAAGGAGTAAAAAATTGATCCCCAACTAAAATCTTGCACCCAGATATTTACAGCAGCTTTTTTTCATAATTGCCCAAACTTGGAGGCAACCAAGATATCCTTCAGTAGGTGAATGGATAAAATGTGATTCACCTAGGAAACTGAAAAGTTTTCATTATTTAAAAAAAAAAAGCTCCCGAATCATGAAATGTGAAAAGATATGGAGGAAATGTAAATACACATGACTAAGTGAAAAATGACACTCTGAAAATGCTGCACACTGTATGATTTCAAGTGTAGGACACTCTGATATAATGAGTAAAAAAGCTGAAAGATCAACAGGGGTTGGGGAAGCAAGGCATGAGTAGGTAGAACACTGAAGATGTTTAGGGAAGTGAAACCACTCTGTATGATGCTATACTCAGGGACACACGTCATTATACATTTGTTCAAACCCACAGAATTTACAACACTGAGAGGGAACTCTAATGTATAGTACTGACCTGGATGATTATGATTTGTCTATATTGGTTCATGTATGGGTAACACTCCGGTGGGGGATGTTGACAATGAGGGAAACTGTGCATAGGGGGAGGCAGAGGGTATATGCAAAATCTGCACACCTTCCTCTCAATTTTGCTATGTACCAAAAGCTGTTCTAAAAACTAAAGTCTACTAAAATATATATACACATGTATGTATGTGTGTGTGTGTACATATATATTAATGAGAATTAACTATTTTTATAGACATCAATATAGATGAATCACAAACATAACACTGGTTGAAAAAAAAGCCATACAAAATTTCAAAACCAGGAAAGCAATCAAATGACAATAACAAGTCAGAATACAGTAAACTTTACTGGGGTGTTTGCCACATTCCGGTGATATAAAGAGGGTTTCTGGGGAGTGTCAGTCTTCTCTCTCTTTACCCGAGTGATGCTTTAATGGTTCTACTCACTTTGTCAAAATTTACTAATATTTATGCTAATGAATTCTGCACTTTTATGTACATATTATAATCCAGGTTACATGCTAAATAATTAGGTCATGTTTTTATCTTCATATCCTGTTAGACTTAATGAAATTTTAAAGACTTATATGAGATTTAATTTCAAGAACAGTCCTATTTTCCTTTCTCCTTCCAGTAGAATTTGATCTTTTTTACTTGATCGTTTTTGCACTCAAATTGTGTGGAAGACTGTTCATATTCCTTCACTTTTCTTAATGACACTACTCCTGAAGTGACCACTAACCCCTTGTAGCTGCATTCATGAGTAGCTGATAATCATTTATTATGACTGGACCCTTACATCATCAAATACATTTATAGAATATTAGGTAAAGAAAATAGAAGTAAGGATCTTCCTTTTAAATTTTCTCATTTTACCCTGGGGTACATTTTACACAACCCAACAGCCTCTTACACAAAAGAAGCCAACAAAATTTGCATTCATATGTTTTTAAAATACATGGGTCAAGAAAAAATGTGATTAGATAATGTTACAAATGAGACATGCAAATTTGTGAATGAGCCGATTTCAAAACGAAAAATTCATTAAGGAGAAAGAATCAATAGAAAATACCTGATTTGGAATAAGTGGAACCATTTAAATACCTGGTTGTAGGGTACAGATAGTTAGGTGATTACAAGCATACTTGGAAATGCTTGTGTAAATATTATAATCTAGTAGGTATAAAAAAAAACACACACTAAAAGAGTGACAAGGGAATAGATGGAAAAGAGACAATAAGGAAGTCATGTTCTGAGGTCCTTTGGTCTCATCTATATTAAAACAAATGACCACAATGGTATCGCTAGAAGACTATGCAGAAGAAAAAGAAATTTCCATATAGCAATGTAACCAAGTTTACTCAGTTTTAAGAAGTATAATGTTACCTTCTCAGAAAAGACTTAAAAAATATATTTTATTCATTTATTCGCACACGTGTGAGAGAGCACAGGAATGGGGTGAGGTGGGGGGGGCAGAGGGAGTGGGAGGAGCAGACTTCCCGCCGAGCGCAGGGCTTGACCCCAGGATCCCAAGATCATGCCCCTAGCCAAAGGTAGATGCTTAACCAACTGAGCCACCGAGGCACCCCTCAGAAAAGACTTTGAGTGTTAAATATACTGTTAAAGAAAACATTTTAAAAAGAGGAAAATTCACAACGATCCTATTTACAACCTTCGTATATACATATATTTTTAACTTTGTAAAGGAGTTAGATAGTATCAACTCCCCAGTGGGCTGCCTAATTTAAGCCAACTCATCAAAGCTTGCAATCAACCCTCTCGGGAGGAACAATCAATAGCCCAGCTCCTACCTGCCAAACTGTAACTTCTACTAACGTGATTCATTCCGCAGAAAAGAGTATAGAAGGACAAGCACACTTCATTTAACGGTGTAGGTTCTGTTTACATCTAAGCTGACAGCAAGTGTATAACTATGACAATATTTTTTAATTCCTTTTTAATTCCCATCCCTGATGTACCATTCCCCAGGCTCTTCTCCCCCCTCTGGAAAAGAATAAATTGGCCAGTAAGAGATTATCTTATTTCCTAACAACTCATATTCTGGGCTCCAGTTTGCTAATAAGATATATACCATGAAGAATTCTTAACAGCCTTTAAAGAGGCTTTTGAAAGGTATCAAACAGTATATTCTAGGTATGCTTCCCACTTTCAAAAGAAAAAAATGAATGTTGGAAATTACATTTTCCAAAAAATGTCAACAAATATCATTTTTATATTTTAAATAAGCCAAAACTGGCATATAATATGGGTGTTCGGCACATATACACTCATGAGTTAGATTTCAAGGTATTTGTAATTAATTGTTGGGGTTTGAAATATATATATACACACACACATATACATATATACACATATATATATTGAAATATATATACATATACACATATATATATTGAAATATATATATTGAAATATATATACTTATTGAAATATATTATATATGTATAATATAAATATATATATATTTACCTGCTGCCTTAAAAATCTTGATATGTAAAAAAAAATAATCTTGATATGTGATTCTTCCTTACTTAAGTCTTGGAAGCTATTTTTTGTTTGTTCTGGTCTTGCAAAAAGATTTCCTTAAGTCTTTCTCAAAGTATTCTTGTATGTGTCTGATACGAGTTTTAAGCAACTATTGTTAATATTTTTATCTCTGCCACATGTGAATTCTTACTAACTTCAAAGGAACCTGTTTTCCATGTGGAAGAGATAAGTAACTCTGTGGAGGGGAGAGGAAATCAGCCCCTCAGAAGGGATGTTAACTGTCAAAGTTAATTCTGAACCACAAAAGCAAATTTAGCCGGTTATGGTATATCAAAGAAAGCAAAGTAAAGATCTGCATTCCAAAGTAAAGAATATACATATATTCTAGCTACGACCAGTGCATCTGCTAGAAGTTGCCATTATAGCACCTTATATGGGATTTTTCCAACAACAGTGAGTGTTCACCTGCATGAAATCCTAATAAACAAGATTCTATTTTATCTGTTGTCAGGTGGCCTTCGTATTCAGTCTCTAGATCCTTTCAAACTGACCCTTTTTAGCTATCCCTATTTATTAAAAAAATATATAGTTATTGAGCATTTATTCAGTACCAGGATAGTGCCTAGCACAAAGAGGGTCCTAAAGCAAAATTGGTTCAATGGGTGAGTGAATCACCAAATGAATGAATGAAGAAAAAACATTACACCATGAGAGTGCTGTTGGACATACCAAGATCAATCAGCCAAAAATCAAACCTTCAAAGAGTTTGCAGACTAACAGGCTATATGTGATAAAAATAGATACACTCTAGGTGAGGAGAGGCCTTAAAGTTCAGAGAAGACAAAGCTCACTTCCAGCTTGGGGGTTCAGAGAAAACTCCATGGAACATATGGAATTTCAGATTAGCTTTGCAAGACGCGAGCTGTGTGGAGAGAGAGTAAATAAATTTCAACTCCCAATGAGAAGCACGTGAACAAAACCAGGGAGGTGAGAAAAAATAGAAAAGAACCTCCAAATAAATAATTCGGTTTGGTTAGAATACAGGTTGGCCAAGAGAATCGAAGGTAAATAAAATAAAGGTAAGTATTTATCTGTAGAGAAATGTTATGTATTACACATAAAACCAAAGGGGTGGAATTTTATTCTGTCATCATTAGAGAACTACTAAAATCTGAGAGTAGGGGACAGATGGGGAGAGGTTAACACAGTAAGCTTCCACAGTTATCAGGTTTATATTTAAAGTAATGAGCATTTTAACACTGTAACATATAGTTGTGAAATATAAAAATTAATTTAAAAAAATGCCAACTCAATTTGTTGCCATTTCCCATCTAGAGGCAAGATGAAGAAAGTGTAAAAGAAATGAAAATAACTAAAAATCAAGTGATTAAGACTGATTTAATCTCTGCCACGAATAAGTTCTAGAACATTGGATAAAATCCTCTGAACCCCAGTATAAGCCTATGTAAATGAAGGGATTGGGTACCTGATCTCCTAGGTTCTTTCAATGCTAATACATTGTTTCCAAAATCCTACCATTATTCTTAGTCCATCATGTGAAAACTTTCTTGCTTTGACTCTGACATTTGTCAAAGGTAGAACTTCTGGGACTCGAACTAAAACATACCAAAGTTAACTGGAAACTCCTTATTTTTTCATTCTATCAGTTTGTACTGATGAAGTCTTGATTGAAATAATGTACCTTATAGAGGTGCTTGGGTGGCTCAGTCAGTTAAGCATCCTACTTATGATTTCGGCTCAGATCATGAACTCAGGGTCATGGGATTGAGCCTCGTATCAGGCTCCATGCTCAGAGGGAGTCTGCTTCTCTCCCCCTCTCCTTGGACCCCTCCCCTCACTAGTGCACACACACTCTCCCCCTCTAAGAAATAAATAAATAAATAAATAAATCTTTAAAAAAATAATGTAATGATGTGCCATATGTTGACTAACTGAATTTGAACTAAAATAAATAAATGAAAGTTTAAAAAAAATAATGTACCTTGTAGCTCTACTTACAATCAGATAGTTTTGGCCAATACACTTATTTCTTAGTTAGCACTGACTGGGTGACAATTTTATCACACTCCACCAGCTTAATAATGGGATAACTTACATGAAAAATGTGTTTTATATAATAAAAATTATACAACTAGTTATGTGTATATATACGTTTTATGTCTCTGCATAAATGTAAATATAATTTTGTTATGGTATTATAAGAATTTTATTTATGTAAATATAGTTTTGTTATGGTTTTATAAGAATTTTACAACGGACTACTTTTCTTTATAGTTTTTGGCAAAAAATGTATGTATCTATAGTTTATACATATACTTTACGTATGTAGTTTATATATTTCCTCTTCATTTACATATACACACTGTGTTTATCGACTTCAGAATCCTTTCTCTTAATTGGAAGTGACAAACTGGAAATATCTGGGAAGGGGCCTAACCCACTTGGTTAGTTTTCAGCAGTTAGGAGTAATTTTTAATCGCCCTGAATGCCCCGCTCCACTATACCACTTGGCTTTGACTTTCTAAAGGCAGGTTATAAATGCTTTGCAATTGGGTTCTAGACAAAAGGGTCCTTAGGCAGACAGTGAACTTCGTGCATTTTAGCAAGCCCACACATCAGCTTGTAGTACTGCTTCCTGTATAAGAAGACTACTCATGAGCTGAATCTCAAGGACAATTCACCTAAAAATCACCACGACTCTCGAGTTCTCTTGTGGGCCTAATACCCAACTTATAATCATTTTTATTACTGAAGAATTTTAAAGAACCGCGAAGCCAGTCTCCTGTGTTTCACCTACCATCCTAATGGAGAAACAATTGTCAGTATTATTTGGGTATTTGAATGTCGAGAAGAAACACCATGTATTACATTTTTATCTTCATCTCCCCTTTCCTAATAGAATGTCTTCTGGCTGTGAACCTCAGGAACAGGTTTTATGTCCTTTCCTTCTAATGTCATGCTCACAGAAATATACTGAGCAAATCCCTTCATCTCTCAGGTTCTCTGTTTTTTAAACTGCAAAATGGGCTTAAGGAGCTTCATTTGCCTCCAGGGTACATCCCGTGGAACTCACTAATTCATTGCAATTCATTAAACCTCACTTCCAAAAGATAACATACCACGAAAATGCAAAATATTATTAAATATTCAGAGTGAGTTTTTTCTCCGAATTTATTATCATGTTGCTCAAATGAATACTAATAATGCGAACTCTGTGGGCAACAATTTCAATTATTCATGGGAGTAGGGTCAATAATGTGTTGTCGGTGGATGTGCCGGGCAACGTATTTTCACCTATTCAATACGATGGTTTCTGACAAAAACTCCCTCTCCAGGGAATGTGAAATGAGATGTTTTAGGCAGCTATGCCTTTTAACAACTCTTCATCTGATATACAACTTTATAGGAAAGTTTCTGCAATCTGTGTCAAACTCTTTGTCTTCAGGGAGACCAATTCACCTGCATCAAACCTTCATATCCTCAAATGAATGGGAAAGGCTGGAAGGCAAGAGGGCCGTGCAGAAAAGGAAAAAGAAAGTGACATAAATCAAGAGAGAGAGAAGTCAAACACATCCTAACCGGGTTGAATACAGAAACTCAT
This sequence comes from Ailuropoda melanoleuca, assembly GCF_002007445.2. Lineage (NCBI taxonomy): Eukaryota > Metazoa > Chordata > Mammalia > Carnivora > Ursidae > Ailuropoda > Ailuropoda melanoleuca. The sequence continues at coordinate 9,033,945 of NC_048220.1, read as the reverse complement.
ACCAAGGAAATGAAATATGCACTAAATGGGCAATTTATTTTTTCTGGAAAGAACCTTCTGTCTTCAGAATGAGTTGAGATTCTAAAAAGAAAAAAACGTGCATTAGGAAGATGCCATACTTTTCAGTTAAGAGCGAAGATGTTAAGAGTCATCAAAATGGGGCTTCAGAACAGACAAATGAGGACAATGGATAAATTTACGTATGAAGATGAGCTTCCTATGCTGGATGAATTATTTGTGAAATGCTTTAGAATTTGAGTTTTCTAGGTAAGCACTGTTGGTTGTAGGTGTAATAAAACGGTAATTATGCTAAGGGCACATTCTTGACAAATATAACCTATTGGGCACAGACATCTTCATTTGTCAAGTGAACTCAGATTTCTATCATGATTTACTGGGAAGATCATGAGTAAGACCATCAGCCCTATGCTTAAGGGAAGGATTCCAGAAGTCAAAGGCATTTGCTGCTCAAAGGTATTTCCCTAAGGTTCGCCATTAGGAAGATATTTTTAATTAAACTCCAATTTTGAAACGGTTCCTCTGATTAAAGACAGAAGTGTTACCACTGTGGGGGCCGAGGGCAGGCTGCCCAAAATATACCACAACGGCATATTGATTATTTTGCCTTTAAGCTACTAGAAAACCAGCTTGTGCAATGATACTCAGACCCTCCTCTGTATCCCCAAAAGAAGCAAATAAATCTTCCATATGAAATGTACACTCCCTGTCCTAAGTACAAAAAACATCCTTACTACCAGAGACAGGAATTGTAAAACTGAGAAAGGTGTAGCAACAAACCTTCTTACTTCTTTTGCTAATATACTCCCTCAACTCATGTTCCATTCGGAATTCCTTATAAATTAAAGCCCCCAAACATCTGTTTTCCTTATCCTGTCAAATTCTCACAAATTTATTGTCCCTTTATATAAACTGTATAAACACTGCCCTTCTTGGTCATATGTTTGGGTCTCAATTTTATGATCGGACCTCCACACACATATAATAAAACCTTGTGTTTTGTTTTGTTTTTTCTACTGTTTGTCTGTCTTGTGCCAATTTAATTCTTAGTCCAGTTAGAAGAACTCAAAGGGTAGAGGAAAATTTTTTCTTTCCCTACACTCACAAAACCCTCTGTGTTCTTTCACATATTGCTATTAAGAGCCACTTAGAGTGATTACTCAGAGCCTTTCAATTATTTCACTTAGAATTCTTGGGAAAAAAAATACATGAAGCAAGCTGTTTATTAGCCACATTATTTATCATGGTAAGTTCTGGCAATATTCTTATTTCAATAGCTGTTAATTAGGATATTATACAACCATAAATACAACAACTATGAGGACATGAAGAACTCTTGAAAATAGTTGAAAATAAAAACTTGAAAACAATAATATACAAATATATACATACTTTACAAATATCTAATTATATACATTCAAAAATATAGAAAAAAGTACTAGATTCCATTTAGAAATATGTAAAATTATGGATGAAATTTAGCTTCTGTGATGTTTTAGTGTTTTAATCCTTGTGTTCCATAGTGAAGAAAATGAAGAAAAAGAAAATTAAGGCATTAAAGGACCCATTTAATCCATTAGTACACTGAGATAAATGCATTTGTATTATTCAAGATAGATGTGTTTGGTTGGCAAAATAGAAAAAGTTAAAAAGTTAATTATATATTGAATATCTACTATGTGTCAGACAGAAAAGTGATTTAAACCCCCAACAAGCTTAACAGATCATTGCTAGTCTTCTCACTTAGAAATTAGGAAGTCAACACTTCAAGAGCTAGAATGATGTGTTTTATGTTCCAGAACTGGCAGAAGCCTGTCTGACTCATGTGCTTTCCCTGCCATTCACGTTGTCTCCACCCAGATATGTGGGGATGCCTGGAAAGTGCAATTTGAGCTGGGATCCACCAGGGATTCTGCTCAGATGATCATGTCTTGGGGCAAAATGCGACATGGCACTACCAGATGTTGGAGGGAGAAGAGACAGGGAAAAGAGGTGAAGTCCCCTCCAAAAATATTCCATTTTTAGCAACTCAGAACTGTCTTTGTTACTATGATTTCAAATGTCTTAACTGTTGTCACTTTGAGATAAAATACCCATATTACACAAAAGCAAAGTAAGGTATTTTAATTCACAAGTAGCTTGGTCCACCTGGGACTACAAAAGCTAAGACTGTTCTTCTCTCTTGGAGAGAGAGGCACATGAAGTTCAAATTAATTATGTGAGCTGGGGACTCAAGGGGAATATTCTCCATCTAATATCTGGAAGCATTTCCATGAGGAAGGACCATTGTCTTTAAGGACTGATTACTTGGCAATAAAAGGAAGTAGGAAATCAAAAAAGGCACAAAAACAAGTTGTACAAGGCAGGAATATGGTCTCTAAAAATGAACATTTGCAGATATTTAGGGCTCCACATAATTCACTTATTAAATATTCTCCAAAGAGTTAGAAGGAACCCATTAAGAATTCCTCTCACTGAACTAAAAAAAATCTTAGGTGGCTTAGTGCCTGCCATTGATCCCTTTTCCTGACCTCCATGGAAAGGAGAACCTTCACTTCCCCAGAATGTAAGAAGAGGAGGAGGAAAAGGGAAAGAAATGTAAAGGGTAGCAACACTAACCTAACCATCTTCAATATAAGCCAAAATATTCCTTGGTGATAAAGGACAGGTTATTCAAGATAGACCCTCCATCAGTCACCTGCCTGCCGTGGTCATGTCTGAGACATCTGTCCTCTAAGCTAGTGTGATTCCCCCGACCTGTCATCTTCTGGAGACATGGGAGTATAGAAATCCTGGTGCCCAGGAATGGAATTCTTGACCTATGCTAACTAGGCACTGCTTTGATCTTGCCACCAATCAAGACAAGACTTACAGAGATCTATAAACTCTAAGAAGTTTGTGTTTTTTCATCTACTTCCCAAGCCACTGTCTTTCTGCAAACTGCCCTTGAAGTAGCACTATGGAGTAAGGATGGATGGACAGATGGTAACTTATTTAATTACACCACCAATAAAAGCAACACAGTGATACAGGCATATACAGAGACACGAAGATGGTCTTAAAAAGATTTAACTATAGATGTAGCCACTGGCTTACAGTCAAATAAAGTTCCCAATTCCACTATTTAAATTCTTATTTATGTTTCTCTTTTGGAGAGTAGCCATTTAAATTTGAGAATACTCTATACCTTAATTTTAATTATGAATATACTAATATGTTGCTTAATTTCTTATCAACGAAGGCAGTATTTTTTTTTAAAAGAACTTGTGAATTTCAGGTATTACATGAGTATCTTGGGGTGATAATGAAATAAGCCATCTTAATTAATGCATTGTTAACTGAGGCAAGAAGATAATTAATGCATTCGTATTCCTCTTCCTTCCTTTTACCACACAGGTGAAATTTAGCCAAGATGTATACACCTGTGGACCATATGGCTTTGAGGTATTGTTACACTTACACACACACACTATATATATATATATATGACTGCAAACATTCTAGTTTAGCCTCCTAAAAGATGATTCTGAAACTACATCAATGTCTCTCAAAGTCTCACTCTTGATCGGATTCTGTGGACAGGTATACTGGCTGCTTCAGGAAAAGCATGATTTGAGTATTTCTAACCTGTTTTTCTTTGTTGGTTTAATTCAGTTTTGCCTGCTGATGAAAACCTGACATTTTAATTACTCGATTTTCACTATGTAGAAAATGCTAGCCTTTCTTGTTGAGTAAGTTATTTTAGGGCAAAGATGAAATTCAACTTAGGAAAGTCGGCCTATGAAAAAGGAGAGGAGGAGCTGGTTTGTAATGGGAACAAACTCTTACTCATTGAGATAAAATGTTATCATTTGCTCAAAAGAGGTATCAGTGAAGCTGAATTAGTTCAAAGGTCTATTCTTTTGAAAATGTTGTATCTTTCAAATTATTGATGATGTGATAAGGATATCTTTCAGAATTCATCATGCTAAGTTAATTCATTGAGTTAGAAGGTTGAATTTCTGTGCTCAATGTAGGTATTCCTGATCTTTATAAAATTAAGCATGAGTTGAGATTTTTTTATAAATGATTTTTTCCTTTGAGTTTCTAGAGGATGCATAAAACATATCTACTGATTTTCAAAAGGAAGTTGCATCATTTGGGAGTTGGAAAATGCAAGCAGTTCAGCATTACTTCTCAGAAAGAACATCAGAGGAATTGCAATTAGCTGAGTACAGAGTTGAGCTCATTAGACAAATAGTCTGTATGTATCTATCGCTCTCTCTCTCCTATATCAATCTACCATCTATGTCCTTATCATCTCTATCTTCAGCATCTATCACCTATTTTTATCTACTTTTATCATTTATCTAACATCTATTTTAATCTACCACCTATCAATGTCTACCATCTGTCTCTCTATCATCTATCTAGCTATCAACCATTGATCCATCTATCCATCCATCCATCCATCCATCCATCCATCCATTCATCCATCAGTCTACCTATGTATCTACATATCTTTTTATCTCAGTCCAGCTTGCTTTTCCTGAAAGCCTTCCTTATATCCTTACAGTAGATGATAAGTTGTCAGGTGACACTAAAGCAGTAATATCCCCAGCAAAACCAAGCAGCTTTTTCATTATCTGTCTTCCTAATAGCTGGAAGCCTACATTCTTGTTCTTTTGTCCTCTGGAGCATAGGTGTGTTAAGACTAAGGGCAGGATATAATTTATCTTTCAACATGGAGCAAGGGCACATTTGAGAGTGAAAGGAGACACCTTTAACAATTCAACAGGGTGACTGGCATACACCAGGAGAGTCACATGAAAACAGGGACTCATGATTATTGCATCCAACACCCACTTACATTTAAAACCCAACTGCATTCTACTGTCAAACGGTTTACTTTCATTCACAAATCTTATGACTTCTTTGCATGTTTATGGCATTTTCCAATTTGAAAGATTAGCTGACTTTATGTTTACTTCAGGACAGCCAGCCAATATGGCCCCTAGATTTATAAGGGTTCTCTCTGAGCTCACAGGTGTCTTGTTTGGTAATAATAAGAAATATTTATGACCTTTTCTGTCAAAAGTGGCAAGTTATTACCTGTAAATTGCCAGATGCATTGTTTAAAGTTTCCAGATGGATCAGTGTTCAGCTGCTGTTACTATAATTTCATGGTATGTGCTGTCCTATCGTTCTTGAGAAATATTCTCTTCCAGGTGGCAGTTTCTCATTCCCAAATTATAGTAACGTTTAAAGCAAGCCAATGTATGGTTTATTCCAAGAGCACCATTGTGCTAACATGTAAGGACAGTGCCCCAGATACCTTGGCCAATGGACCAATTTTTGCCTTAAGAACGGATCGAGCTAGGTCAAAAGTTGACGTTAAAAAATCTGCTTTATGCCATTAATCCTCATCACTGTAAGGCAATGCAAAATTGGACACCAAAAATGAGTATCACGACTACTGTCTGGTTCCTTCTCATTATTCGGTTCCCAACTCTAGTAGTATCTCATCAGAGCAAACAGTCTTGGAGAATGGACACCCCACTTAATTTTAAATGTAAAATTCTTCATAGTCCCACTGGCACCTATTTAGTTTAATTATTAATCATTTCCTATAATAATTTAAGACCCGAAAGCTGGGGGTGGGAAGAAGGGGTTGGGACCTTATTTGTTTAGGTCATCAAATACAGTAGAAAGGCAATATGCATGTAATACGTAATGAAACAAATGTGCTTTCAGAAATTCAGGGGCTTGTTTACTTCACTTTTCCAATATGAAGGGATTGCCATGAGAACTTGGTATGAAATTTTCCACCTCTGATGCTGTCCTCCTTTTTTTTTCCAATAAATGGATTACTGAGATATTAAGATTCTGGAAGGTGTGGCTTTCAGAGCTGTAACTAGATTTATATCTTAAAAATTTGGTGACTGCAGGAGCCAAGCATCAAAATGGCAGCCATTCCCAAGGCCCTCATGGAAGAGTATCTGTGGCAATGATCGACCCATCCTCCTGACCACAGCTGACTGGACAGGAGTGACATGAAGCTCAAAAAGAAACTCATGTAGAGGTTTGCCCGGGGTCTTCATTATGGTATGACGCCAAAGCTCTTCCCAAATAAGAAAGATGGTAATTAAATGAAAACTCAGGGGGAAAAGGATGACTTGGTTTACGCAGGAGAATAAACAACACTAGTTAAGTGACACTGACAGAAACAGATGAAGAATGAGGAAATTCTGCTTCTAGATGTTGACCAAATAATCCCTTCAGCTGAACTCCCAAGGATCCTATCATGAGGCACAATTATCCTGTAGCTCCCATTCTTCACAGGCCAAGCTCTTTGTCTTCCATTAGGTTTCTCAGAGGCCTGATCCATGGTGTCCTCATGTGTCCTTACAAAAAACTTTCTAATGGGGAAATAACCTAAACGAGTCTGTTCTCCGTAAGTACAAGAACCCTGTATCATTCCAAGGAAGAGAAAATTCTCCCTGCAAAAAAAAAAATTCAATTTGACTTAAAACAATTATGTTTGACTTAAAAAATACTTGCCTTGCCCATGAAAAATGACCTGTGAGATATTATATGAAATCACACCACTTCCAGCAAAGTTTTGATATTGTCAGGATGACTGACAAGGTAACACCCAATCTGGGCTTCATATTGGGGAAGGGGGGCGGTGACTGTCACTTCCCAGATTTAGCCAATGAACCAAGGACAGCGGAGTCAACTCCACTGCCCCTTTATCTCCTCTTCTGCTTCCTTCTTGCCTTCCTTTCCTTCCTCTTCCTCTTCTTTTCTGCTACTTGTTAAAGATCTTCACCTTCTCCTCCTTGTCTTTCTCCCCTCTTCTCTCTCTCTAGCTCTCCCTTTCTGCTTCTACCTTATCAGAGCACTGTTATTTTCCCAGTCAATAGTATTAGCTACCACTATAAGTGTAAATGCATTATAAATCAGAAGCTACTATTTGCACAGATATTGAATCTAGAAAATGCTATCGACAAAAGTTACATGCAAGATCTGCTGTAGGACAGATCATACTCAGAATACTTGCTACGCAGAATGTGTGTGGATGTGTTTCAGGTAACACTGTATCCGATTTCTAGACATGTAAAAGAAATTACTTTTTAAAAGAGAAATACTTCAGGGGCGCCTGGGTGGCACAGCGGTTAAGCATCTGCCTTCGGCTCAGGGCGTGATCCCGGCGTT
>NC_048220.1:8998918-9026693 GCF_002007445.2 Ailuropoda melanoleuca | reverse complement strand
CTCTGCTATGAGCCTGCTTCTTCCTCTCCCACTCCCCCTGCTTGTGTTCCCTCTCTCGCTGGCTGTCTCTATCTCTGTCGAATAAATAAATAAAATCTTTAAAAAATAAAAAAATAAAAAAAATAAAAGAGAAATACTTCAAAGGCATATGACAGCCACTGTCTTTTACCATCATTATATCATCATTATAATTACAAGACTGAAAATTCACCACAAGCAAGACTTGCAAATATATCTTCCAAGTGTATCTCTTAATGGTAAATAACACTAATTAATTTGGAGGCACATTACTATGTGACTCAAACCTCAATCTAGAATTTTATTTCTGTATAATTAAAATGAACTAATTCATAAAGAATCATTTTTTAAATTTTATAGAAAAATGAATCTCTTAAAGGTTGTATCTTCGGGTTAATTAAAAATGGTTTATTCCATTTCTGAGCTAATTACTAAAACTTAGAATCCATAAATAGGCATAATGGAAGAAATGCTTTTGTTGTCTATGACCTTCTAAATCCATGGTGAATTCATGAAATGTCTGTCTGCCCATGGGATACACAATTAAAATCATCACGCGAAGGGCTTTTTATCCAATTAAATGGAAAATGAATTGTCTCTCCTTAATTTATTTCTTCAGGGAACAGATATTCACTACATTTTATTCTTTGTACCAGGAGGCGTTATTTGTCAGAGAGTTTCCAAGTTTCATTTTTCTGCTGGCATTTTGCTGACTAAACTGGTCGTCTGCAGTAGCCACCATCAATATAAAAGTTGAGGTAGGCTTCATTTCATTCAAGCATTTAATTTCAAAGGTTGGTCCAGACTGTGCTGTGCAAGAAACATTGTACCAGTGGGTGTTACTGCTCTCAGTTAAGCTGACAAAAACCTGTGCTTCTCTGTTCCTTCAATACAGAAGCGGTTAGTGCCGTCTAAAGCCAAGTCTGAATTTTGCCCGCTTTGAGCTCTGCCCATTGCCAATCTGTGCTGGGATTGTGTGATAAGCAACCATTGCTGTCTGTCTCTGGATTTTTCCTGACCAGTCCACAGTCATCTATTTCAGGATTCCTTTGGCACCCAAATGCCCTGTAAGAAAATGGCGATCTTTTAAGAAAGACAAATCCGGTATCACTCACTATTTTAAACCCTCACTGTTTTAAAGGCTTCTCATTAAAATTAGAAAGAAATACTGTTTTTTTATGGCAGAGGAAGACCTCATGCCATGTATGCCTGCTTCTTCCTTCCAGCTTGTCTTTTACTGATCTTTTCCATGATCATTCAGCAGGCCCCAGCCACAAGAGCTGTCCTTGAACTTACTGAACATTTCCTGACTTAAACTACCCTGCGTTCTTAATTGCTTCTATATGGTCAACTTTGGATGTTTGCTTTGCTGGTTTCCTCTTAACCACTCAAGTTTTGGTTCAAGTGTTACTTTTTCAGAATGATCTTCAGTGAATTCCTTGTGGAAAGCTTAACTCTGTCAGTTTCTATTTCATTGGGTCATTTAATTTTCTTTCATTAATTTTTGCATATACTGCCATCCCTAATTGCCTTATGTGTTTTTTGATTACTTGTGTATCGATTTCTCTATCCCCTCACAAGAGTGTACGGTCCACAAGGGCAAAAATTGGTTAGTATTAAATGAATGCATGAAGAGAAAAAGAAATTCTTTCTCTAGTTCTAGGTTCTTTACAGTTCTTGAGTCTTCTTTTCCTGCTTTGACTTCTCTGTCATTGTGAATTCTTCACGTTCCTTTCTTGACAATTCAGGTTAGGCTTGCTCTCTGTGCCTCCGACTTTGACATCTCTCTAGTCTATAACCGCAGCACCGTGCATCCCAGTTAAGGGTAATGGGAACCCTTGGGATGTGCCTTAGTGGCCTGGCAACCTAAATAGAATGGTCCAATTCTCACACAGTCTCAACCCAAATGGCGAGGGAGAATTGATCTCTTTGTAATTAATTTCATTGATCCAAAGAAAGTAAACGAGGATCTATCAAAGTACATTTGTTTCCTGTGTGGGAGATATGCAGTAATAAAGCCTCTGCCGGAGCAGGCTTATAATGGCTTGCAAAAGCCCATTGTTAAACACTCAGGAATTTCGAGAGCCACTTGTTAAACTAACACGGTAAATGTATTTATACGGACACATTGGCAAATGTGACATAAAGAGGCCTTGTCCTCTCAGACACATTTTATCAGTCTATCGCCAAATATATTATCCTTTCTATGACGGTCTTTATGTGATTTAGTTTTTTTGAGCTTTTATTTATTTATTTGAGAGAGAGTCAGAGCCCATGAGCAGGGGGAGGGGCAAGAGAGAGGGAGAAGCAGGCTCCCAGACTTGGGGCTCGATCCCAGAACCCTGGGATCACAGCCTGAGCTGAAGGCAGACGCTTAACCGAATGAGCCACCCAGGCGCCCTACTTTGTGTGACTTTAGCTTTGATCTGTGTGAGGGCAAAATCACTCTTTCTGTAATGATGTAGGCAAAGGGACTCGGGCTGGTTGAAGACATGTCTGAAGGAGATATATCCTAAAATCTGACCTGTCATCCTTACGAAGTTCAGAACATCCACAGGACTAATTTTTCAAAAAAACACCCAAGCCTTCTTGTACTGCTAAGGTACAGGAAGGGGGTGAGTAAATTTCCACTTTCATGTTAATCGTACAGGCTTGCCGTTGGTGCTCCGTGATACCCTGCTCTGACATGAAAAACCGAATCAGAGCAAGAGTCACACAAGGTCAGAGACATCTAACTTTAGTCATCAAATCTTGAAGCTCAAAGCAGTAGGACCAGCAGTAGTCGGCTAATCTCCCAGAATCAACACGTTCTTTGGCATTTTAATAAATCTGAGCTTTCAGTTCACCTAGTTAGAAATTTTTCTTTGTCCAAAGAGTGCTGGTATGTGATTGGCAGTTGAGGTGTTAGGGGACTGTCATGGTGCCTCACGGCTATGGGAAGAGCTTGAGTTTCCTACCCCTACTGGGGAAGAGAGTTCTGAGTTTCAGGGGAGACTTACAGCCCAGTATTCCCAGAGCGTAGAAAGAATCAAGGCCAGTAGGCTTGCCATCCTCCGCATTTCTTCCTTTCCCCAAACCAGATCCTGATAAATCCCACTTATTTTTAAGGCCTGCTATGATCTCCACACATTAGTTCTTAGTTTCCCATAGATGGGACTAAAAAAGCTGCAATCCAGCACATGGCCTCTGAACTAGACACGTGACCATAGCTGGACTGGTGATCCACCCTATCGGTGCAAATGGATGGGGATATGACTTGAGCAGGGGCCTCAGGTCCTCCTGGGGAAGGTATCCGGCTCCACGTTAGCACAGGAGTTCAATCTTGCTCTTGCCACGTCTCCCCTTTCCTGATGCCTCCAAGCACTGATACTTTCCCTTCTACCACGTCTCCCTTTTCCTGATGCCTCCAAGCACTGATACTTTCCCTTCTACGTTCCTATAGGAGAATGAACCTACTCCATCTGAGAAGATGCAGGTCCCAGAAATCAAAGCTTGAGGCACTGGGATCCTGGTAACTGTAAGGCAGATACTCAATGCATGACCATCCCTTCAAGGGTGCAGAGCCCTCCCCACCCCCACACTCATGTGTAGGGAACATGTGATGGCCTGCTCATGCTTACACTCATTTGAATGTCGCACAGCCCTCATCACATATGAGATGCTCAATAAACTTAATGAGTAGATAAACAAATGAATTTCTCACACAAGAAATGGGAGACATGCCTCTCTCTCTCTCACTCACTCTTTTTTCCGAGTAGATCGTTAGCACTGTCTCTGATATAAAAGTGGAAATTAATCTCATTAATGTGCTTAGAATATGGAGATGTATCTGGCCTTTTCCTTAGAAGTCTCCTTCTTAAAATATGGGCACATAAAGTGGAATGTGCTTATCACTTTGTACTTTCACCTGGGTAATTGTGAATTTGCCTTCCGGGCCCACAATAATCTTGGCTGACAAAGGCTGGAGATTCCAGAGAACCCGGGATGAGCTTAAACAGGAAGGAAGGACAATCAAATAAAGGGTATAGGGAAATCGTGTAACATCCTCAGCGTAAATAGGGGTTATGGCCTTAGCTATACAGGGGGCAGGCTCAGTTGGAATAATTGGCGGCTGGAAATTAATTTTCCATACAGCACAGGCCTCACAAATCAGCACAGAACAAGAAAACAGAACTAATTTCGGTCCCACCTCTATCATTTACTAAGCCATGTGGAATTAAATCAATCATGTAAATGATCTCAGTATCACTTGTCTCCTCTGTAAAACAGAGACCTCAGTATTTGTTAAAGAGATTACAAAAGAAAAATATTTGACAATCAGTAATGCATTTTAAGATGTATTCCTGTGTTCAACAATTATTTACTGAGTATAAAACTTTATAATGTGGTTGCAAATGTTAATGTCAGATATAACTGTTTTGTACTTAGACCTATTGTGTGATGTAGTCGTTATGCTAATATTACCACTGTTACTGAGAAGTAGAATGGAACAGTGTAACAGTCTCACCTCAAGATACACCGAGTTCCTCTCTGATCGGTGACCTTGATTGTCAGCAGCCAATTTTATCTACAGATCTCATTTGGCCTCAGCCCTCGGAGCAGGTGTTAGCAGGAACTTCAAGGAAGGAACTAGTAGAAAGAGTTGTTTACTTCTCTTTCCACATTTATTGTCCTTGGGATCCTCAGCGCTGTGGTCATCATGAGTTATGATATGAATGCCAGATCTGAGGAAGGGCACCTGTCTATCAGTGTAAACACGATGCAACAACTCACGATTTCCAATTTGAGTCGACATGGCAGGGAGATCTGCCCACACAGTGAAGAGGGAAGAGAATCCCTTTTAACAGTTTCTTTAGAGGTTCTAAAGGAAATTTCCGTAGGAAGTGGTCACCGGGGCACATAAAATTCCATGCCAAACTGGGCCCACACATCCCTTCAGCTTCACTCTTACTCGAAGAAATCACTTTCTGCTGTACATGGGCTCAATCATCCGCCTACATGTTTTGAATGCAAAAATTCAATGCGTGATATTACAAAGAACACAAAGCAAGTTTTACAAGGCCCTCAGTGCCTTCTTCGCTGGACACTGGGCTCTTCTCTTTTTTTAAATTAACTGTAGCTATGAGAGGTTTCTGAGGTTTAAAAGAAAAAAAAAAGAGAGAGAGAGAGACAACTGTAGTTTTAAAATCTGTTTGGATGACTTGCTTCAACGGGCTTCGGATGTACCTTTCAACCAGGTATGCTTATCTTTTGAGTCAAGTCAGAGACAATTAACTCCTAAACTGCTTGCCACCCCTTTTATTTACTTATTTATTTTGTTTTTTTAAGAATTTATTTATTTATTTTTCAGAGTGAGAGAGAGAGAGAGAGCACAAGCAAAAGGAAGGGCAGATGGAAGGGGAGAAACAGGCTCCCCGCTGAGCAGGGATCCCGATGCGGGGCTCAACCCCCTGAGATCATGACCTGAGCTGAAGGGAGACACTTAATCAACTGAGGCACCCAGGCACCAAAGTTTTCAGTGGGTCACCTAAGGAAAATAAAACATGCAGCTCAAGTGTCAATCATGAGTCTATCCTGGCAAAGGCGAACAGACAGATTTCAATATTTCATTGGCCTTTGACTGTAGATGAAAACACAAATTCTTCAGGTGTATCTTACACACTTTGAAAGAAACAGACATATTTACCTGGGGGATACTTTTATTTATTGTGCCAATAACCAGCTTATTAGAAAGCTCTCACCGTTTGACAGTGGTTCTAAGGACCAGAATTAGTTCTCTCTCGAAGTCAGAAGTTAATATCAAAAGAATGTACCACGCCCTATTTTTGAAAGCTGCTGTATAACCTCAAAGACAATTGAACTCCAGAGCATGCCTCAAAAAATGGGCTTAACAGACACAGGTTAGTCAATTACAGAGATGAGCTCAGAGCAGCAATCTTCTTTCCTGCCTGAGTTCCAGCAACCTCAAAAGAAACTTCACTATGAATAAGATGTGGATTCAGGTTGAAGGACAGGGTCTTTTAAGAGAATAAGAAACCTCTGTGTGAAAGAGTCGTCAGTCAATGTAATATTTCCTTTTCCCTGTTTTCTACCTCTTTCTTTTCCCTTCACCACTAATTTATTTTAGTTCTTACAGTAAGTAAACAAAAAGGATCAACAAAGATGGGAATTCACTCTATAATTGAGGCTTGGGATTTAATAGAGGGTGGGGTGTACCCACTTGTCCCATCCTGGCTTCAACACAGACTAGAAATTGACATCACGCATTATCTTATGGAGACCCATTGTTCTGTGCCACAGGATAACTGCAAAGTCCTTGCTTTGCACTTCTTGCTGGTTTTCTGGTTTATTTCTTACTTTTTTAAAAAAAGATTTTATTTATTTATTTGACAGAGCCAGCCAGCGAGAGAGGGAACACAAGCAGGGAGGAGTGGGAGAGGAAGAAGCAGGCTCCCAGCGGAGGAGCCTGATGTGGGGCTCAATCCCAGAATGCCGGGATCACACCCTGAGCTGAAGGCAGACGCTTAATGACTGCGCCACCTAGGCGCCCCTATTTCTTACTCTTAACTGTATTCACCTCTGCCTAATCTCTCCCAGTCCTCTCATCTCCCTCTAACCCTTCTTACCTCTCTGACCTCTACTCCCACTTCATATATACCAAGGGTTTAATTATGAACATGACCTACAAGTTAAAAAGCAATAGGAACAATCATCAAAGTTTAACCAACTCCTCCTTGGCTTCTCTTAACACTGAATCATTTCAAAAGTTATCTTTAAAAGTGAAGGTTTTTAAAAAGTGACTTGTGTGTGTGTTCTAATATGCATACTTCATCACGTTCTAAAATCTCACGAAATCTTCAACACTAAAAATGATGACTCAAATGAAACAACACAACCCATGTTTTAAGGGAGAAAGAACAAACATAGGTGAAGAGAGATATGTTTACCTGTTTTGAATCAGTGTATACATACTTTTATAAAAGGCTAACTATGTAATTTTGAGAATTAGAGCAGTGATACTAACTACAGATCACAATGGTCTACAGCAGAACAGAGACCGAGCTTGTGCAAGACTGGGCATGGGGGGGGGTGGTCAACCATTCTGCTCATACCTCAGAGTGTGTTTGGACAGTTTCATTGTCTTCCCCTTCTGAGCACAGAACTATCCTAATCCATCGTTTGAACAGTCATTTTAAGTAACTTTTCTTTTTTTTTTTTTAAAGATTTTATTTATTTATTTGACAGAGATAGAGACAGCCAGCGAGAGAGGGAACACAAGCNTGGGAGAGGAAGAAGCAGGCTCATAGCAGAGGAGCCTGATGTGGGGCTCGATCCCACAACGCTGGGATCACGCCCTGAGCCGAAGGCAGACGCTTAACCGCTGTGCCACCCAGGCGCCCCTTTAAGTAACTTTTCTTGAAAAAAATATCATATCAAACTATTGGGTCCTTACAACTTTGTTGAACGACAGGAACCATTCATCTGAAGTGTTTCGGGATAGCCTCAATTTTAGCACCTGGAAAAGAGAGAGTGACCTGTTCCCTTCTACTACATTCTCAATCACATCTCTTTTTCTCAAGCCCCCCTGGTGTAGCCTAATTTCTAACCCCAAGGGATATATACACAAGTGATGTGATTTCACCTTTTTTTTACTTCTGGGTCTAGACCTTTTTGTCGAGAATAAAGGGAAACATGTTGTTTTGTAACAATGAGAAAACTCGTATAGGATGAAGTGTCATGTTATGCTGTTAGTTTGAAAGACTATTGAGTCGTCTCCAAAGTAATTGCTGCTCTATGAATACAGCAAGATTAAATCGTGAGCTTTTTGTTAATCGCATGTGCATCAACAAAGACCTAGGGGAATGTTAGACTCTTCTAGAAGTTTCATTAAATGATCCCGTCTGGTCATGACCATAGCTTTCAAAACCCAATTTATCACAATCATCAAGTAATATGTACAATAAGAGAATGTGACTTGGAGGTTCCCTCTTTGATCATAAGGGCCATCTTAATGTGTCCAGGCTCCATTGGGTGATCTTCAGCATTAGATGCTAACATCATATATCCTTCCTCTTTCTCTGAAAAAGGAGCCACCACTCACCCCAACTCCCAGCCATGCCTGTTCTTTTCCCTCCTTCCCTCTTGGGATTCTCAGCAAACAAGCAGATACTCTTGAGACAAAAGTGTATGGTTTGCTCAAAAGAAGTGAAAAAAAAATTCACAGTTAGAAAATAATTTCCCTTAAACTATTAAAGGAAAACTCTTTTAGTCTTATTAACATAAGTAAGTCATGGGGATGAAAAGTACAGCATACGGAATATAGTCAATAATATTATAATAACTTTGTATAGTGATATGTGGTAAATACCCTGACTGCAGTGAGCATTTCATAACATATATAACTGTTGAATCATGACATCATACACTTGAAAGTAATATAAAATTGTATGTCAACTGTATTTCAATTAAAAAAAAAAAACAACGAAGTTAGTTTTTCTAGATCATACACAGGTCCCTAATGTCACTGAAAGTGGGGTGTGGACCCTGGCTGGCTTTACAATGATTATCTTGTTCTTTGCAACAATCCATTGCCCATTCATTTATATCAGCAATTTCTTCCTAACCTCCCTGCCTAAACTCTCAACTCCTGCTTGAATGGACTTCCTCCTTCTGAAAGCTTTGAAAATGCCTTCCTTCCTTGTTTAAGAAAGAAGGAAATAACACCATTGCCACCAAATCCTCATTACTGTAGATCTCTGAAGTATCTCCTATCCTCACCTCAGACTCGGCCTTATTTCTAGGGCTTGTGTCTACTTTCTTGTTGACCTCCAGTAGAGCTCTATCACCACGTCTGTGGTCTCAGATGAATGATAGTTATGGAAAATTGCTAGAACTGACCCTCATGTTGAACCTGAGACTAGCAAAGTCTAATTTCCACTCCTAACTACTACAGCTCCCTCTGGTACAATTTTTCTCTCATGGTTCTCTAAGCTTTGGAAGGTCATCCTAAGGCCAGGCTACTACATGATTACACAAAGTGGAGCAATAATGAACTATTTCCTCTAAGCATTTCACTGATTTTCTCCTCTTCGCTTCAAATCCAATCTGAATGAGAGCTTATAAATCCTCCCTGGACAAGTCCACTCAACTTTTTCAATCTATCTCCTCCCTTCCTGTTTCCACCTCCCCCATTTCCTTCTCTGAGGCAACCCTTAGTTTGATTAAACTTCCCACTTATTTGAACTTCTTCCCCATCTTCTTTTGTGAAAACAAAACCAAGGATTAGAACATACTTTCTCAAATCTCCCATTACTTTGTGTGGACCCTACTTCTAAGATCACCACCCATGTTACTTTAACTTTTAACAACTGCTCTCACCCTATTGTTCTCGCCTCTAACTACAAAGCAGTACAAGGGATTTGGCATGTTTATTTCAGCACGTTTCTTTCAAATCTTTTTTGTACATCCATTGCATACTCGTAACTGTTCTTGTTCTAAAGTGTAATCTGCTATGTCCAAATTTTATTTTAATGTGAATACTGATCAAAAATCTCCTAAGAAACATTATTCCGGGGCGCCTGGGTGGCACAGCGGTTAAGCGTCTGCCTTCGGCTCAGGGCGTGATCCCGGCGTTATGGGATCGAGCCCCACATCAGGCTCCTCCGCTATGAGCCTGCTTCTTCCTCTCCCACTCCCCCTGCTTGTGTTCCCTCTCTCGCTGGCTGTCTCTATCTCTGTCAAATAAATAAATAAAATCTTTAAAAAATAAAAAAAGAAACATTTTTCCCCTTCTTCCTTAGTTCTTTTTCCCCGTCTCATCTCTTTCCCCAAATAAGGATTTTCAAAATTTTCGTGGCATTTTCTCTTTTTACTTCATCCTTTCTTATCACCATGTCTCATGTTTCCTCCACACAAAAGCATATTCAGATCCAAGCTCATACATGCACCAGTTAGGAGACAAGAGCTGACAAGGTTTTGTTATTTGTTTTGTTTTGTTTTAGTGTCAAACCATGAAAATGAGAGAGAGAGAATGAAGGGGCAAAATGAAAGGAGAGAAAGAACAGAAGTACCACATGCTAGACGGAGAAGGAGACCCAATAGAGAAAAACTGGCTACTTGTCTTATGACAACTCAAATAATAAAAGTGAGAGTTGTAAAAACCACCATGCAATTGGTACGTGCTAACATTAGTAGACTATCATGGCTTGGAATTGCTCTGCAACCCAGCTGACCTGACACAGAGATTGTCCACTCTTATACCTAGGCCACTTTCAAAGACTGAGCACATACCTGTCTTAAAAAAAATTTTTTTAAAGGTAACAACCCAGAAAAAGGAACTAGACAATTACATTTCACCATCACATTCTTACATATTTCAATAGCTCTAGCCATTTTATGTTGGATTACCTCGTATCTATTATAATCATTTGCTAGAAGAACCCCTGTTCTTTCCAAATTAGAAACGTAGTCCCTTTCAAGTTGAACCGGTACTTTGAGCCTGCTTGAATGACATCAAATGGGCAGCTCCTCAATACTGGATCTAGAAAAAGGTTAATGAAAAAAAGCCCTAATTCCTCCTTCTTGTTAAGCTACAACTATGATTGCCATCCAAGTCATATAAAATTCGTCTTCCAAAGAAATGTGACCCTGTTCTTTACCTTATGTCAGTCTTTTCTTCATTTTTAAGGCTTTCTCTCACCCCACATCTGCATATATATTGTTTCTTTCCACCCTGTGATTATTCATTTTCCCTGTGACCAGTGTGTCTTCCTTTGCTCAATCCTGTCATTCTGTATTTTTTATCTTCTCCCAAGTCCCAGCACTGGAGACAGAATCTGTTATGTTGTTAAAGCAAAAAAGATCAATATCATTGTTGAAGAAAACCCTAGTAATGCAATATTATTGTTTTGACCTTTTTAATATGTTAGATGCTCCCTGAAATTGTAATTGGATTAGGGGTGCTCTATGATTTGGTGATTTCTTTATTTACTTCTTTTTATTTTTTTAATCTTAAGGCCATTATATCTAAAGATACAAACATGTAGCACTGAGAGGCCTGATAAATGCAAATGTTGGGTCAGGAGAAGTTGTATGCTATTTTTGTGGAAATACAGAATTCACCCAAAAAAATGCAATGGCAATAAATCAAAATTTCAAAGATAAGGCAATATAGAATTAGGCATGGACATTTTAGTCCAAGAGAATGCATCCTGACATGATAAACTGTCCTATTTAATGGGATTGCTTTACTTTTTGTTTCTGGATTAATTTCGCATCAACAAAATTTAGCACCTCCAACACCAGTCCCTCAATACAAATGCTAATATAAATCACCAATATACCCAACACAGCTTCTGAAAGAACATCTGCTGCAGATGGGCAGCTGGGTGATGTTAATGACATGAAGAGATCAAGAGAAGCCATATTATAGGCTCCAGTCAAACCATATTGTACTACTGAAGATATTTTGACTACTCCCAGCTGAACCAGGGGTAGCAGAGAATTTAAAATCTAAAAATTCTATCTCATGTTATTAATGTTGGTTACCTGATGGGAAAGGAGAACTTTAATGTTTCCCAGATGCTCACTTTCCTAAAATGTGTTCGTTACTTACTGTGAAAGCAAATTCTAACCACCTCCCTACTTACCATCATCTCTCTTCTAACCTCTCTTCCTCAAAACAAGAAAAGATTTGGCTATGCTGTGGCAACAAAACATCTCAGGGGCTTCTAAGGAATTATTATTATTATTTTTTGTTTTCCCTCATGTGTGTCCATTTTAGATCAGTGACCCCTGTGCCCTATATCATCTTTACAGAAGTGCCAGGCTCACAGAGAAGAATCTATTTGGAGGATCTCCAGGTTTATAACAGAGGGAGAACAACAGCAAAAGGGCAAACTATGTTCCACTTCTTAACTTTTCTGTTCAGAAATGACACTCATCACTTCTATTCATGAGTCAAATGGCCAACCCTGAATGCAAGAGGACAGGGATATATAGCCTTTTCCCAGGGAGGGTCGCTGTAAGAAATGGCAACACAATAGCTGGCAAAAAGTAATAGACTTTATCACACATATAATATTTTGATGTATTAAGAACATTTATAGAATCCTTTACAAATTTTTTTGCTATAATTTCATTGTGAACAATGTCAAACACAGCCACGGTGAAAGGACTGTATAGTCAACTCCCATATACACACCATCAAAGTTCAATTATTAACATTTTTCTATACTCATTTAATTATCTATCTACTCATGTATCATAGCTATTGTCCATCCAAAGAGAATCGAAGACATCAAAATACATTACAGACATCAGTTCACTTTTCCCTGAAGATTAAAGCATGCCTATCAGTAATCGAAGTTCAGTATTCATAGTTTTTTTAAAAAAAAATAGAACTTACATACAACGTCATGAGGTACATTCATTTGCTGAATTTTGATAAATGCATGCACCTGTGCAACATAAGCCCCTTTTGCATTCTAGAACATTACTGTAACCCCAGCAATCTCCCTCAACCCCTATCATAGTCATTCATGCCTCCACCATTTCCAGAAATAATCACTTAGCAAATTAGTTTTCTCTATTCTAGAACTTCATGTAAGTAGAATAGGGTAAGTATAGCTTTTGTGTAAAGCTTTTTTTTTTTTCCCATTCAGCATTTCTTTTTTTGAGATTCATCTATACTCTATAAGTTCTTTCTTTATAGTACTAAGTGCTATTCACTTGCATGAATAGTCTACAATTTGATAATTCATTTTCATGCTGATGGGCATCTATTTCCAACTCTGGGTGATTACTAACAAAGCTGCTATGAACATTTGTATACAAGTCTTTTGGTGGATATAGGTTACTATTTCTTTTGGGGAAATCCTAAGAAGGTTGACTGGCACGCGTATGTTTATAAGAAACAAAGAGTTTTCCTAAGTGTTTACATTTTTTACCTCCTCTAGCAACATCAGAAACTAACCACAGTCTCACCCATACTTTTTGGGTTTTTTGTTTGCTTGTTTTTAAAGATTGGTTTTTTTTTTGTTTTTTTTTTTTTTGAGAGAGAGAGAGAGAGACAGAGAGAGCGCGTCCCTGTGTGCACGAACGGGGAGGGGCAGAGGGGGAGGGAGAAGCAGTCTCCCTGATGAGTGCCNCTCCCTGATGAGTACTGAGCCTGATGATGCTGGATTCCAGGACTCCAAGATCAGGACCTGAGCCCAAGGCAGACACTTAACTGACTGAGCCACCCAGGTGCCCCTCACCCATACTTTTTGATTTTTGCCAGTCTAATTTCTATGAAGTTGGTCCTCACTGCAGTTTTCATTTGCATATCCCAGTTGAATATGATGTTGAGAATAATTTCACGGCTCTTGGCCTTCATGTTATCTACTGCAAAGTGTTGAATCAAATATTTTGCCCACTCATTTTGACTGTGTTCTTCTGTTGTTAATATTGATTAGTATTCTGGAAATAGATACTTTGTCAGATATATGTCTCCCAGGTATTCTCTCCCTGTATGTGGCTTACCATTTCATTAAGGATGTCCTATGAAGAGAAGAAATTTTTAAATTTTGATGAGTCCCACCTGTAACTTTTTCCTTTATTCTTAGTGCTTTTTGTGTCCTATCAATAATCTTTATCCATCTCAAGTTCACAAATTTATCTTCTGTATTTCCTTCTAGAAGTTGGTATACTTCTGAATTTACATTTTGGTTCATGATAATTTTTTATATGTTCTGTATTTGATTTTACATGACATCATGGGACATATTTTCCCATACAAATTTCTTGTTGTTCCAGCACTATTTGTTAGTAATACCATTTTCTTCCCTTATGGCAGTACCTTTTCTGAAAATCCAGTGAGTATATATATACATATATATATGTATGTATATATACACCTGAATTCACTGTCTTTACACAAATACCATATTGCCTTGAACTACAGTTTTCATGTAAGTATTTAAATAAGATAGCGTGTGTTTTCCAAATGTGTTCTTATTTTTCAAAATTATCTGGCACATTCTACATCTTTTGCATTTCTAGTTGAAGCTTTAGAATCGGTCTGCTGATTTCTCTTAAAAAAATTGCTGTGATTTTGATTTCATTATGTGGTACGTTATTTATCAATCTGAAGAGAATATACAGTGTGATAGGTTAAGGAATACAAATTTTTACCACCCGTCTCACTGAGAGAGAGATTTGAATTCCCTTTTAACCTGGGCTGGCATAACCAAATGAATGTGGAAGAAGTGATGGGTGACTTCTATGATTGGGTCACAGAAGCCTTACAAATTCCATCTGGGAGGGTGGGTTTCCAATTAAGATATATGATTAGTTGACATCCTCATCATATTCCCAATCTTAGAGAGAAAATGTTCATATTTCATCAATAAGTATCACACTAGATGTAGGCTTCTATATATGCTGTTTTTTGTGTTTGCCTGGTAATAATTCCATAAAGGTTCCCATATTCCAATTCCTATAAATTGTAAATACATTATCTACATGATAAAAGAGATTTAGCCGATGTGATTAAGGATTTCCAGATGTGATCATCCTGAAATATCCAGGTCGGCCCAATGTAATCAACAAGGGCCATTATTATAAGAGGGAAACAGGAGGCTAGTCAGAAAATAAACTTTGAGAATGGAATCAGAAATGCAAATGATTCACTTTAAAACAGAGTGAAGAGTCTCAAGCCAAGGAATGCAAGCGAAGGACCATTAGAAGCTGTCCAAGACAAGAGACCCTCTGAAGCCTCCAGAAAGAATGCACCCCCCCCGACATCCTGACTTTAGACTTCAGCCTTCCTAATCCCTAAGAGAATACATTTGTATTGTGTTAAGCCACTAAATTTGTGCAAATATTTTTCCATTGCAATAGGGAACTAATGTAGATTTAGAAACAGAAATGTTAACACAAAAACAACATTGAACACAAATGGTTAATATGAATTTCCTTGTTGTATTCCCAATCTAGGGAATAAAATTCTTGCTATTTCAGCATTAAGTAACTCACTCAATGTAGTTTTCTCCTATGTATCTTTTATCAAGTTTAGAGAGTGCCCTCTAACCCCCATTTCTTGAGTCTTTTTATCATGAATGGGTATGAATTTTGTCAAATGATTTTTTTCTATATCTATTGAAATGATAACATAATTTCTATTTTTTTTTATCTTGTTAACGTGAACTGTATTGACTGATTTGAGAGTTGTGCATGGGATAAACTCTCATGAATGTCATTAATATTATAACAGGTATTTTTTTTTAATATGGTGCTAGTTTAAACTTCCTGAGAGTCTGAGGAGAATTTTTACTTCTATATTTATGAAAGATATTGTTTTTTCTTCAGTATGTCTTTATCTGGTTCTGGTGTAAGGTTATGCCAGCCTCAGTAAATAAGTTCGAAATTATTTCTTCCTCCTTTATTTTCTGAGTTTATGTAAATTGGGCATATTTTTTTGTCTTAAATGTGGGCAGAATTCACCCCTTAAACCTCCCAGTTTTCTTTGTAGAAATGAGTATGACTCTAAATTTAAAGGATAGACCTATTCAGATTTCTTCTGGGATGTGTGTGTAAATTTTAAGTTGTAGTGTTGAAGAAACTTGTCAATTTCATCTGCATGATCAAATGTATCACCATAAAGTTGTTGGGAAACAATTTTCTCGTGTTTTGGCATGATCAAGGCTTTCTGAGCAATTCTGCTGGCAAGCTGAGTTAAAGCATGAGTGAAGGGCAAACAATCCTTTGTAGTTATTTATAAATGATAGACATCTAAGAGACACTCCCAGGTTTATTTGTACTTGAGCCAGTTGCTTGCATTCCAAAGTGTAAGGAACCTAGGGACTTCCCCTCCTCCTTTCAAACAGGATTTGTTTAACCCCTAGAACAAAGGTCACTCTGCCTCTCCACAAGGAGGAGGGTTGACTGTGGCTCCAAATTCATATTTTTGGAGTTCGTAGGCTGTGTTACAGACACACCTCACCTATACACGTGACCCTGCCCTCATCGTACCACTTTATGAGGGATGGGGTGTGGAAAACCTATACTAGGACACATTCTAAGTAAATAATTGGTGTCCTCTCTGACCCAGAATCCCTACATTTTTGTCAGAATTGTATTAATAAATATAGGTGCAAAAATTTTTAACAATATTTCTTCAGAATATTCACTGGTGTATCTAGATGCGTTTTTCTTTCTGCATATCTTGCTTAGTGTTCACTTTTTTGGATCTCAAAAATCAATACGTTTTATGGAACTGGGAAAATTCAAGTATCTCTTCACTATTTGTCCACTGCCTAGAAACCACTGCCCTCTGTATCTGTCAAATTTTATAGCTGTTTACAGGAGGAAGGGTAGTCCAGAACCAGTTACTCTAAGGGTCTGAAGTAGCATTCCCACCACTGACGTAACTATTGCTGACTCTGTAATCAACACATATGCCAACTTTCTACTTGTTACGATGTCCTACATGGAGTTAGCTCAAACTCAAAATTTGAGTTCACAAATAAATTCATTCCTTTTCCTTTCAAACCTCTTTGTTTTTTGTTTCAGAGAAAGGCATCACCTATTACTCATACTTCAGAGACAAATACATGAACATTCAATCCCAAACTCAACCTTTCATTCATCTTTGTGGTTGATAGGACTATGCCCCCTTCTCCATAATGTCCACATCTGGACCCACGGAACCTATGAAATTGCTACCTGACGTGGCAAAAGAGATTGTGCAGATGTGATTTAGGTAAGGATTTCAAGATGAGAAGATTATCCCCGTACCTGCAATGCAGTCACAAGGTCCTTGTTAAGAGACGGGCAGGGTCAGAAAGCAGAGGTCTGAGAAAGAGGGTTTTGAAGATGCTACATTACTGCTTTAAAGATGGAGGAAGGGGCCATGAGCATCTAGAAGCACCTAGAAACCAGAAAAGTCGAGGAAATGGATTCTCCCTTACAGCCTCCAGAGGAACACAGCTCTCTCTCACTTTGAGTTGAGCCAAATGAAACAGATTTCAGACTTTGAGCTCCAAAACTCTAAGATAATAAATTTGTGTTATTTTAATTCACTAAGTCTGTGGCAATTTGCTACAGCAGCAATAAGAAACTAATACAATTATCACTATCCTGTAGAAACAATCTCACTCTGTTAATTCCTCATCATTCCTTATCCAATGCCACTGATCCTACATGCCTCCTCTCCAGGCTACTTGAGCAGCCTCTAATCTTTTCTTCCCACCATCAGTTTACCATGCAGCCACCATGCCTAACTCATATCCTCCTAGCTAAACTTAATGATGGTGCCAGAGTGATATCCCTAAAATTATGATCCATTATGACCTTCCTCGTTTAAAACTCTCTAATGGGTTACAATACTTTCAAGGCCATTTCAAATCTTCTAAGATCAGCATACAAGGACCTTCATATTCACACTGCTCCCTGTTGTCTGTATTCATTGTCTACTACATACTCCTAGTACTCTGCTCTTCATCTGCTGGACAGCACCCCAGGGATGTCACATCTCATAATGTGCCCACGAGTGCGCTCTCCCTCCCTTTGCTTCTCTATCTACGACATTCAGTAAGTACCCATTGAGTAAATGACGGACTGTAATTTCCCTATCATCATGAAACTGGATTAATTTAACCTTATGAGACTGATAGTCAGACTAATGCACCACATAAATGCATTTGCTGTTTTGAAGTGCATGTAGGATTTCTTTACACAGGGCAAAAATCACTGTTTACCCACACTGTGGTAAATGTCTATTTTCACTGGTTAAAAAGACGTTATTTTCCAAATGAAACAAATGATAATATACTCTTCATTCACAGTAGTGTTCATTTACAAAACTACTTAGGAAATATTTATTAGCTTAACTACGTGCTATTAAATTGGAATTGTGAGGGTATGGCCTGTCCCACTCCTTCCCATGCTAATTTAACTTAACCCCATACAGAAATGCAGCTGTTTGTTCTTTCATTAAAATCTGAAGAATCTGATAATGTCATTGTCTTTAAAACTCTATGCTGAAAGTTCCTATGTTGCAATCATATCTAAAAAGGAGAAAAACAAACAATTATGACATAGTCCTGTATAAAATTATGTAGCGAGGACAGTGATATGTAACTAACCGTGGGGTAAGGGGAACAGTAATGTGGAGAAGATTCCATGAAACGGTAATAGTTGAGTTAATAGTTTAAGAAAAAAAAAATTCAAGGACAACCACAACAAAGGGGATATGAATAAACACATGTATGTAAATGTGAAGCACGGACATGCATTTCTGAGACCCGCCCATAGTTTAATTTCACTGGAACAGAGAAAGAGTGTATATGGGGACCAGGGGGAGTAGGTAGTCTGGGTAAATAAGGAGCTAGTGAAGTAGGTGGACATGTGAAAAGGTCTCGTGAATGTAGGAAAATGCATCGTCTAGAAAATGAGGATGCTTTTTCGCAGAGGTGTGGCATGATCAAAGTTGCCCCTTAGGTAATCATTTGTCAGCAGGATGTGAGTGGCTGACAGTAAGAGAATTTCCACAACCATGAGAAAAGGAAAACTTGTTAAGATTTTATAGATACATGGATATGAGACAATAATCAAGTTGTGACACAAGGGTATGGCACGGAGATTGAAAAACTAGGTTACACAGGAGTGGTATTTGAGAATTAATATAGCATGCTGTAGTTGCAGAAACATGGGCTTTGGATAGCGACATAGATGTAATCCCAGCTCCGCAACTTCTTAGAAGAGTAATTTAAGCAAACTAATGAAACCTTACAGACTCAGGGGGGATAATAATACCAACTGCATCTGTGGAATTAGATATATCAGAGAAAAAGGAACTTGTACAGTCTACAGCCATAGGTGTTCAGTAAATGAAAGCCATTTGAAATGCACAGACATCAATCACAGGGTTTGACTGCTGATTAGATGGGGGAGTATGAAAGTAGTAGGAATGTAGGGTCAAAGATTTTCAGTTGATATTACTAGATGATTTCCAGTCACATGTACTAAGACAGGCAATGAGAAAGAGAAACACAAATTTTGATGAGAAAAAAGTTTTAAAATAGATTTCCAACTCCTCTCACTAATAGTGATACGAAAAACACAATTAATCCTCATTCTTTTTTTAATCACACCTTTTTACAACCTCGTATTTATATTTGTGTAGCAATGTCGAATTGCAACCAAGATGGATTCAAATCCCGGTTCTCCTGTTTCCTGGCTGTGTGATCGTGGGCAAGTTACTACACTTCCCTGTGATGCTATTTCCTTATTTGTAAAATCTCAGAGAATGGTTGTGAAAATTAAGTGTGTTAACATTTTTAAAGTGCTTCCAACAGCATCTCCTCTGGGAGATACAGAAGTGTAAGACATTGTCTTTATATTTTGATTAGTTGTTGAGTATTCTTTTAAGGAGAGTCTCCACAATTCCCTTCCTCCTTCTATCTCTCTCTCTAATCCTCCTGATAAAAGAAGCAAAACCTTAGTTGGGAACTCAGAAGTCCCTGATATTCACTTAATATGACAGGTCAAGAAACACGATCATTTTACAAAGCAAATTGAGATCCGATGCGTGCAGAACATCATACATTTGCTGTGGGGGTATTAAAACCTTCTGTACTTGACAAATGAAATCCCATATGCATAGCAGATTTACAAGGTAAAAGTTGTTGAAATTTACAACTGCTAGAAGCCTCCAAAATAAAACTTTCTCCTCTAGAAAGTTTTTTTTTCCTTTACTTTATTAGAAATATCTAATAAAGAGAAATTCTTATATGCCTAAATCAAAATGTCAGTACTTTTACATAGATCTGTGAACGTTATATTCTGGCATAGAAGCAATTATATAAATTTTTCAACACCTAAATATATCTCTTAACTTTGGGTAAGTCCAGTTGCATTAGTGAGGAGAGTTTTATGTTTTTGAAAAATTATGATGGCCAGTAATTTACTACCTCACAGAATATAACTTTTAAAAAATACCACCAACTATAGTCTATGTGGAGAAATAACAGATTTGGAGGTCAATTCTATAATTTATGGTAAGAGAATAAATGACTTACTATCATAAGATTTCCCCTTTTGATTCCAGGCATACATCCCCCAGACACCTAGGACAGAATTACAGTTCAGCGAGAGCTATGCCTAATTACGGCTCTCAGTCAGAATGTCCATATTTTAACCAACAGAGTGACCTGTAATTGGCTCTATGTGCCAGATCCTGCACGGTTGGAACTATGACTTTCCCAAAAATGTCCAATGAAACTCACCAGATTCTCTATAGCCTATTTCACAAATAATACTAAATTTAATATTTTTACTATATTAATCAAAATTACCATCAGTAAAATAGTTTTTTTTTAAAAGTACAATGGCAGCTTTTACTTTTTAGATATTAAAAAACAAAAACAGGTACATTTAAAAACAGATAATAGGGACGCCTGGGTGGCTCAGTCGGTTAAGCGTCTGTCTTCAGCTCAGGTCATGATCCCAGAGTCTTGAGATTGAGTTCTGCATCAGGCTCCCTGCTCAGCTTGGGAGTCTGCTTCTCCCTCTGCCTGCCATTCCCCCTGCTTGTGCTCTCTCTCTCTGACAAATAAATAAAATCTTAAATAAATGGATAGATGATAGATAGATAGATAGATAGATAGATAGCAGATAATAAACACCCTTCTGCATTCTTCTCAGAACAAAAGGATATGATTCAGAGATCCTTCAAACGTGATTTTAGAGAAGAAAGAGAACATGATAGAGGAGGTGACTTTTTCCTCCTTCCATCACTTTGTCTTCCATCCTCTAAGAGGCATCCAAGTAATAAACGATGTATAAAAACTTCTACAGCAATTTAATAATTTTTAGACATACGTGCACACACACAGGAATATGTTAAACAGAGCTTAAAAATTTTAAAAGTATTATATAAATTCAGGGGCGCCAGGGTGGCACAGCGGTTAAGCGTCTGCCTTTGGCTCAGGGCGTGATCCCGGCGTTATGCAATCGAGCCCCACATCAGGCTTCTCCGCGATGAGCCTGCTTCTTCCTCTCCCACTCCCCCTGCTTGTGTTCCCTCTCTTGGTGGCTGTCTCTATCTCTGTCGAATAAATAAATAAAATCTTTAAACAAATAAAAATAAAAGTATTATATAAATTCTATTGAAATGTGTACAATATCATACCACTGGACTTTCTTTTCATGTCGACACTGTGTTTTGAGAACCATTCAAACTGCTGAATTGTTCTAGTTCATGCTTTCAAACTGCGACAATGCTAAAAACTTTGCCCTGCTTACGAGGGATTGACAACGGAGTTGACAGTGCATTTCCCATCTGAAATGAGGTTGGGGGGGGACGAGGGGCAGAAGACATAGCACAACATTTTTCATCCTCTGAAAGAAAAGAACCGTCAACCACCACTGTTTTATTCCAGGATTTCATGATTCACACAGGGATGTTTCTCAATGCTCTGTACCATTGATCTATTTGACATTTCCTGCCTTAGTAGAACACAACTTTAATGACCAAGGCTTATTTAAAAAAAAAAAAGGTGTTGATATCTGGAAATCAATCTCCCCGTCCCTGTTTTTAATATATTCTTGACTATTTTTGGACATTTATACTTCTATATAAGTTTTGTAAGAAACTGTTAATTTCTACCAACACCTGTTGGAACTTTGACTGGAACTAATGATATCTTTAAGATGGTCAGTTTTCCCATCAGTAACGAACATCAACAAGTGTTTCTAACATTTCCAAAGAATAATCCCCAGTAATTTTTAGCCAATCTATCAGGATTTTCTAATCAACTAATGGAGAAAAATGCTATTGTAGTTCCCCTTGAAATCTGTGAATTTTTAACAAGAGAAAATGGACTTAAGGGCTCCTTGGTGAATTCACTACACACATGTACAAAGACACACCACACACACACACACACACACACACACACACACACACAAAACCACTGAATACAATCACTGCAGGGACTGAGTGGTTAACTTATTGAATTTACTCAGCATTGTAATTTTGAAAAAATCTTCCAGAATGATATTGTCTACCTCTTTTGTGGAGAGGTGATATTTACATGGTCCGTGTCTAAGTACAGTGTGAAATTCAAGCTGGTATAGGTGAAGGTTTTAGTTTATTTTACAAAGAACTCAAGAGTTAAAGCATAGGTATAGCAATGACCAAACTTCAACTATCCCCTTTTAAGAAAGAAAGGATCATTAATTATATCCTTTCATATTTTTTCCATATGGTTGCCAAGGTCCCCTACCCTGGATTGGAGTCTATTTTTGATTAATGCTTTCCCCTCTTGGTAAAAACCTCTTAGCAAATAAAGATGCCAGAACAAATAATCTGGAAGAAAATAAAGGTGAAAAAAACCAAGAGAATAAATAAAGGGAGAGATGAAGAAAATAACTTTTGGAGAGCATCTATTCTATGCCTTAGTAATTCAATCCTCAAGCCAAGGTTACAATATTATTTCTCTTTTGCAGAAGAGAAAACTAAGGCCTTGAATTAACACTCTCAAGTCCCCACAAGCATAAAGATAGGGTAAGGAATTCAAACCAGATCTCTCTAACTCAAGGATCCACATTTATCCAATTTAAAGAGTTTATTTATGACCCTGGTGCTAATGGCTCTAGGTGTGTTTTAGAAATTCGGGAGCGGGGCGGGGGGCATTTTCAGTCGTGAAAATGTTTCTAAGTCCTTGCTGGCATTTAACGGGTAGAGCTCTTGGACAGTATCCAGACATAGTAAGGCAATCCTACACAATGAAGAAATGGCCTGTGTGTTCCGTGATGTGAAAATTTCCCAAGAGAACACCATAGAAAAATCTGTTTATATAATTTTATATAACTTGAGCCTAACTCCACTTTGCATATAAGCAGAAAGTTTTTTTTTTAAGTTTTAAAATATATTGAATTTTCCAGAAATGCTACTTCTGGGTAATTCAGGGGGAAGATTAGAATTTGTTTTGTTTGGAAATTTCCCAAGAGCTATTCACCATTTCAAAAATCTCTTCAATCATGACATTGCTGTCCATGGTATTTAAGTTACCAGAGTAACTTAAGTTGCCTCTATCAATCTGGCAATCGTAGCTGGCAATCATGTTCTTATTTGGGACTCATATTAAAATGTCAAGTATAAAGAAAACATGTCAAAATGCCCATTGATTAGTATTTTCCTTCTCCTAAATAAAACCTCTTTTCATTACAAAATCTTTGCAAATATTTAGCTCCATCGTTATGTCAACTAGTGTAGTTAATCCTACATATTTTAACAAGAATCATTAATTATGAATTATTTTCCTTATAGTTAGACCATTGTGTTGAGAATTTAAGCAGATCTGTGAAGGTTAGTTAAGGTATTATGAATTTCATTCAGGACATGCAAGTTGATTCTTAAGGGGTCAAGAATTTTTTTTTTTAAGATTTTATTTATTTATTTTTCAGAGAGAGAGAACACAAGCAGGGGCAGCAGCAGGCAGAGGGAGAAGCAGGCTTTTCCTAGGCAGGGAGCCCAATGTGGGGCTCAATCCCAGGACCCTGGGATCATGACCTGAGCCGAAGGCAGACACTTAACCGACTGAGCCACCCAGGCGTCCCTTAGGGGTCAAGAATTAATGCTTTATATCACAATGTAAATTTTGATGAGATCTATGCTGAAAATTCTCCAGGCTTAAAAAATTGGCTTAAGGGGCGCCTGGGTGGCACAGCGGTTAAGCATCTGCCTTCGGCTCAGGGCATGATCCCGGCGTTATGGGATCGAGAACCACATCAGGCTCCTCTGCTGGGAGCCTGCTTCTTCCTCTCCCACTCTCCCTGCTTGTGTTCCCTCCCTCTCTGGCTGTCTCTATCTCTGTCAAGTAAATAAATAAAATATTAAAAAAAAATTTTTTTTTTAAAAATTGGCTTAAGTATTGAACACAAGTTAAAGAGTGTCCAGCAGTGAGAACCAGAGCAGACTGGGTATTAGAAGTGAGTCAACATCCATTGTATCTTCCCCACCCTGTTAAATAGCTTGAGGTGTGAAGAATTGACACCCAGTCAAGCCTGATCCCTGAAATGAAATTAGGGACGATCATTCCCTTGGTGGTAACTGTAGACAATTTTTGACCAGGGACATACAAAGGTAAATTTGCTGTAGACTACTGGGAAAGCCCTCTCTTATTCTTAGAGAACTGAGAAAACGCTCTTGGGCCAGACTTCAACAAAGATTGTATTATCAGTTGATGCAGGCAGCCATACAACTCCTGGGGACCTGGACTCAGGATAAAGCCAAACCCGTGGTCATCAGAACAGAGATTCCTTAATGACACTGTTTAAATTCATGCGTCTGCCAACCTTCAAGTATATGCAACCTGTATGCTTTTTTTCAGGTGTGCAAATATATTTCTTTATATTTTATAGTTTAACTTGTTATTGAAGTATAATATAAGCATAGAGGTGTGCACAAATCTTCACGTATAGCTACTTCCAACTTTCTCTCATTCCTTCTGATCATCTCAAGGAGAAACTCTCGTATATCCTTAACATCTTTTTAACACTTGCTTATCTCCCTTTTTAACAAAGAGAAATATCCCCCAAACTTAGATCCTTCAGCTGGCAACAGTATTTCACAAAGTAAATACACCCATGTAACCAGAATTCAGTAGAGAAACAGAATCTTTGCAGCACCCAGGAGTCACCTGAGTGGCCTCTCCCAGTTACTACCCTCACAGAGGCAACCATTATCCTGTCTTTGAACACCCTAGACTCATTTTCCCATAGTTGTAATCCCACTGTAAGTATATTGCGTATCAGGTTCCTTTTTTTCTTTTTTTTGAGAGGGGGAGAGAGAGAGACAAAGAGAGAAAGAGAGAGAGGAGGGGAAGAGGCAGAGAGAGACTCTTAAGCAGCTTCCACGCCCAGCATGGAGCCCGACCTGGGGGCTCGATCTCACAACCCTGAGATCATATCCTGAGCCAAAACCAAGAGTTGGACACTTAACTGACTGAGCCACCCTGGAGCCTCTCTTCTTTTCTATTTTTATAAGATTCATCCACGATTTGTATGCAGCTATAGTTCTATCTTCCCCATCGTTACATGTCATTATAGTTATTTATCTATGCTCCTGTTGGCAGACATTTTTCAGTTTTGAATTATTAGGACTAGCATTGCTGTGAAGATTTTGTGATGAACTTATGTATGCATTCTTGCAGAGTACCCACCTAGGAAAGGGATTGAAAGGACACAGAGTATTCGTATGCTCAGCTTTATCAAACACTGCCTTGAGGTTTTTCAAAATATTTGCACAAACTTCTATTTCTACCAGAAGGGTATGAAATTTCTAATTGTTCCACATCTTCACCAATATTTGGATTTGTCTAAAAAAAAAATTATCCCCTCTGATGGGTTCCTATTCGTATCTCGCTGTGATTTTGATTTACATTTTCCTGGTGACTAATGAGAAAAAAACTGACTTCACATCTTTTGGTCACTAAGGTATCACCTTTGTAAGGCTAAAATATTTTATTTTTCTATTTGTGTGTATATCTTTTTTTTCCTGATTTGTAGGAATTTTTGCATGTTCTTGATATCAGTCCTTTCCCAGCTATACGAATTACAAATATTTTTGATCCTGATGTCACTGTGGAAACACTGGGTTTAGCAGTTCTGTGCTATAAATGTTTAATGAGCGGTCCTGCAGGGATAAAAGAAACCCTGGTTTATAATGTCCACTGATTTTTGTGGTGTAAATATAGCCACCAGGCGGCCAGTTCAAGGTAACCATCTGATGTCACTGAACACAGAGCTGCAGTAGGGCAACATTTTTTTTTTAGAAGATCCTATTTATTTATTTATTTATTTATTTATTTATTTATTTCAGAGAGAGAATGAGAGAGAGAGAGGGAGAGAGAGAGACAGAGAGAGAGACAGCAGAAGCAGGGGTGAAGGGCAGGAGGAGAAGCAGGCTCCCCACTTAGCAGGGAGCTTGACATGGGACTCCATCCCAGCACCCTGGGACCATGACCTGAGCCCAAGGCAGATGCCCAACCGCCTGAGCCACCCATACGCCCCTGGACTAGGACAACATTATACACTATTTCCATCATAGAAATACAGAAGATGGAAATAAACTCAAGAGTATAAATAATAGTAAAACAATTAGAAAATGATGTGATTTGAGGACTTGTCATTTCTGTTTTTAATATAATTTATCTTTGGTAAGTTTATATAATTTGATTTTGAACAAAAACCATGTTTAAGAACCAGTTCATAGGGGCGCCTGGGTGGCACAGCGGTTGGGCATCTGCCTTCGGCTCAGGGCGTGATCCCGGCATTGTGGGATCGAGCCCCACATCAGGCTCCTCCGCTATGAGCCTGCTTCTTCCTCTCCCACTCCCCCTGCTTGTGTTCCCTCTCTGGCTGGCTGTCTCTATCTATGTCGAAAAAATAAATAAAATCTTAAAAAAAAAAAAGAACCAGTTCATAGAATTCCGAAAATTCTCTCTCAGAAGCCAGTACAAGCCACGTCCAGCCAGTACTGGAATCTAGTTACTCTCAAGCTACCATTCTTATAAACTTTCTCATAAGGGGGCAAACACATATTTTTATTAATATTATCTTAAATATTATTTTATTGAAGCATGTCATACAACAGAAACATGCACATAGGGCATCTGGGTGGCTCAGTTGGTTGAGTGTCTGCCTTTGGCTCAGGTCATGATCCTAGGGTCGAATCCCGCATGGGGCTCCCTGCTCACTGGGGGAGTCTGCTTCTCCTTCTGCCCCTGCCCCAGCTCATGCGTGCTTGCTCTCTCTCTCTCACAAAAATAAATAAAAAATCTTAAAAAAGGAAACACACACATATATTAAGGGTACAACTCGATGTGTTTTCACAAAATAAACATGCTCGTGTTACTACCATCCACAGTGAGATACAAAACACTACCAGTCCCCAGGAACCTCCCACATATGTACACTTAAGCATTAACCTGAAAAAGTAACCATGAATTTGACTTATCATCACTGATTGGAAGTTTGTTTTTTTTTTTTTAATTTACAAATGATTTTTTTTTTACTGTGTAAAGAATTACTGCCTAAACTTTACATCATATTCATTACATTATAGATCGCTTTAATACAACCTAGCAACAAGCCAGGATATCCCCAGATTTGAGACAAATACGGTGGTGGTAGCTAAGATGATTTTAGTCAGTGTTACTGATACATCATTGAAGAATAACGAAAAAATTACCCCTGTTTAATTTTTATTCCTTTGAAGAATATCTAATTCTTCTTTATTTTACTTGCTTAGTTCAGAGGCAAGTCTCACTATGATACTCTTAAGTCCTTAGCATCTCTGTTGTACCACTTACTTCTCTCCTTTTCTGGAATGGAAAATCGGTCCTTAAAATACCTAGCAAATGACTCGAGCTGGAATTCAATTGCATCCTTTTGTTTTCATTGATGTACCTTGATGTGAATCTTTTATTTATTAAAGAATAAGAACTGCATATCTACAATAATAATACAACATTTCCCTCTCAAATAAATGACAGAGTATAAAAGCGAGACTATTTCAGGAAATTTCAAAACTAGGAGGAGAGTTTATCCTTGCAGCTGGTAAACATTTTATTGGAATACACAACTACGTGAAGTTTGAGAAACTCAGAACATGAAATCTGCCTCAAGTAAGAGCAATGGCACAAAATAACTATTTTGAGGAAAAAATTGAAGGAATAAATGAAGCATTTTGATTCTGTTAGAGCCAAAG
>NC_048220.1:8930072-8998818 GCF_002007445.2 Ailuropoda melanoleuca | reverse complement strand
TGCTCAGAGAGGCTGTGAGGACAGAGCCTCTGTGGGATTTCCACCTCAGGGGGCTTTAGCATCACTCCCTAATTAGTTGAGGGAAATTCTCTAGAGGAAGTAAGTTTCAAGAGTGATCTGACAGATATGGTGACCCCGGTAGGCTCCAGAAAGATTTGCAAATAGAATGTTACCTGTCCACTCTTGCTGTCATTTGAAATCTATGTTGCATTTCCAATAAAATGTATAAAGNGTTTCAAGAGTGATCTGACAGATATGGTGACCCCGGTAGGCTCCAGAAAGATTTGCAAATAGAATGTTACCTGTCCACTCTTGCTGTCATTTGAAATCTATGTTGCATTTCCAATAAAATGTATAAAGCTGTCTCATATTTTAAATGTATGGGCAATATGTTTTATTGAGCATATCTAACAAGTATGTGGGGGAAAATATTGGATTCATTTCCATGAGGAACACACTATGCCAACTTTTTCAATCTACACCATAATTACGGCATAGCGATAGGATTAGGACTGTGGGGGATGTGTTAACTGTCTGAGTTTGTAAGTTAATTCCTCCCAGAATGGAATCCTCTGGTGCATCTGTTACATATTTAGACTTTTAAAAAATGCAGTTTAGTGTAAGCCAAGCAGGTGTGCAGTTCTCTCACCCATGAGATCACGTAAAATGAAAAGTTCATGACTGTCCACGAGCTCAGACCAAGGCTCAAGGAAAGGTACAGGCCTTCACTCAAGCCAAGTGAATTTCAAATCCCTGGCTCTCATGGGGAATCTGTAAGTGGACTAGAAAACTTGGAACAAGAACGCCTAATTTGGCAAAACAGTTATTTCTGCTTTTGTCTAGTATTTAGACAGTGAAGTCCCATTCAGGGTAATGATTTTGATTCTCAATAGTGAGATAAATGCACCAAAGAGTGACTGGCAGTCCCTCACTCTGTGTGTGTGTGTGTGTGTGTGTGTACACACCACATATGTATGAGCTCAATTCAGATTTATTTAATGGCAGAGTGGAATAGTTCCATTTCCCTCAGATATTTGTATTTCTCCCCACGTATCCATCACTCTTTCTGTTCGAAAAATCACATGGTATGTTCTCAATGGAGCTAAGCCCTTGTTTCTCCTCTTCCTCTCCTGTCTCTGTTTGTTATCACATCGCCAACTCAGCAGTTTGCATATAAATGTAGTGGGTTCAATCACCATGAGTCTGTCCTCCGCAAGAGAATGGAGATCCCACTGGAGGACAGCAAGAAGGAACCACCACTAAATGTTGAAATTTCATGCTGCTTTTCTTGCCTCCTTCTTTCCCCTGTAGTAGCTCTCAGCTCAGAAGTGAAAATGTCCAGAATAACAGTATAATTAGAGAAGGGAATTGTCTGCATTTCTAAGTCCACATGTACAAAAAAATAAAAATGTACCTCAGAATACAGTAGTTAATCAACTACCACCATACTGCCTGACATTTACTGACCTACACGANAATGTACCTCAGAATACAGTAGTTAATCAACTACCACCATACTGCCTGACATTTACTGACCTACACGACCTGGAGAAAACAGCTACGAAGGGGCCAGGGGTGTTAGTGTCACGGTACGGACCGAATCAGAGGTCATTCCTTCTCCGTACGTCTGCTCTGCTCTCCTCTGCTCTTAGGTGGCTCTCTGCTAGAGAAATGCTTGCACAAGGTCTGTCTTATTTTTGCTTATAAAGTAGAGCACGATCTATTTAAATTATTTTAATATGTGACAGCTGTTAGAGACGGCACAGCTTTGTGACTTTCTAAGCGCTACGCTTGATTGTTAAAGTAATGGTAGGAAATAGTAAAATTGGTTGTTCCGCGGCTTCAACTCAGCACGATCGACAGCTGGTTTGCCTTCTTCCTAATAGCGATGTGTGGGATGAACAACACCCAGTTGGCTTTTCCTCTGCAATCGCTATCGGCGTATTAGGCTTCCTGTAGGTTAGACAGCAGCCTCTGGTTTCCTGAGGCAGCATCTAAGTAAACACCTTCCATGACACCAGCTCTCAGGGCACCTGCCAACCTTCTGTAAAGGAGTTCCTTAACCAGTGACTCAGACAGCCACCTCTGGGGAAGACCTCAGTCAGAGTTTAATAGCATGTAGTCATCACCAGACAAAGTCACTTGGAAAATGAGATGGGAACTAGAAGGAAATATCACATTTCATGTTTTCACAGAAATCAAATGTATGCACTGCTTTCTAAAATCAGGGTTAGTCTCCGCCATATTTCCCAAGCAATTGGGGATCAGTAATTGATCCCTGGCATCTCAAAGATGATCTGATGTAATGAAGACAGTACTGGTCACTAGTGATTCTGGGCTAACGGAGTTAATTTGTCTAGAGGACAATGCTCCACCGATTGTCCTGCTGCCTTCAAATCTATAGTTCTGGCTTCAGAATCAGTAGTTCAACATTACAGATGGATTCATGTCCTACTGTTAGAGGTGTATTGTAAGGAAAACGAGCTTTAGAGATCATGCTCTCCTTTGGTCTCTCACTGGGCTGAGCATTTGCTATGGTAAGTAAAGGGAAATAATATTAACAAAACCATCTAACTGTTGTTTTGATCACCAGAACAATGTGCCTTTGGTGTTTACTTAGCACAATGTTCTTTGTGCACTGATTGAAAAGCACTCCTTAACCCTTAGAAGATTCACAAACTCAGAAGCAGAGAGACATTTGAGAAAATGTAAAAGTACTGGAAATTGAGAGCAGAAAATTAAATATGGTGTCCATTCTTTAATTGAAAGGTTGGGTTTAGGGGAGCCTGGGTGGCTCAGTTAGTTAAGTGTCTGCCTTTGGCTCAGGTTGTGATTTCAGGTTCCTGGGATCAAGCCCTACATTGGGCTCTCTGCTCAGAGGGCAGCCTGCTTCTCCCTCTCCCTCTGCCTGCCACTCTGCCTGCTTGTCCTTTCTCCCTCTGTCAAATAAATAAATGAAATCTTAAAAAAAAAAAGAAAAGAAAAGAAAAGAAAGGTTGGGTTTACAAAATACTTCTAAAAATAATTTAAACACCAGAGGCTATTAACTTCGTGTTCATCTTAATTTACATTTTCAGCATTTTCTCTTTATCTTACTTTATTCTTCATCCTTAAATTGAGATAGAGTGACATCTAAACAACAGTAACTAGCCCCCATCTTGCACGGACTTTAAACTAGGGTAGGAACAGGAGACACCCTGAGAATTGCAATCAGAAGGCAGACAATTCATGTAGTTAAGAGAGGGCATGTATGGCATGGAGCACTGGGTGTTATACGCAAACAATGAATCATGGAACACTACATCAAAAACTAATGATGTGCTGTGTGGTGACAAACATAACATTATAATAAAAAAATAAAAATAAATAAAAGGGAGGAAAGTTGCATGAAAACTAAATAGGAGACATATCAAGGCATTAAAAAGTAATTTAATTCTTATGTCTTTACTTTTCTTCATTGGAGGTTGCCATGATTCCTAATGAAGAGAGACAGACAGATCTAGAGGAAGGGAGAAGGGGGGTGGGGAGACTGTTGGAGAAACAGACAAGTACAAATGTTAAGATTTAGACAGAAGAGTCTAGAAGAGGGCGAAAAAGGACAGTGCATTGCATCTTAAGCCAGACAGCTGTTGGATTTTGTAGTTAGCTTGTAGGAAAGTGCTCAGTAAAAATAACTGGAGATGGAAGACAAAGTGCCTTTTGTATCTCGCCTGGGTGCCATTCCTACACAGCACTCTGGAAGAAAAATATTGTGTAAATTTACTAAATAAATAAAGCTTTGGCAACGTATTTAAATTGTGTTGAAAACCAAAGCACTTCAGGACGCTGAGTAGTATTAAATCAATAAAGTGAACTTTACCGCATAGAAATATATTCTATTCACATCAGTCATTACCCAAACTTCACAATGATATTCTGATTAATAGTGCATGGAGTAGATCTCCCAGATGCCAGCCAGATGTTCAAAGAAAACTAATGTTGTTTGACTTAAGGAGAAAAGTATAAATCATATGTACTCTGACACACATAATGGAACAAATGGAAAGCATCCCATGTGAATTCCATACTTATTTCATAATTCTACTTAAAGATGAGAGAGAGAATGTTTTATAATTTCTAGGCCCACAAAGAAAATAAAGGACAAAAAAATGCCCTTTCAACAAAGTCAGTGAGCATAAATGGTTAAATAGATATGTAAAAATACTTTTTTTGTGGTTGTTAATACTTTCATCCTAAAAGGTGATTGGTGATATCTGGCAACTCACCATTGTTCGAAGACAACTCCAAAACTACAGAATAGCAGGCAGGGAATAAGAAGAAAAATTTAGTACCCAAACAATTATAGACTCAGATATGAAGAAATGTTTTCTAAATTTTGAATCATCAGAGATTGTAAGGTCTGTCAGATATTGAGTACGGAAACACAATGTATCAAAATACATACTGGTAATGATATTGAAAAGTACTGATGTGTTCTCATTTGCTTGCAGTTACTGCAAATGATTACACTAAGGTCTTTCTTTTTAAAATAAATCTATAAATCTCACTTTATAGGCTTATCTGATGCTATGCTCACTTACAGTTATTAGGTTTTAATAAAAATATTTAAAAAGCTACCTGTTAAAAAAAATGATAAGAAATAGAATAAAAAGAACATTTTTAAGAAAAAAGAAAACTAGTGACAGGTTCATAAATTTTTAAAATGATTTATCTATTTGAGAAAGGGCATGGACGGGGTGCCTGAGTGGCTCCGTCGGTTAAGCGTCTGCCTTCGGCTCAGGTCATGATCCCAGGGTCCTGGGATTGAGCCCCGCATCAGGCTCCCAGCTCAGCGGAAAGCCTGCTTCTCCCTCTCCTACTCCCACTGCTTGTGTTCCCCCTCTCGCTGTCTCTCTCTCTGTCAAATAACTAAATAAAATATTTTTTAAAAAAAGAGAGAGAAAGGGCATGGGGAGCGGGAGAAGGAGAGAGAATCTCATGTAGACTCCCCAGTGAGTGTGCAGCCTGGCCCGGGACTCAATCTCATGACCCTGAGATCATGACCTGAGACAAAACCAAGAGCTGGACACTTAACTGATTGAGCCATCCAGGGACCCCTAGGCTAGGCTGACCATCAGGGTAAAAAAGACTGTTTGTTTGCCCATTCCCATGGTGTAAATAGTCCCACCAGGCTCAATTTAATGCTACTAATATCGTGTCACTGAGTGTGGAATTAGGGAAAGATGGGCAAAATTGGTTCTCATGAGCACTGGTTCTAGCACACTTTAGAAAAGTCATCCTATTTTCTTCTGGATTAGGGCTAATGATTTCTTGTTAATGGCCACGATTTCTTCTAAGCCAGGTTGGCAGATAGTGGGGTGAGCTGGTAGCTGGAACCTATTTGTATAATAAAGGATACTGTGGTTTGGTTGGTTCTGTAACAGTGAGTGTTGTGGAAAGTGCTATTCCAATCACTGTGATGAGGAAGTCTGTTCTGGTGTCCTAAGGAAAGACGAGAGGCTGAATATGGACAGGTATCAAGGACGGAAAATTTTTATCATCTGACCCAGAGTGGAATTTAGCATCTGATGCTTGGTTTGCAGCTAAAGTGGTCAGACTCCACTTTTTTTTTTTTTTAACTTACAAGCAATAATGTAAGGTTGTATATTTTTCTGCTATTATATGTAGAAAGATTTCACTGAGTATTAAAGACATAAAATCTATTCTACTCTATCTTATGGTATGCTGTACTGTGCTATTTTATATCTATTTATTTATTGTGACCCTAATATGTGCCTAATTTTTTCTATCCAGTATGCAGGCTAAAAACAGATTCAGGATACAGTCCTTTCCTTCTAAAAAAGTTAGAATCTTAATTATTACATAAGGCACACTGAAAAGAAATAGATCAGACCCAGAATTTAGAATGGCACTTCAAAAAAAGAATAAATGATCTATTTTGTATCTTTCTTTATAAAGTAGATATTTTTATATGTGAGGTCAGAGAAACTAGCCTCATTCTAAAAAGTTAGCTTATAGTTTTCATTTAAATTTAAAATATAGGGGCACCTGGGTGGTTTAGTGGGTTAAGCGAAAACGAACATATCTATTTATTTTCTTAAACTAAGTCTCATCAAATATAAACTTTTCTCAGTTCTGCATATTGACTAACTTGTAAGTCAGACTCTCAATAACCGAGAAATAAATATGGCTTGACCTCCAAAGGTCTCTTTAGACAGATCTCATGACTGTTTAGCATAAAGCTAGGTGTAATTGGTAAAAGAGAAGCAAACAAGTGTAAAATCTGGGATAGTCATCATTTCCCTCTAACTTTAGTTTCTCTTACATGAACTCCTTAGGCCATAAGCTCCTTTTCTTCCTTGAGATTTATAACATTTCATAGCACTGTATGAATTACAAATCAAGATGTACTACAGAGA
Organism: Ailuropoda melanoleuca; assembly: GCF_002007445.2. NCBI lineage: Eukaryota > Metazoa > Chordata > Mammalia > Carnivora > Ursidae > Ailuropoda > Ailuropoda melanoleuca. The sequence goes on along the minus strand of NC_048220.1, from coordinate 8,992,399 downwards.
CGACAGAGTATTGATTTCCTCAGACTAGAAGCATCAATCTCACTCACAACGACTTTCAGAAATAACCTGATTCTTTTATTTCTGGCCTGTTTAAATGTGAGTGAACTTGTGTCATGACCCCTCTTTATAACTCTTTGTATATTTTTCCTCACAAGATACCAGCGTTCCTTGCTTTAACCTACCTCACCACCAGACACTGCACTCCTATGATATTTCTTTCAGCTGCCTTTGAAATTCTTGTTGGCTCTTCAACCAGTATCCTTTGCCAAAAAATATAAGAAATTCTGTAACAAGAGTGTTTAGCTGTGAGACAGGGAGTTGACATAAAATTCCTTGTGATTTTTATTTTCATAGTAACACATTAAGTTGCAATAGTAAATGATGAAGATACAGGTCAATAGTGAACTAGGACACTGCGTTTAAAACTCCACAGGATGGGGCGCCTGGGTAGCGCAGTCATTAAGCGTCTTGCCTTCGGCTCAGGGCGTGATCCCGGTGTTATGGGATCGAGCCCCGCATCAGGCTCCTCCGCTGGGAGACTGCTTCTTCCTCTCCCACTCCCCCTGCTTGTGTTCCCTCTCTCACTGGCTGTCTCTATGTCAAATAAAGAAGTAAATAACCTTAAAAAAACAAACAAACAAAAAACTCCACAGGAGAATGACCTTTGTGGCTCAATTATCATGCTTTGAATTGGAGAGGCCCACTGAACAAGTTGTGAAGGACGTAATTAAGGCATATGTATCTTTACAAACTATCTGGGGAAGCCCTGAGATATCAACTAAGGTCTAACAGATAAGGTTAATAGACAAGTTAATAGATTCAGAGTTCGGACTCCAGTTTCCCTGACCCAGCTATTGTTCTCTGGACCACAGTGACTCTCTATTATTCTCCTCGCATTCTATGACTGATTCAGCTACGTGGGATTCAGTCTCTGCAAAGACACTCGGAGAGGTCTAAAGATCTCTCTGCTCACTTTTTCTAGAAATCTTACGACCTCAGTGTTCTGCCATGTAAACCCAGTGCTTCTAAGATTACAAAGCAGAAGTGCAAGCGAGACTCTTCATTCTCCTGGATTCATTCTTCTGCTTTATTAAGACTTCTAAGAATCCCACTTGTTTGAAACTATGTGTACAAGGTTTCAGAAGTCCTGTGCCACGTCGGTGACACTTTCTACCACTGGTATTTCTGAGTGTGGATAAGAGAAAAGAGGGACAACTTGTCACTTCCACTCAAACTCCTGACAAGAAAAATCTACCATAGCGCACATCCCATCAAGCAAGATTATTTTAATCAACTGTTTTAATAGAAAGCAACTAAACCATGAATGTTTAGTGCTTTTAGAGAATATGTCTTTAATTTGAACATCACATTGGTTTCTTGCTCCCACAAGAGAAATGAGATTATCCTGGGGCACTGGAGACATTCATAAAAGAAAATCAAATTCTCCTACTTTATGTTTTGCTCTGAATCTGTTCATCGGCTATTTGATAGATACTGAAAATTACCTTGTGTACAACTTGGGAATTTGGGGGGAGACCCTGTACTTGTTGCTCAAACTTTCTAAGCCTCCTTGTTTCTCATCCATAAAATTTAACTATAAAAAAATACTCATTTTATAATGTAACTAAGAATATTAAATGAGATTAAGTGTATGAAGCACTTAGAATAGTTCCTGCAACACATCAACTCCCACGTGAATCTTGAGGATGATGATGATGTTAAGGACTGATATAGCAACACCTGAAGTTTACAGGTGACAACTGTCATCATTTCCACATATAATGGGTGATCATGTATGCCAGTCAATTTCCAGAATTACATTTTCTGTAGACAACGTCTACTCTAATATACACCAAGACTTGGACTAGGCTCTGTTGCAAAGTCGCAACTCAACTTGCAAAGTCCAGACTGTAAAACTAAATATTTGTGCCAGTTAGCCCTTCATCCTAATAATTATAGTGATAAATAAAAATACAAATAAATGTTTCTCTGCATGTATTACCACTAACTTATAAAGCAATCATTTTATGTTTTCGTTGGTAGGATTTGCCCCATTGCAGGTAATACAACTCTTTCTCCCCAAACCCTTAAACATTAATATTAAACGGCAAAAGCATAGAAAAAAACATACTTCCAAAGCAGCCGACATCCTTTCAATTCTCCATGCTTTGCCCTTCCCTCCCCCGAAACCTGGCCCTAACCCAGTGAAAAATGTATGAAGCAGCTCAAAATTGATAGTCAAATGAGGCACAAGACCAAATTCATGCTCCCAATAGGAAACTAAAGTTTTGAAAAGGTTGCAGGTGAATTATTTCCCTATTGCTCTAAGTTTCTGAAAACATATTTGTTCTTTTTAATAGCAGAAGCCTTGGCCAGAACCTTAAAAGTTTCTTCAGGGATTTAGATGACCACGTACAAACAATTCCAACCAGACCAACAGTCTCACATTTTCTCTCAAAGGCCCAAATGATACCCCCTGAGACAGAGCCAGCTGCTTTGATGGTTCTTATTCCTCGAGAAAGGGCACAGTAATGAAGCTATTTCTTCCCATTATGGTACTTCCTGCTCGAAAGGACACCTTCAAGTTTGTTAGGCTTAAAAATGGTCTTGCCTTACATAATGGTCTCAGTGGTTTTTGTGTCCTGATTTTAGGTAATGTGTTTTATTTTAAAACCATTCTTGTCAGGAAAAAGAGAAGGCAACATATGGCAGAAAAAATCTCAGATCGGGTCAGTGGGCACTCCTCAGCAGTCATTCCATGTCTGGTGATCTACCAAGAGTTCTAATCTATAGTAGAAAGGAGCTGCGTTGCTCTAACTCAGATTGCCCAATCTGGTAGGGTCTCCAAGGGACATGGTTTTGCTTCACTTCAAATAAAATGTAAACTTGCATGAAAAGAAATGGATCACTGGTGACTTAATTTTTAGTCTGTTGTTATTTTATAGCATTTCCATCCTTCTTTTGCTCATTCACCCTTTCTGTATTTCAGGTCTCAGATCTCTTCCCAATCAGTGTATTTAAAGTTCTACTCAACCCTGGCACTAAATAATTGAACTTTTCTCAATGCAAGTTATAATTCTATGTAACGATATTAAATTACCTCATTTATTTTTATTTGAATTTTCTTTTTTCTCTCTTATCTCTCCTTCCTTCTTATCTCCCTTCCTTCTTTCCTCCCTTCTTTCTCTTTCTTTCTTTCTTTCTTTCTTTCTTTCTTTCTTTCTTTCTTTCTTTCTTTCCCATCTTTAAAACCATGTGTCCCTTGAGGGCCGAGGCATTACCCACAATTTCACTACTATATCTCAGCTTCTAGAAAAATGTCTATAGATGTTTAATGAATATTTACAACCTATCAGAGATTATTTGGCATATATAATCTCCTAAATGTAGTTTTGTAAGAGTACTTGTTCTTTTCTCCAAGATATATAGTCGGACTCAAGATCTTAAAAGAAAAAAAAATTGTGTATATATATATGTATATGTGTATATATATATGTATATATGTGTATATATATGTATGTGTGTGTGTGTGTGTATATATATATATATACACACACACACATATACACACACACACACATGTTTACAGTTCTGGTAAAACTTCTACAAATTTTTATTCTAGTGCATAAAGCCAGTTCAAAGGATGCTTGCTATTTATATTCATGTTCATTGTCACAGTAAATGTAAAAGCACAGAATACCAAGTAATAATAGCAAATCCCACAAAAAAGAGATTTTCTCAATTATTTATACATACTAAGGAGAGATTCATGATATGTACCAGAGAAAAATGAATAAGAGGAAGGGCTGTAAAAAATTAGGTGGAAAACAAAAGTTTCGAGTTTTGGTTGCCTATTAAGAAATATTTGTGGTCACCTTGATATACAGTAAAATCAAAGAAAACTGTAGTATTTCAATTATCTGGATCTACCCATTCCAATACCTTATTTTTAAGTATCATTAACATATTAATAGATATTTATTTAAAACATACCTCATGCTAAGGTTTGGAATTGCAGAGATAGCCCCTGCCCTTGGACTTAACGACAAATACACAAATCTTTAAAAATAAATACAGCTATTGTTATGACAAAGGTTCAACAAAACTCCTCTGGAAACATAAAAAGGAGAAACTAACTCTGCTTCTCGTGAAAGAAAGATAGATCATGCATTCATATATTAATTTATTTGTGAATATTTATCGTGCCAAGCCTATATATCATAAACTGTACTAGCTGATAAGACCTACATATAGTCTGAAAGATAAATAAAAACTGTAGTCTAGAGAGGAAACGAGGATGTATACCCTGGTTGTAATATATACTAAAACACAACAGTACATGAGAATACTCGAGACAACTCTTAACTCCTACGGGAAAATCAGGGAACGCTTCCTAAAGGGAAGTGATTTCTAATCTGAGAGCAGATCATTTACTGTCCTCATTACCCATTACATATTAAAATCACACTACCTTTCTTTCTATATTGTTTCTTGTGGACAAGTCCTATAGTTTATTTTAAAGTGTGGGCTCCTTAAAGACAGGGATTTCCTAGCATCAGGTCATGAAACTCAAATGACAGGTGTTGATGTGTTGACAGAGTAGATGGTGAAAACCCAACATTTGAAAAGAGTACACTTAAATTTCTTTGGTAAGTTTCAGTTATTGGTATTTCTTAAAGGCAAGAGGTAAAATCTCAAGAAAAAAAAAAATCCAAGCAGTTATCTGCCTGTGTCCTTACCACAAAGAAAAAAGAAAGAAAATATACAAAGAAAAAAATCCTGAGAAAAGAACAGAGATTCATTCCATTCCTGAATTCCCAAGGATATGCAAATAAATATAACAAAATGTCCTTTAACTTATTACATGTCCATACATATTATGCCACTGAATATTCACAGATCAAAGGAAGGAGAAATATGCAAGCTACACATTCTTTGGTTAATTTCAACTTCTAACTGCATCTTAAGTGGTGTTGCTGTTTCAAAAGATTTTTTTACACATTATGTTTCATCCTCGAACTGATTACATACCTGTTTTAGGTGAGATTTGTGTGCTTAAAATGTATGGAGTATGGCTTTGTCATTTTTATCATTTCTGATTAAGGTAAGTTATTACTCAGCCAATTTATCATAATTGATGCCATTACTGTTTGCAGAGGCCAAAACAATCCGAATTATCAGGCTTCATTACTACTCAGTGACCACATATAGAGTTCACTTTTTTCTAATCGAAACTAAAGCTGTTTTTCTTTTCGCTGTTCAAACTTAATGATATTCTAATCTCATTTGCATAAAACATTTTTCATCTGTTAAAGATACCTTAGCCAACAGATGGTGCTATATATAACATTTTTATGATAGTGTACAGTATTTAAAAATATATATTACAGCTGAGCTGCAAGTTTAATTACATTGTTAGAAGATATATATGAAAGTAAGTTTCTTGAAAATATTTGTTTCACGAAGCTTGTAAGATATAAAAGAAAAATGCAAAGTCACTGAAAAATGTTTAAGTTGAGTCAGGGGTCACCAGCTTTTCAATTATGCACGGAAACTTGTCAGAGTTTGGGACGTCCATGTTTATAAAAATGAAACTTAACATTTGGTTTGATCTGGGGAGCCTGGAACTGATCAGCAGGCCCCCTTCGATGCCAACTCTCTGTTCTGAAAATACCTTGCTCTGAAATCTTTCTGGCTTCAATATCTTGTCTTTCTAATCCATCTTTTCCATGACTACCACACTGAATTCTCAAGGCCTTTTGAATTTAGCAGTGGGGAACCAACGATAATCTTTGAGCAATTGAGAAAGGAACCCAAGGTCCTGATCTTAGTCTAGCCGTCAACTCTTGAATCTCAATCTACTTTTCAAGCAGTTGCTCCACATTTCCCTGCAAAATCTTATATAACACACTCATTTTAATCTTGTGAAATGTCGTGGTTCACTCACAATCTGGAATGCAGAGATTGGTCAACACCAGCCTTATTCACCACTTTTCTGTGAAGCTCTTCTGATCACAAAGTGTGTGGGTACTCTTGTCCAACTCAACACTCTGAACACTTAGTATTACTGTATTTACTTTAACTTGATCTCACACTGCTTTTTGTTATAGAATTTCTTTTTAAGATTTTTTAAAAAATTTATTTATTTCACAGAGATAGACAGCCAGCGAGAGAGGGAACACAAGCAGGGGGAGTGGGAGAGGAAGAAGCAGGCTCATAGCGGAGGAGCCCGATGTGGGACTCGATCCCGGAACGCCGGGATCATCCCCTGAGCCAAGGCAGACGCCTAATGACTGCGCTATCCAGGCGCCCCGTTATAGAATTTCTTAACAGAAATAAATCCAGTCCATTATGTTTCTGGTTTATTGAGTAAACCAGAAGTCTGAAAAAGAAAGAGATGGTAACACCAACATATGAACTGATGGGTTCAAAAACCATTTTCAGTTAGTTTCTGTTCTTTTAGTAGCAGACTGATCAACATCTTCATCTATCAGTAGATATTCAGTTTTGTTTTCCTGGAAAAATTAAATCATGTCCTAATTTTATCTATTCTTTATTATGTAGATTATTTATAAAATTGTTATAGCTGGGTTTATTCTTTCATTCCTTGAACAATGTGCTGGGTAGATTACTTACTGCTTTTGAGTAAGTGCGTGTTTCTGGAGTGGGAGGAGGAAGGATGAAAAAACTCCCAGAAAACCCCAAAACCTATTTTTCCATAACAAAAGTACCACTTACAGCCACGAAAAACATAAAGTATTTGTAAATAAGATACACAGCAATACACATGTTTAGAAAAACCTAAGTTTTTCTATGTTTTTAAATGGGCTTAGCTTGTAGTATCCAGAGCATTTGAAAATGACTGAGTTCTCACACTTTTAACTTTTCAGTAGTTATTCTAAACTTATTAACCATTTCGTCAGCATTTCCATTTGGTTTATTTCTGTAAGTTCTATCTCTTTGTTGATATTCATTCTTTTTTAAATCATTGTTGTCACACTTTTCTTTAAATCTTTAAATGTGGTTGCTTTCTGTTCTTTGAAAATATGAGTAATTGCTGATTTGCAGTGTTTGTCTACAAGCTCCAATATCTGGAGACAATTAATGGCAGGTTCTATTGAGTATGTTTTCATCAGTATGAGTCACATTTTCAAATCATGTCTTTGCTAGTCTTGTAAGATTTTTGTGAAATATATGATATCTTACATATTCTACTAATTCTCAATTTTGATGTTTTCTTACAGAGGGTTGTAATTGTTTTGATTTGTAGGTTTGCTTAGTAACTAACTTTTCCAAATTAAATCCGTAAAATCTGTTTTCCCTGTAGTCTGAATTTTTGTTTTCATCTTTTGCCATTGTTGCTGTTTTTATTTTTAAACCTAGATCCTCAGGGGTTTTTCCTATGTTGCACATCTTGGCATTCAATCGAAGACCGATCAGACATTATGCTAAAATACACCCAGCCAGTAAGTCTTCCAGTCTCTGCTGAGAGATCTCTGTGTGGCCTAGGAACATATTAAAAGTTTAGGCCATTTTCAAGTGTCTTCTGGCTTTTATTTTGCATCATTCCCTCTCACATCTCCTCTGCTTCTATGCACAGATTTCCTTGGCCAGCAATGCATGGATAGCTTGGGCTCCCTTCAGTCTCTGCCATGCATGAGCCCAGCCTTAGGTCAACCCAGGAGATGGAGAGAATTCATCCAGATCCCTAGAGATAGTTTACCTTCCAAAATTCCTTAGAAGGTTTCCTGACTATCATTTACTTCCTTGTCCTATCGGGACTGAAACCTTAGGCCAATAGAGCTGCTGGCCCTCCCTGTTCACTTGTCACTGAGATCACCACTTCAACCCCCAGGACTTCACTTCAAAGGAGCTGAGTCTAGCAGCAGCCACACTGCTGATTTTCATGGTGCCTCACACTGGCCCAACAACTTTGCCAAAAAGGATCAGGTGTGATAGCAGCCATGCCAATCAAGAAGGCCACATGCTCCCAAGGTTCTCACTCAATGCTGAGTAGGTTTCATGAATAAACATTCTTTCTTTAGCATATACATGTTATCTCTTTCCCAGGCATTTACATTGTTTTTATATAGCTTGATGATCACTTTCTGCAGAGAAAATGATTTAACCTCCTTACCTCATCATAACAAAAGTGAATCGGTTCTCCTTTTCTTTTCCCTAAAGATCATCCCTATCGTATTCCACAATGGATGGTCTAATAATTGAATTGTTTCATTATTTTGACATGTAATTCTACACAACGGTATCTTCACTACTGAGATTAAAAACACACACACAAACAAACCTGACCTATTGCATTTTGCTTATTTATTTAAGAACTGAGGTCATTCATGTAGTTGTGTATTTGGTTTAACCTCAAGTCACAGTCACCTATTATTTACTTCACAATTTACTCTTTCTTTTACTGAACTCATTTCTATCATTTCTATGAGCTTTTCTCCCTCATGAGAAATAAAAATAAGCCAAATCTTCTATTTCCTTCTATTACTATTTTTTAAAAGAAGTCGAAATATGGTAGAGAGCAAACAGTATCCCACAGTATTTTAGAAGACATTAGAATTTCTTTGTCCTTTGTGAGATTTCAATTTACAAGGAGCTCTTTCACTTTTCAAGGAGGAGGGGTGAGGAATATTCAGAATATTGGTGTATGTGTCTTTCTTCTGAAGGTAATTTATTCAAGTGTTTACTTCATTTTCTTGAGACAGAAAATCGTACGGTGCTTTGGAGGTGACAATCACCACTGCTGGCCTTGAGCTGAGGTCTATTAAAACTGACTTCATCAGAGCTGGTTGTGCCAGATGTAATTTCCATGACTTCCTATGGCCATTCAGAGTTCTACTTACATTTTAACTTTAAGCGTTGGGGCTGTGCATATTTTTAAAGTGGTTATTAGTAACTGTTTCTAGTAAGATTTTGAGGTTTTGTATGAAAAAAAAAAACTTGGTTAAATAACCGTATTTCCATTACAATTAGCTTAATGTAAAATTTTTAGAGTGACAAATTCATAAATTTCTACTTACTTTATAGAAAAAGATTCAGAAGAGAAAATGAAGGGTGGGATTAACGTATGTACAATAATCATATTGGCTTGGAATAAAAAGAAAATACTTTCTTCCATATAAGGATATGCAAGTTCAAAGAATATTTTTGCAAACTTCCATTTTAATTTTAATAGATTGTTTATAATATATTGTAGCAAATAGTGCAAATAGTTTTCTGATTTATTTCATGAAAATAGTAAATATATTACATATGGAAAATTTGCCTCTTGACGATTTGGCTGAAGAAGAGGCAGGAAAAAAGAATAGGCACAGAGAAAGATATAGAAAATTACATGAAAATAAATGTAAAACCCTATTTTTAATTGTGAAACGTTTTCTGTAACAGACAAAGTTAATTTCACCAAAAACTTGCTCACAGTACGTTATCGGCAGCCTCTTCAAACTCTGTGTGCGTGTAAACTGTACCACAAGATTGATATGTGGCTTTAACTGACATCACATTGTAATCTTTCAGATGAGAGAGATTTTCTAACACAACTAATCATTTTGTCTGAAACGCTGTCAGTAGTAATCTTTTTTGTTCAACATGAATCACCTTTTACCTATTAAGGTTTGAGTTTTCACCCAGGGTTTTTATAAATATTTGCTCCAGAATAGAACTTTTATAGCAAAGAAAATTGTTGCTGGATATCCAGCAGATTGGAAGAACCCATTTCACTCAACTTCAGTTTATCTTGGTTCCTCAGGTCCCGTTTATGCATCAGCCTCAACAAATAACTCTGTAGAAGTTTTCTTGTTAAACTATCACAGTAGCAATACACTCAGTTGTTTAACAGTAAATGACTCATGAGTTTATAGACAAGGAAGAAAGGGATTTAATATTTTATAAGTGCAATTATTTATCATAAGGCTTGCCCAGGCTCCTTTGCACCAGTCTTGGCTTCCAGAGCTCTTTAAACAACCGGAAGTACTAAGCCCACCATCAGAGGGCAAAGAGCTAGAATCGGGACAGATATTCAAAAGCATATGCCAAGACACCAAAGGAAATTCACAACAAATTGAGAAACCCGAAAAACTGGCATTACTTGGGCTCTGCCAGAAACAGCAGCCCTCTTTCAGATGTGCACCTAAAATTCATTTTTAACAACTCTGTCTACACTGCCGAGTCAGTACTGATGTTAAGGTAGGAGAATTAATCAGCATTAAATACTCAGGAAATAAATGGGGACTAGGACATTTGACCCCTGGGACTATGATAGTGTGGACCCAGTAAGGTGTTCATGACATTGATTCAGTGATGTACTATCTGCCTTTAAAAGAGAAACTGTAGAGATGCCTGGGTGGCTCAGGTGGTTAAGTGTCTGCCTTCGGCTCAGGTCAGGATCTAAGGGTCCTGGGATCAAGTCCTGCATCGGGCTCCTTGCTCAGTGGCGAGTCTGATTCTCCCTCTGCCTGCCGCTTGTGCTCTCTCTCTCTCTCTCTACTGCAAATAAATAAATAAAATCTTAAAATAGAGAGAGAAAGAAGCTATTCTTTGACGTACCAAAAGTAGGACTAATTAATAGGGACTTCAGTAGCAGTCGTGATGCCGGTTTTGTTACTGTTTTTTCCTTCCCAAGAGAGGGAAGAATGGTTGGAAAAACATTTTTGATCAGATTAATGCCGGATAGCAGAGCTGTCTACAATTTAGTATCTGAAAATGAAAAGATTCTTAGCTATGGCCACCTTGCCATTGACAAAATATTGCTTCCAGTGACCCTAAAGAATCAACATAAAAAGTTGAGGAAAAGATATATAAAGATCATTCTAATACCTCAACCATTAATTTATCACGACCATGCAAGCCTCCGTAATTGGCTCTGTTGTGTATTTTTATCACTTGTACGAGTTTGAAATAGACTTTCAAGTACAATTTTATGATTATTAACTTCAAGTCTGAAAAAAAAAAAAAGTCACGGGATGAAGTAAACCAGTATAAAATGGCATCGCACTATAGCAAAGCTTTTAGAAAGGCTTCACTTCTAGGATTGTGCTTATAAGAATTTATTAGCAAATGTTATATGCCATATGGTAACTTTGATTTATAAAGTGCAGGTGTTTCATTCCGTTCTTCCAATTATTAAATGAAAATATTTTTATGGCGAGGATTTCTCCTTGTTCTCTCCCGGCACATTTTCACGGAACTGGCCATTACCTCATCGAGCCACTTTACTCCATATGAGTTTTAAAGCCCTCTCCCAAGATGGCGTTAGCCCTGCTTAGAAGCAGGGAGACACCTGAACACAGAGTTCTATGTAGAACACTGGTTGCATGAACTTGACTGTTTGCATCCATCTGTACAATCTCTACTCTCGAACGAAATATCTAACGAGAAGCCCTTTTAGCATGTTCCTCAGGTCTCCTCTCAAGAACCACAGGAAGTGTTTGTTGGTTGTCCAAGCTTCCCTGTGACCTCTCCCCGTCCCCCTCCCTGGGGCTCTGGTAAAAGCTGCCTTGTTTCCTGGGGAGGCTACCCTCCCATTTTGCTGATGTTGGACTCAAGTGGTACATGCTTAGCTAAGCTCCATGAAAGAGCCTATAGAGGGTTTGTTTTGTTTTTTTTGTGTGTTTTTTTTTCCCGCCAGCTGCTGTCTTGCCTCACACCAAAAGCTATAAATTCTTTACTGAAATAACCATCACTTGAAGGGGGTGTTGGTCAGGAGCCAACTGGGGATGGTGAATGAAGGGGGTTTTCAAACAGCCACCTTGAAGCTAGCCACAGAATCCTAACTTGCCACAAGCTTGAAGTGGCCCAAACCAGATGGAATTTCAGTCTGTAGAGAGCATCCCAGAGCCTTGGGCTTGAGGAAAAATACCACCCCGTTGTCTTTTAGAGAAGATCTTGGCCAAGACTCTGTGAAGCCATATGAAGGGGATTTGTTTAACAGTTAGCAGTTAGATTCAAGAAAAGCAATGGATAAGGAAAGAAAGCCCGTATCACTCAGACCAGAGAAACCCAGTATCCTATACCTATAAAACAATACCGCAGTACGGGCAGCATGGGGGGATTTTATTGGGAAGAGGGTATGTGGTCCCAACTGGATCATTTCCATCTAAACAAGTGGTGTGATGTGTGATTTTTTTATCTTCACGTGATGGTGAAATGAGGCCACACAACATTTATTGACCACTTATGTTGCAGCCATTATACTTTATATGTTATTAAATATATTAGTACATATCTATTAGAAGACGGCCACATTTTGGCAATTTCATCTTGATTCTGCATAATTTATGATTTCATTTAACATTCACAATAGCTCTATACGTATCAGAAGTAACTCTATGAAGAAACCAGTCTTTGCCGACTTTTGCTGAGTAGGCACTGTTTGAAGCCCTGGGTAAGAAGTAATCCATTTAACAATCTCAGTGAACCAATGAGATAGAGGATAGCCAGTGTTAAGATCCACCTACAGATGAGAAAGCTGATGCACAGACAAGTTAAGCCAGTGCTTCAGGTTGCACAGCTAATAAGGGTGTAAAGATGGAGTGGGAACCAAGTCAGTATGATTCTAGAGACAATACACTGAAATGCCAAAGATCAGACATGGAAAGGTGCGGAGCCATAGTTCAACCCAGAAAGTACGGATTTTACAGATCACAATTGTAATNCATAACAAAAGTACCACTTACAGCCACGAAAAACATAAAGTATTTGTAAATAAGATACACAGCAATACACATGTTTAGAAAAACCTAAGTTTTTCTATGTTTTTAAATGGGCTTAGCTTGTAGTATCCAGAGCATTTGAAAATGACTGAGTTCTCACACTTTTAACTTTTCAGTAGTTATTCTAAACTTATTAACCATTTCGTCAGCATTTCCATTTGGTTTATTTCTGTAAGTTCTATCTCTTTGTTGATATTCATTCTTTTTTAAATCATTGTTGTCACACTTTTCTTTAAATCTTTAAATGTGGTTGCTTTCTGTTCTTTGAAAATATGAGTAATTGCTGATTTGCAGTGTTTGTCTACAAGCTCCAATATCTGGAGACAATTAATGGCAGGTTCTATTGAGTATGTTTTCATCAGTATGAGTCACATTTTCAAATCATGTCTTTGCTAGTCTTGTAAGATTTTTGTGAAATATATGATATCTTACATATTCTACTAATTCTCAATTTTGATGTTTTCTTACAGAGGGTTGTAATTGTTTTGATTTGTAGGTTTGCTTAGTAACTAACTTTTCCAAATTAAATCCGTAAAATCTGTTTTCCCTGTAGTCTGAATTTTTGTTTTCATCTTTTGCCATTGTTGCTGTTTTTATTTTTAAACCTAGATCCTCAGGGGTTTTTCCTATGTTGCACATCTTGGCATTCAATCGAAGACCGATCAGACATTATGCTAAAATACACCCAGCCAGTAAGTCTTCCAGTCTCTGCTGAGAGATCTCTGTGTGGCCTAGGAACATATTAAAAGTTTAGGCCATTTTCAAGTGTCTTCTGGCTTTTATTTTGCATCATTCCCTCTCACATCTCCTCTGCTTCTATGCACAGATTTCCTTGGCCAGCAATGCATGGATAGCTTGGGCTCCCTTCAGTCTCTGCCATGCATGAGCCCAGCCTTAGGTCAACCCAGGAGATGGAGAGAATTCATCCAGATCCCTAGAGATAGTTTACCTTCCAAAATTCCTTAGAAGGTTTCCTGACTATCATTTACTTCCTTGTCCTATCGGGACTGAAACCTTAGGCCAATAGAGCTGCTGGCCCTCCCTGTTCACTTGTCACTGAGATCACCACTTCAACCCCCAGGACTTCACTTCAAAGGAGCTGAGTCTAGCAGCAGCCACACTGCTGATTTTCATGGTGCCTCACACTGGCCCAACAACTTTGCCAAAAAGGATCAGGTGTGATAGCAGCCATGCCAATCAAGAAGGCCACATGCTCCCAAGGTTCTCACTCAATGCTGAGTAGGTTTCATGAATAAACATTCTTTCTTTAGCGTATACATGTTATCTCTTTCCCAGGCATTTACATTGTTTTTATATAGCTTGATGATCACTTTCTGCAGAGAAAATGATTTAACCTCCTTACCTCATCATAACAAAAGTGAATCGGTTCTCCTTTTCTTTTCCCTAAAGATCATCCCTATCGTATTCCACAATGGATGGTCTAATAATTGAATTGTTTCATTATTTTGACATGTAATTCTACACAACGGTATCTTCACGACTGAGATTAAAAACACACACACAAAGAAACCTGACCTATTGCATTTTGCTTATTTATTTAAGAACTGAGGTCATTCATGTAGTTGTGTATTTGGTTTAACCTCAAGTCACAGTCACCTATTATTTACTTCACAATTTACTCTTTCTTTTACTGAACTCATTTCTATCATTTCTATGAGCTTTTCTCCCTCATGAGAAATAAAAATAAGCCAAATCTTCTATTTCCTTCTATTACTATTTTTTAAAAGAAGTCGAAATATGGTAGAGAGCAAACAGTATCCCACAGTATTTTAGAAGACATTAGAATTTCTTTGTCCTTTGTGAGATTTCAATTTACAAGGAGCTCTTTCACTTTTCAAGGAGGAGGGGTGAGGAATATTCAGAATATTGGTGTATGTGTCTTTCTTCTGAAGGTAATTTATTCAAGTGTTTACTTCATTTTCTTGAGACAGAAAATCGTACGGTGCTTTGGAGGTGACAATCACCACTGCTGGCCTTGAGCTGAGGTCTATTAAAACTGACTTCATCAGAGCTGGTTGTGCCAGATGTAATTTCCATGACTTCCTATGGCCATTCAGAGTTCTACTTACATTTTAACTTTAAGCGTTGGGGCTGTGCATATTTTTAAAGTGGTTATTAGTAACTGTTTCTAGTAAGATTTTGAGGTTTTGTATGAAAAAAAAAAACTTGGTTAAATAACCGTATTTCCATTACAATTAGCTTAATGTAAAATTTTTAGAGTGACAAATTCATAAATTTCTACTTACTTTATAGAAAAAGATTCAGAAGAGAAAATGAAGGGTGGGATTAACGTATGTACAATAATCATATTGGCTTGGAATAAAAAGAAAATACTTTCTTCCATATAAGGATATGCAAGTTCAAAGAATATTTTTGCAAACTTCCATTTTAATTTTAATAGATTGTTTATAATATATTGTAGCAAATAGTGCAAATAGTTTTCTGATTTATTTCATGAAAATAGTAAATATATTACATATGGAAAATTTGCCTCTTGACGATTTGGCTGAAGAAGAGGCAGGAAAAAAGAATAGGCACAGAGAAAGATATAGAAAATTACATGAAAATAAATGTAAAACCCTATTTTTAATTGTGAAACGTTTTCTGTAACAGACAAAGTTAATTTCACCAAAAACTTGCTCACAGTACGTTATCGGCAGCCTCTTCAAACTCTGTGTGCGTGTAAACTGTACCACAAGATTGATATGTGGCTTTAACTGACATCACATTGTAATCTTTCAGATGAGAGAGATTTTCTAACACAACTAATCATTTTGTCTGAAACGCTGTCAGTAGTAATCTTTTTTGTTCAACATGAATCACCTTTTACCTATTAAGGTTTGAGTTTTCACCCAGGGTTTTTATAAATATTTGCTCCAGAATAGAACTTTTATAGCAAAGAAAATTGTTGCTGGATATCCAGCAGATTGGAAGAACCCATTTCACTCAACTTCAGTTTATCTTGGTTCCTCAGGTCCCGTTTATGCATCAGCCTCAACAAATAACTCTGTAGAAGTTTTCTTGTTAAACTATCACAGTAGCAATACACTCAGTTGTTTAACAGTAAATGACTCATGAGTTTATAGACAAGGAAGAAAGGGATTTAATATTTTATAAGTGCAATTATTTATCATAAGGCTTGCCCAGGCTCCTTTGCACCAGTCTTGGCTTCCAGAGCTCTTTAAACAACCGGAAGTACTAAGCCCACCATCAGAGGGCAAAGAGCTAGAATCGGGACAGATATTCAAAAGCATATGCCAAGACACCAAAGGAAATTCACAACAAATTGAGAAACCCGAAAAACTGGCATTACTTGGGCTCTGCCAGAAACAGCAGCCCTCTTTCAGATGTGCACCTAAAATTCATTTTTAACAACTCTGTCTACACTGCCGAGTCAGTACTGATGTTAAGGTAGGAGAATTAATCAGCATTAAATACTCAGGAAATAAATGGGGACTAGGACATTTGACCCCTGGGACTATGATAGTGTGGACCCAGTAAGGTGTTCATGACATTGATTCAGTGATGTACTATCTGCCTTTAAAAGAGAAACTGTAGAGATGCCTGGGTGGCTCAGGTGGTTAAGTGTCTGCCTTCGGCTCAGGTCAGGATCTAAGGGTCCTGGGATCAAGTCCTGCATCGGGCTCCTTGCTCAGTGGCGAGTCTGATTCTCCCTCTGCCTGCCGCTTGTGCTCTCTCTCTCTCTCTCTACTGCAAATAAATAAATAAAATCTTAAAATAGAGAGAGAAAGAAGCTATTCTTTGACGTACCAAAAGTAGGACTAATTAATAGGGACTTCAGTAGCAGTCGTGATGCCTGTTTTGTTACTGTTTTTTCCTTCCCAAGAGAGGGAAGAATGGTTGGAAAAACATTTTTGATCAGATTAATGCCGGATAGCAGAGCTGTCTACAATTTAGTATCTGAAAATGAAAAGATTCTTAGCTATGGCCACCTTGCCATTGACAAAATATTGCTTCCAGTGACCCTAAAGAATCAACATAAAAAGTTGAGGAAAAGATATATAAAGATCATTCTAATACCTCAACCATTAATTTATCACGACCATGCAAGCCTCCGTAATTGGCTCTGTTGTGTATTTTTATCACTTGTACGAGTTTGAAATAGACTTTCAAGTACAATTTTATGATTATTAACTTCAAGTCTGAAAAAAAAAAAAAGTCACGGGATGAAGTAAACCAGTATAAAATGGCATCGCACTATAGCAAAGCTTTTAGAAAGGCTTCACTTCTAGGATTGTGCTTATAAGAATTTATTAGCAAATGTTATATGCCATATGGTAACTTTGATTTATAAAGTGCAGGTGTTTCATTCCGTTCTTCCAATTATTAAATGAAAATATTTTTATGGCGAGGATTTCTCCTTGTTCTCTCCCGGCACATTTTCACGGAACTGGCCATTACCTCATCGAGCCACTTTACTCCATATGAGTTTTAAAGCCCTCTCCCAAGATGGCGTTAGCCCTGCTTAGAAGCAGGGAGACACCTGAACACAGAGTTCTATGTAGAACACTGGTTGCATGAACTTGACTGTTTGCATCCATCTGTACAATCTCTACTCTCGAACGAAATATCTAACGAGAAGCCCTTTTAGCATGTTCCTCAGGTCTCCTCTCAAGAACCACAGGAAGTGTTTGTTGGTTGTCCAAGCTTCCCTGTGACCTCTCCCCGTCCCCCTCCCTGGGGCTCTGGTAAAAGCTGCCTTGTTTCCTGGGGAGGCTACCCTCCCATTTTGCTGATGTTGGACTCAAGTGGTACATGCTTAGCTAAGCTCCATGAAAGAGCCTATAGAGGGTTTGTTTTGTTTTTTTTGTGTGTTTTTTTTTCCCGCCAGCTGCTGTCTTGCCTCACACCAAAAGCTATAAATTCTTTACTGAAATAACCATCACTTGAAGGGGGTGTTGGTCAGGAGCCAACTGGGGATGGTGAATGAAGGGGGTTTTCAAACAGCCACCTTGAAGCTAGCCACAGAATCCTAACTTGCCACAAGCTTGAAGTGGCCCAAACCAGATGGAATTTCAGTCTGTAGAGAGCATCCCAGAGCCTTGGGCTTGAGGAAAAATACCACCCCGTTGTCTTTTAGAGAAGATCTTGGCCAAGACTCTGTGAAGCCATATGAAGGGGATTTGTTTAACAGTTAGCAGTTAGATTCAAGAAAAGCAATGGATAAGGAAAGAAAGCCCGTATCACTCAGACCAGAGAAACCCAGTATCCTATACCTATAAAACAATACCGCAGTACGGGCAGCATGGGGGGATTTTATTGGGAAGAGGGTATGTGGTCCCAACTGGATCATTTCCATCTAAACAAGTGGTGTGATGTGTGATTTTTTTATCTTCACGTGATGGTGAAATGAGGCCACACAACATTTATTGACCACTTATGTTGCAGCCATTATACTTTATATGTTATTAAATATATTAGTACATATCTATTAGAAGACGGCCACATTTTGGCAATTTCATCTTGATTCTGCATAATTTATGATTTCATTTAACATTCACAATAGCTCTATACGTATCAGAAGTAACTCTATGAAGAAACCAGTCTTTGCCGACTTTTGCTGAGTAGGCACTGTTTGAAGCCCTGGGTAAGAAGTAATCCATTTAACAATCTCAGTGAACCAATGAGATAGAGGATAGCCAGTGTTAAGATCCACCTACAGATGAGAAAGCTGATGCACAGACAAGTTAAGCCAGTGCTTCAGGTTGCACAGCTAATAAGGGTGTAAAGATGGAGTGGGAACCAAGTCAGTATGATTCTAGAGACAATACACTGAAATGCCAAAGATCAGACATGGAAAGGTGCGGAGCCATAGTTCAACCCAGAAAGTACGGATTTTACAGATCACAATTGTAATCACCTTTCCTGGGGTTCATGCTGAATAAAACTGGCCAATGTGTGGCAAGCATTCCACAGTGGGTAAGGAAGAACAGTTTAAATTTCATTTTATGAGAGAAACTACTATTTTTTGAAGGGTCGTTATATAACAGACACTGGACAAGCAACTGGTGTGACTTATACATTTCCATCCTCCTAAATAGAATTAGTATCCCCATTTTAAAGACAGAAAAACTGTGGTTGAGAGGAATTATTGAAGGAGCTCGTCCAAACTGACAAAGCAGGTGCTCGAACCCAGTCTACCTTGTTCTGGTTTTGTAATGCAGTTGTGAAGAGCAAGAACGTGATACGCTGTTGAAATCAGGCATCTGAAATTGGTCTGACAGGGCTTTCAGAGAGCTGAGCAGGCTGAGAAGGTTTTCAGGACCCTCGTGACACCTGGGGAGCGAGGCACCCTGGTCTCTCGCAAGCTGGACCTACTAGGGCTCCAAAGCCTACTTCATCATGCCAAGCTCTGCAGGACTCAGTCACAGCCTCCATCAAGCTTCCAGTGTCTCTTCGTCTGCAGGAAGCTTTGCCCTGCAGTGCCAGGATCAAAACACTGTCTCCACAGGCCTCCTCACAGGGATTGTTACCAAGAAAGTAAACCATCTAAAAATCACAAACACGGCTCTGGAGGAGGGAGAAAAGACAAGAGGCTTGACTACCCTCTCTTGCTGCCAGCTAGACAGGGTGAGCTAGACAGGGTGAGCTGCAGCTGGTGCATGGGAAACTCATCATGGCCACTTGAAGCCTTGGCAAGGGCAGCAGGAAACCTGAGAGCCCCGCAAGGAGCCTCCTGGCCCAGTGGTCAATCAAGCAGCTGTCAGGTCAAAGCAGACAGCACACACCAAAGTAAGGCACCAGATTAGGTCCTGGTAGTGCACGTGGTCAGCTAAGTAGGAAAACAGGGTTGGATCAAGATCAGCAATGATGATAGGAGCAGCTCAGAATGGAATGGCCTGCAGTTTCCTCTCTAGTGGAGAGAAGGGTAGCCCCGTTATCAATAATTATAATACCACAATAAGTATTAGTCAGAACCCTGGCCTCAAACAGAATTTCCATTAAGTAGGTTCACTGAATAGAGCTGAATGAGGGGACAACTTACGGAAATGAGGGCAGGGTCAAGAGAACCCAAAAAATGATGTTGAGATAGCCAGCAGCTAGTAACAGCCTGAAAAGGGCAAGAGACCCTTGTGTTGCTAGGGATCAGCCAAAGCTCAGGGGAGCTGTGACTAGACAGGAATGTCGCCACTTTTGTAACTGTGATGCTGAGGCTGGAAAGGAGTGGAGAAAATATTCCCCACCTTGTTCTGTCTCTTGCCCTCTGATCTTTTGCAACGTGTTTTATTGGTTGAACGAACCCAAAGCCACATGGGAAATGGAGCCCACGGGATACAATCTGTGCAAATCAGGAAAATGGGCATGCAATGTTTGTGAATGGGCAAATACATTAACCATCTGCCGTCATAAGTGCTCCAGTTTTAGCAGAGCTGTCGCTAATGCACACATCTACAGGGACAGACAGGTGCACCAATGGGAAGATGGAACAACATGAGTCTCAAAGTCATGAATGCCACACCTGTAATTTCCTTCCAGCCTTGGTCATACAGACATAGATTTTGTCCAAGGTCCATTTTTGGAAGTGAAGCACAAAATCCAGATTATCCTGTGAACACACCTTTAGATGTTGGGAAATAATTGGGAAAATAATTAGACTTTAGGATGACCAAACACAGCACATCTGTGAGAGATATGAACTCCACCTTCTGGAAGTGAAACATATTACGATGTAAATTCTATAGATTTTTAAATATTGGCAAATAATTGAAGAAACTCAGATCCTGGGATGACCAAACAAAAGACATCCGTGTATATATTCATCTCACAAGCCAACTGTGTTAGATAACTCTTGCTCCCCCACTTGTCTTCCAGGCTTACTTTTGNCTTTCTTTTACTGAACTCATTTCTATCATTTCTATGAGCTTTTCTCCCTCATGAGAAATAAAAATAAGCCAAATCTTCTATTTCCTTCTATTACTATTTTTTAAAAGAAGTCGAAATATGGTAGAGAGCAAACAGTATCCCACAGTATTTTAGAAGACATTAGAATTTCTTTGTCCTTTGTGAGATTTCAATTTACAAGGAGCTCTTTCACTTTTCAAGGAGGAGGGGTGAGGAATATTCAGAATATTGGTGTATGTGTCTTTCTTCTGAAGGTAATTTATTCAAGTGTTTACTTCATTTTCTTGAGACAGAAAATCGTACGGTGCTTTGGAGGTGACAATCACCACTGCTGGCCTTGAGCTGAGGTCTATTAAAACTGACTTCATCAGAGCTGGTTGTGCCAGATGTAATTTCCATGACTTCCTATGGCCATTCAGAGTTCTACTTACATTTTAACTTTAAGCGTTGGGGCTGTGCATATTTTTAAAGTGGTTATTAGTAACTGTTTCTAGTAAGATTTTGAGGTTTTGTATGAAAAAAAAAAACTTGGTTAAATAACCGTATTTCCATTACAATTAGCTTAATGTAAAATTTTTAGAGTGACAAATTCATAAATTTCTACTTACTTTATAGAAAAAGATTCAGAAGAGAAAATGAAGGGTGGGATTAACGTATGTACAATAATCATATTGGCTTGGAATAAAAAGAAAATACTTTCTTCCATATAAGGATATGCAAGTTCAAAGAATATTTTTGCAAACTTCCATTTTAATTTTAATAGATTGTNCAAAACAAACGATCTGCAAACAACCTTTTTCTCGGGATCTGCTTTCTGGGGAGATTCTTACGAAGGCTGCGTTGTTCTGAAAATTCTGCTTCAGAAAAAAATCAGAAAAGTTCTCTCCTTGCCTGGAAGACATGTTATGTTCACAGACTATTTNTTTATAATATATTGTAGCAAATAGTGCAAATAGTTTTCTGATTTATTTCATGAAAATAGTAAATATATTACATATGGAAAATTTGCCTCTTGACGATTTGGCTGAAGAAGAGGCAGGAAAAAAGAATAGGCACAGAGAAAGATATAGAAAATTACATGAAAATAAATGTAAAACCCTATTTTTAATTGTGAAACGTTTTCTGTAACAGACAAAGTTAATTTCACCAAAAACTTGCTCACAGTACGTTATCGGCAGCCTCTTCAAACTCTGTGTGCGTGTAAACTGTACCACAAGATTGATATGTGGCTTTAACTGACATCACATTGTAATCTTTCAGATGAGAGAGATTTTCTAACACAACTAATCATTTTGTCTGAAACGCTGTCAGTAGTAATCTTTTTTGTTCAACATGAATCANTAATGAGTATTTGTGGCATCAGATCCAACTCAACCCTAATTCTAAAATATTTAAATGGGGTCATTTAAGCTGAGAGAGAAGGTAGAAGGACAAGTTGTTCATTTGTGGCGAGGTATTGACCCAAGTTAGGAAAAACGTTCTGTGAATAAGCGTGAATTTTTTGGCTAGCTCCTAAGCCCTCACTCCTTAGAAAAATCAATAGGAATTTATCTTTAAACACTTATTTTTTTATGTGTTTAAGTGCTCATTCCTAAAATGGCTTTGTACTCTTTTCACGAAGGGAGCGTGCCACACATGTATTAACCACCTTCATAATAACATACACAGGGCCAGTGTACAGAGCCTAGAGAATAAGCCTATAAACCAAGAAAATAAGACATAGTGCCAAGTGATTTATAAGTCACATATCGATCAATTAATCAAATACGTTCATCCATTTAATCTTAAAGTCAATGCATATTTATTATGTGCTTTGTTTATGCAAGGCACTGGGCTACGCCCTCGGCTTCCTACAGTGAAACCAAAAGCTTTACCCCCATCCGCACAAAGGTCACAGGCTAGCAGACGAGAAAGTTAATAAATAAGTGAATTTGTCCAGGAAGTGGAAAGCATTCTGGGACTGCATCAGTGGCATTCCTAAATTCAGGAGATAAGGAAAATTTTCTGGAAGATTTTATTTTCAGCTGAGACCTTAAGAATGAGTCAGAGTTAGCTGGTTGATGAGTAGGGGTAGGTAAACACTGTTTCCCGCACAAGGACACATAGGTATAAGGGGCAGGGCTATGGAGAGCATGTTGGAATGATTGCATTAGGGAGGGAAGACGATGAGGGGTTCTCACAAGAGAGGCAGGAAGCAGGTCAGGAAGACCAGGTAGTACATGGGAAGGAGTGTGGCCTCCCCTGCATCTGGTTTGGAGACGGCNACCTTTTACCTATTAAGGTTTGAGTTTTCACCCAGGGTTTTTATAAATATTTGCTCCAGAATAGAACTTTTATAGCAAAGAAAATTGTTGCTGGATATCCAGCAGATTGGAAGAACCCATTTCACTCAACTTCAGTTTATCTTGGTTCCTCAGGTCCCGTTTATGCATCAGCCTCAACAAATAACTCTGTAGAAGTTTTCTTGTTAAACTATCACAGTAGCAATACACTCAGTTGTTTAACAGTAAATGACTCATGAGTTTATAGACAAGGAAGAAAGGGATTTAATATTTTATAAGTGCAATTATTTATCATAAGGCTTGCCCAGGCTCCTTTGCACCAGTCTTGGCTTCCAGAGCTCTTTAAACAACCGGAAGTACTAAGCCCACCATCAGAGGGCAAAGAGCTAGAATCGGGACAGATATTCAAAAGCATATGCCAAGACACCAAAGGAAATTCACAACAAATTGAGAAACCCGAAAAACTGGCATTACTTGGGCTCTGCCAGAAACAGCAGCCCTCTTTCAGATGTGCACCTAAAATTCATTTTTAACAACTCTGTCTACACTGCCGAGTCAGTACTGATGTTAAGGTAGGAGAATTAATCAGCATTAAATACTCAGGAAATAAATGGGGACTAGGACATTTGACCCCTGGGACTATGATAGNCAGAAACTCCCAGGCCCCCTTAGCTTTCTGTGTGGGAGGGCATGGCAGGACCTAGCGGCCAAGGTCAGCCCTCTGCAAAGAGAAGCAGGTGCAAGCTGTTGGAAACAAAAGCACAGGGAAGCTGGCAAGTGGTATGTGACCCGATAATAGGAAAAAGGAGACAGAGGATATCTGGGTGAAATGCTGGAAATATTCAGTGCAGTGGTACTCACCAAGTACAAATCTGTATTATTGTAGCCGTACACATCCATGAGCAAAAATTATTTTGTGATCATTGATAAATAGTGGCATTTAATTATTTACAATGCTTTGCCATTATTTTAAAGTATGGCAAGTCCTCCATTCCACAGATGTCTAGCACATCTCCCACAGGACACTCAGTAGTTACTAAAAACCAACGAGTGTAGACCACCACCCAACCTTTAATCTTCAGAACTCAGGCCTCTTCCAAGTTTCACATGAATTTATCCAAGTTTTATCGATCTCGTCCCAGCTCTTCTGCCTCCGGAGTCAAGTTCTGTCTTAGCGCACAATTATGGGAAACCTGAACACGCTTGGACACAAAGCAACTGCTGACCAAACAATGCAATTTACTGGGAGCCCGTCTGCCCCAGTGCTCGGGGGGAGCCTGATGGTAATATGTCAGACGGCACCATCCACCTACAAGAATTCCCCTGTTTTAAACACTGCCATAGTCTCCTTACATCAAAAAACCAGACCTCTACTTCCATTGGGGGTCTTCTCCAGACTCGCTTACTGCCAGCCCAATGCTGCCATTTTTAGAGCATAGATTCTAAGGGCAAAAGAGTCGCCAAGGGTGCGACTCTCTGTCACAGTCATGTCGCTGCCAGCCCTGCCCTTGCACAAACTCGAGAGTGAGTACCTCCCTACACTGGGCACACTCAGTACCCCACGTCCCTCACCCTGAGCCAAACTGTAGCCCTGCTCAGACTCATTCAAAAAGTAGTGCAAAGAAAGGAGGTGCTTTCTTCATGCTGCTGAGAAAGGGTTAATCCTTCTCCTCAATCCCTTTCATATGTAATGATATATTTTATATCGTCAAATCATTCCAATTCAAAGCGTGTGTACTCCAAAGAGAGAACAACATTACAGGCAATTATGGGATCGTGGGCCCTGCAGAAAAGTGGGAGAGCTCACGCTCAACCATGGTGCACACACACCTATGAAGGATGGGACTCAGTCTTCTGAATGCTTTTGATGGTNCAGACAAAGTTAATTTCACCAAAAACTTGCTCACAGTACGTTATCGGCAGCCTCTTCAAACTCTGTGTGCGTGTAAACTGTACCACAAGATTGATATGTGGCTTTAACTGACATCACATTGTAATCTTTCAGATGAGAGAGATTTTCTAACACAACTAATCATTTTGTCTGAAACGCTGTCAGTAGTAATCTTTTTTGTTCAACATGAATCACCTTTTACCTATTAAGGTTTGAGTTTTCACCCAGGGTTTTTATAAATATTTGCTCCAGAATAGAACTTTTATAGCAAAGAAAATTGTTGCTGGATATCCAGCAGATTGGAAGAACCCATTTCACTCAACTTCAGTTTATCTTGGTTCCTCAGGTCCCGTTTATGCATCAGCCTCAACAAATAACTCTGTAGAAGTTTTCTTGTTAAACTATCACAGTAGCAATACACTCAGTTGTTTAACAGTAAATGACTCATGAGTTTATAGACAAGGAAGAAAGGGATTTAATATTTTATAAGTGCAATTATTTATCATAAGGCTTGCCCAGGCTCCTTTGCACCAGTCTTGGCTTCCAGAGCTCTTTAAACAACCGGAAGTACTAAGCCCACCATCAGAGGGCAAAGAGCTAGAATCGGGACAGATATTCAAAAGCATATGCCAAGACACCAAAGGAAATTCACAACAAATTGAGAAACCCGAAAAACTGGCATTACTTGGGCTCTGCCAGAAACAGCAGCCCTCTTTCAGATGTGCACCTAAAATTCATTTTTAACAACTCTGTCTACACTGCCGAGTCAGTACTGATGTTAAGGTAGGAGAATTAATCAGCATTAAATACTCAGGAAATAAATGGGGACTAGGACATTTGACCCCTGGGACTATGATAGTGTGGACCCAGTAAGGTGTTCATGACATTGATTCAGTGATGTACTATCTGCCTTTAAAAGAGAAACTGTAGAGATGCCTGGGTGGCTCAGGTGGTTAAGTGTCTGCCTTCGGCTCAGGTCAGGATCTAAGGGTCCTGGGATCAAGTCCTGCATCGGGCTCCTTGCTCAGTGGCGAGTCTGATTCTCCCTCTGCCTGCCGCTTGTGCTCTCTCTCTCTCTCTCTACTGCAAATAAATAAATAAAATCTTAAAATAGAGAGAGAAAGAAGCTATTCTTTGACGTACCAAAAGTAGGACTAATTAATAGGGACTTCAGTAGCAGTCGTGATGCCGGTTTTGTTACTGTTTTTTCCTTCCCAAGAGAGGGAAGAATGGTTGGAAAAACATTTTTGATCAGATTAATGCCGGATAGCAGAGCTGTCTACAATTTAGTATCTGAAAATGAAAAGATTCTTAGCTATGGCCACCTTGCCATTGACAAAATATTGCTTCCAGTGACCCTAAAGAATCAACATAAAAAGTTGAGGAAAAGATATATAAAGATCATTCTAATACCTCAACCATTAATTTATCACGACCATGCAAGCCTCCGTAATTGGCTCTGTTGTGTATTTTTATCACTTGTACGAGTTTGAAATAGACTTTCAAGTACAATTTTATGATTATTAACTTCAAGTCTGAAAAAAAAAAAAAGTCACGGGATGAAGTAAACCAGTATAAAATGGCATCGCACTATAGCAAAGCTTTTAGAAAGGCTTCACTTCTAGGATTGTGCTTATAAGAATTTATTAGCAAATGTTATATGCCATATGGTAACTTTGATTTATAAAGTGCAGGTGTTTCATTCCGTTCTTCCAATTATTAAATGAAAATATTTTTATGGCGAGGATTTCTCCTTGTTCTCTCCCGGCACATTTTCACGGAACTGGCCATTACCTCATCGAGCCACTTTACTCCATATGAGTTTTAAAGCCCTCTCCCAAGATGGCGTTAGCCCTGCTTAGAAGCAGGGAGACACCTGAACACAGAGTTCTATGTAGAACACTGGTTGCATGAACTTGACTGTTTGCATCCATCTGTACAATCTCTACTCTCGAACGAAATATCTAACGAGAAGCCCTTTTAGCATGTTCCTCAGGTCTCCTCTCAAGAACCACAGGAAGTGTTTGTTGGTTGTCCAAGCTTCCCTGTGACCTCTCCCCGTCCCCCTCCCTGGGGCTCTGGTAAAAGCTGCCTTGTTTCCTGGGGAGGCTACCCTCCCATTTTGCTGATGTTGGACTCAAGTGGTACATGCTTAGCTAAGCTCCATGAAAGAGCCTATAGAGGGTTTGTTTTGTTTTTTTTGTGTGTTTTTTTTTCCCGCCAGCTGCTGTCTTGCCTCACACCAAAAGCTATAAATTCTTTACTGAAATAACCATCACTTGAAGGGGGTGTTGGTCAGGAGCCAACTGGGGATGGTGAATGAAGGGGGTTTTCAAACAGCCACCTTGAAGCTAGCCACAGAATCCTAACTTGCCACAAGCTTGAAGTGGCCCAAACCAGATGGAATTTCAGTCTGTAGAGAGCATCCCAGAGCCTTGGGCTTGAGGAAAAATACCACCCCGTTGTCTTTTAGAGAAGATCTTGGCCAAGACTCTGTGAAGCCATATGAAGGGGATTTGTTTAACAGTTAGCAGTTAGATTCAAGAAAAGCAATGGATAAGGAAAGAAAGCCCGTATCACTCAGACCAGAGAAACCCAGTATCCTATACCTATAAAACAATACCGCAGTACGGGCAGCATGGGGGGATTTTATTGGGAAGAGGGTATGTGGTCCCAATTGGATCATTTCCATCTAAACAAGTGGTGTGATGTGTGATTTTTTTATCTTCACGTGATGGTGAAATGAGGCCACACAACATTTATTGACCACTTATGTTGCAGCCATTATACTTTATATGTTATTAAATATATTAGTACATATCTATTAGAAGACGGCCACATTTTGGCAATTTCATCTTGATTCTGCATAATTTATGATTTCATTTAACATTCACAATAGCTCTATACGTATCAGAAGTAACTCTATGAAGAAACCAGTCTTTGCCGACTTTTGCTGAGTAGGCACTGTTTGAAGCCCTGGGTAAGAAGTAATCCATTTAACAATCTCAGTGAACCAATGAGATAGAGGATAGCCAGTGTTAAGATCCACCTACAGATGAGAAAGCTGATGCACAGACAAGTTAAGCCAGTGCTTCAGGTTGCACAGCTAATAAGGGTGTAAAGATGGAGTGGGAACCAAGTCAGTATGATTCTAGAGACAATACACTGAAATGCCAAAGATCAGACATGGAAAGGTGCGGAGCCATAGTTCAACCCAGAAAGTACGGATTTTACAGATCACAATTGTAATCACCTTTCCTGGGGTTCATGCTGAATAAAACTGGCCAATGTGTGGCAAGCATTCCACAGTGGGTAAGGAAGAACAGTTTAAATTTCATTTTATGAGAGAAACTACTATTTTTTGAAGGGTCGTTATATAACAGACACTGGACAAGCAACTGGTGTGACTTATACATTTCCATCCTCCTAAATAGAATTAGTATCCCCATTTTAAAGACAGAAAAACTGTGGTTGAGAGGAATTATTGAAGGAGCTCGTCCAAACTGACAAAGCAGGTGCTCGAACCCAGTCTACCTTGTTCTGGTTTTGTAATGCAGTTGTGAAGAGCAAGAACGTGATACGCTGTTGAAATCAGGCATCTGAAATTGGTCTGACAGGGCTTTCAGAGAGCTGAGCAGGCTGAGAAGGTTTTCAGGACCCTCGTGACACCTGGGGAGCGAGGCACCCTGGTCTCTCGCAAGCTGGACCTACTAGGGCTCCAAAGCCTACTTCATCATGCCAAGCTCTGCAGGACTCAGTCACAGCCTCCATCAAGCTTCCAGTGTCTCTTCGTCTGCAGGAAGCTTTGCCCTGCAGTGCCAGGATCAAAACACTGTCTCCACAGGCCTCCTCACAGGGATTGTTACCAAGAAAGTAAACCATCTAAAAATCACAAACACGGCTCTGGAGGAGGGAGAAAAGACAAGAGGCTTGACTACCCTCTCTTGCTGCCAGCTAGACAGGGTGAGCTAGACAGGGTGAGCTGCAGCTGGTGCATGGGAAACTCATCATGGCCACTTGAAGCCTTGGCAAGGGCAGCAGGAAACCTGAGAGCCCCGCAAGGAGCCTCCTGGCCCAGTGGTCAATCAAGCAGCTGTCAGGTCAAAGCAGACAGCACACACCAAAGTAAGGCACCAGATTAGGTCCCGGTAGTGCACGTGGTCAGCTAAGTAGGAAAACAGGGTTGGATCAAGATCAGCAATGATGATAGGAGCAGCTCAGAATGGAATGGCCTGCAGTTTCCTCTCTAGTGGAGAGAAGGGTAGCCCCGTTATCAATAATTATAATACCACAATAAGTATTAGTCAGAACCCTGGCCTCAAACAGAATTTCCATTAAGTAGGTTCACTGAATAGAGCTGAATGAGGGGACAACTTACGGAAATGAGGGCAGGGTCAAGAGAACCCAAAAAATGATGTTGAGATAGCCAGCAGCTAGTAACAGCCTGAAAAGGGCAAGAGACCCTTGTGTTGCTAGGGATCAGCCAAAGCTCAGGGGAGCTGTGACTAGACAGGAATGTCGCCACTTTTGTAACTGTGATGCTGAGGCTGGAAAGGAGTGGAGAAAATATTCCCCACCTTGTTCTGTCTCTTGCCCTCTGATCTTTTGCAACGTGTTTTATTGGTTGAACGAACCCAAAGCCACATGGGAAATGGAGCCCACGGGATACAATCTGTGCAAATCAGGAAGATGGGCATGCAATGTTTGTGAATGGGCAAATACATTAACCATCTGCCGTCATAAGTGCTCCAGTTTTAGCAGAGCTGTCGCTAATGCACACATCTACAGGGACAGACAGGTGCACCAATGGGAAGATGGAACAACATGAGTCTCAAAGTCATGAATGCCACACCTGTAATTTCCTTCCAGCCTTGGTCATACAGACATAGATTTTGTCCAAGGTCCATTTTTGGAAGTGAAGCACAAAATCCAGATTATCCTGTGAACACACCTTTAAATGTTGGGAAGTAATTGGGAAAATAATTAGACTTTAGGATGACCAAACACAGCACATCTGTGAGAGATATGAACTCCACCTTCTGGAAGTGAAACATATTACGATGTAAATTCTATAGATTTTTAAATATTGGCAAATAATTGAAGAAACTCAGATCCTGGGATGACCAAACAAAAGACATCCGTGTATATATTCATCTCACAAGCCAACTGTGTTAGATAACTCTTGCTCCCCCACTTGTCTTCCAGGCTTACTTTTGCTCTGGACATTGACGAGGCAAATAGCTCCTGTGTGAAGAACCTAATTTATAGGACTTTTTTTTTTTTTTTTCCCCAGCAGCACTGAAAAGATTTCACATTTATGTCCCAGGGCTTTTCCAAGCCCTCGGCATGTTACACCTGTGGGAATTACTGAGGACTAGAGTCTGAATAATTGGAAATATAAGTGGGACCAACAACGACCAATGTGCTACCCAAGCTAGGTTCTTAAAGTCTTCTTTTCCCTGCCTTCGCTGGACAATCCCAGCTCATGCATGTGGTTCCTCAGAGTTCAAGTACAATCATCCACAGTACCATCCACAGGATGAGAACACATCCTTATGTTGGCCTCCCCTCTCCCCTGCTTTAATTTTCTTGTGTCCTTCACTCCATGGGATAAAATACCAAAACAAACGATCTGCAAACAACCTTTTTCTCGGGATCTGCTTTCTGGGGAGATTCTTACGAAGGCTGCGTTGTTCTGAAAATTCTGCTTCAGAAAAAAATCAGAAAAGTTCTCTCCTTGTCTGGAAGACATGTTATGTTCACAGACTATTCAATGAGTATTTGTGGCATCAGATCCAACTCAACCCTAATTCTAAAATATTTAAATGGGGTCATTTAAGCTGAGAGAGAAGGTAGAAGGACAAGTTGTTCATTTGTGGCGAGGTATTGACCCAAGTTAGGAAAAACGTTCTGTGAATAAGCGTGAATTTTTTGGCTAGCTCCTAAGCCCTCACTCCTTAGAAAAATCAATAGGAATTTATCTTTAAACACTTATTTTTTTATGTGTTTAAGTGCTCATTCCTAAAATGGCTTTGTACTCTTTTCACGAAGGGAGCGTGCCACACATGTATTAACCACCTTCATAATAACATACACAGGGCCAGTGTACAGAGCCTAGAGAATAAGCCTATAAACCAAGAAAATAAGACATAGTGCCAAGTGATTTATAAGTCACATATCGATCAATTAATCAAATACGTTCATCCATTTAATCTTAAAGTCAATGCATATTTATTATGTGCTTTGTTTATGCAAGGCACTGGGCTACGCCCTCGGCTTCCTACAGTGAAACCAAAAGCTTTACCCCCATCCGCACAAAGGTCACAGGCTAGCAGACGAGAAAGTTAATAAATAAGTGAATTTGTCCAGGAAGTGGAAAGCATTCTGGGACTGCATCAGTGGCATTCCTAAATTCAGGAGATAAGGAAAATTTTCTGGAAGATTTTATTTTCAGCTGAGACCTTAAGAATGAGTCAGAGTTAGCTGGTTGATGAGTAGGGGTAGGTAAACACTGTTTCCCGCACAAGGACACATAGGTATAAGGGGCAGGGCTATGGAGAGCATGTTGGAATGATTGCATTAGGGAGGGAAGACGATGAGGGGTTCTCACAAGAGAGGCAGGAAGCAGGTCAGGAAGACCAGGTAGTACATGGGAAGGAGTGTGGCCTCCCCTGCATCTGGTTTGGAGACGGCAGAAACTCCCAGGCCCCCTTAGCTTTCTGTGTGGGAGGGCATGGCAGGACCTAGCGGCCAAGGTCAGCCCTCTGCAAAGAGAAGCAGGTGCAAGCTGTTGGAAACAAAAGCACAGGGAAGCTGGCAAGTGGTATGTGAACCGATAATAGGAAAAAGGAGACAGAGGATATCTGGGTGAAATGCTGGAAATATTCAGTGCAGTGGTACTCACCAAGTACAAATCTGTATTATTGTAGCCGTACACATCCATGAGCAAAAATTATTTTGTGATCATTGATAAATAGTGGCATTTAATTATTTACAATGCTTTGCCATTATTTTAAAGTATGGCAAGTCCTCCATTCCACAGATGTCTAGCACATCTCCCACAGGACACTCAGTAGTTACTAAAAACCAACGAGTGTAGACCACCACCCAACCTTTAATCTTCAGAACTCAGGCCTCTTCCAAGTTTCACATGAATTTATCCAAGTTTTATCGATCTCGTCCCAGCTCTTCTGCCTCCGGAGTCAAGTTCTGTCTTAGCGCACAATTATGGGAAACCTGAACACGCTTGGACACAAAGCAACTGCTGACCAAACAATGCAATTTACTGGGAGCCCGTCTGCCCCAGTGCTCGGGGGGAGCCTGATGGTAATATGTCAGACGGCACCATCCACCTACAAGAATTCCCCTGTTTTAAACACTGCCATAGTCTCCTTACATCAAAAAACCAGACCTCTAGTTCCATTGGGGGTCTTCTCCAGACTCGCTTACTGCCAGCCCAATGCTGCCATTTTTAGAGCATAGATTCTAAGGGCAAAAGAGTCGCCAAGGGTGCGACTCTCTGTCACAGTCATGTCGCTGCCAGCCCTGCCCTTGCACAAACTCGAGAGTGAGTACCTCCCTACACTGGGCACACTCAGTACCCCACGTCCCTCACCCTGAGCCAAACTGTAGCCCTGCTCAGACTCATTCAAAAAGTAGTGCAAAGAAAGGAGGTGCTTTCTTCATGCTGCTGAGAAAGGGTTAATCCTTCTCCTCAATCCCTTTCATATGTAATGATATATTTTATATCGTCAAATCATTCCAATTCAAAGCGTGTGTACTCCAAAGAGAGAACAACATTACAGGCAATTATGGGATCGTGGGCCCTGCAGAAAAGTGGGAGAGCTCACGCTCAACCATGGTGCACACACACCTATGAAGGATGGGACTCAGTCTTCTGAATGCTTTTGATGGTGCAGAATGGATCAGGTTACTCTAAAGAGACTTAAGAAAAGTACTGGGGAGGGGGAGGGGCTGCGACTGGGTGGCTCAGTCAGTTAAGCATCTGCCTTCAGCTGAGGTCATGATCTCAGGGTCCTGGGATCAAGCCCCGCATCAGGCTCCCTGCTGCTTCTCCTGTTCCTTCTGCTGTTTCTGCCACTTATTCTTTCTGGCCTTCTCTATCAAAGAAATAAATAAAATCTTTTTAAAGAATCAAAATAAAATAAAAAATAAATTACTCAGGGGTGTTTGTGCCATTCTTTCAATCATTCATTGTAACCATGGTGTCTTGAGCACCTACTCTGTACCAAGCACTGTGCCTTGTGCTGGGGACACAGAGGTGGCAGGGAGGCGAAAGAGATACAGTATGCAAGATAGCAATGTAATCTACCCTCATGTCACTGTGAAGATGACAGACGACCATGACAGAAAGTTCCAAAGGAGTGGAAAAGGCTCCTTCAGTAACACATCCCATATTCTAACTGTTCTGTTGCCCTCCTGCTCTCAGCGAGAGCTCACCATCTAAAGAGCAATTTCCAAGGGGCAGATAGAGAATGAGACATGCCACGTATAGTTTGAACGCAAAAGCGATGATAACCACTTGCCACCTTTTAATAATAACTAGTAGTAGAAACAATTAGATCTGTTCCAGGGAGAATCAGTAGACGGCATAAGAATTTTGCATGAGAAGAAAAGAAGTGACAAGAACACACATCCTTTGTACATGAGCACCGACTGGTCTGGGTCTGACTGCTACACTTCATTTTAAAACGAGTAATTTAAGTCCAGAATGTCAAAATGGTCAGGCCTCAAGATCAGGGGAAGTTCTGGAACCAGAAAGCCTGAGTTGTTGCTCTCCTTGGCCACTGACTCTCTACCGTGCCCTGAACAAGTTATTTCACCCCTCCCTCTCAGCGTTCTCAATTGTAAAATGCCCAAAGTAATAAAAATTCCTACTTCATAGGATTCATATGAGTAATACATAAGTTAATAATTGCAAAGTTCTTAAATCAGGGCCTAGAACATTATAGCACTCAATAAAATTTCTTGACATAGTTAGTGGAAAATACGAATAGTAATAATACATTTGTTTTCCTTGTAGAGCTATTATGTTTATCCAAGTAGATAAAGTAAGCTAAAATGAACTAAATATAGTAAGTTAAAATATGTATATTGTGGTTTTATATATATGTGTGTGTGTGTACAATTTTTTCTACCATTTTTCAGTGTACAAATCAGTGGTATTAATTTACACTCACAGTGTTGTGCAACCATCCCCATTATTTCCAAAATGTTTTCATTACCCCAAATAGAAACCATGTAACCATTAAGCAATAACTTCCCATTCACACCTCCAGTCCCTGGTCACCTCTAATGGACTTTGTATTGCCGTAAATGTGCCTATTCCAGTTATTTCATGCAGTATTTGTCCTTCTGCGTCTGGTTTATTTCACTTAGCATAATATCTTCAGGATACATCCATATTGTAGCGTATAGCAGATCTTCATTTCTTTGTGTGGCTGAACAATATTACTTTGTAGGTTTACATTACAATTTGTTCATTTCTGTTGATGGACAGGCAGTTATTTTGACCTTAGGCTATCTTGAATAATGTTACATGAACATTGGGGTACAACTACCTGCTTGAGTGTCTGTTTTCAATTCTAGTGAGGCTCTGTCTAGTATTAGAATTATGGGATGATATAATCTCATAGTTAGCTTTTAAAGGGACTGCCATACTTTCCCGAGTGGTTGAACCATTTTCTTTCCCAACAGCAATGTATGAGGGTTCCAATTCCTCCATATTCTCACAAGGACATGTTATGTGATGATGATGATAATGATGATGGTGGTGGTGATGATGACGATGGTGGTGGTGGTGGTGGTGGTGGTGGTGATGACAACCGCTATATCTTAGAAAGTTTAAAGTTGTATCTCACTGTAGTTTTGATTCGTATTTACCAAATGACTAATGATGTTGAGCATTTTTCATATGTTCTCTGGCCATGTAAATTTTTTTTGAGAAATATCTATTCAAGTCCTCTGTCCATGTTTTATTTGAGAGGTTTGGTTTTTTATTGAGTTGTAGGAGATCTTTATATATTTTAGATATTAAACCCCTATCAGACATATGATTTGCAAATATTTCACCCTATCCTGTAGGTTGTCCTTTGGCCTTCTTGATCACGTTCTCTGATGCACCAAAGATTTTAATTTTGTTGGAATTCCAATTTATCTATTTTTTGTTGCTGACGCCAAGCTCATGAAGATTTACCTCTTCATTTCCTTTGAAGACCTAAGTGCTCTTTATGACCTAAGTGCTCCTGATCTCAAGCATGCATGAGAAGAGACTTTGACTCTGAAGATGCATATGAGAACCTTTCAGCTACAACGTGATTGATTTAAGGAAGAAAAAAAAGTCCTAGAAATCCAAAGCAGGTTTTAAGAGTTATTTCCTCAACATAAAAAAATCTAAATGTCATATGGTTTCACTCATTTATAGAACATAAAAAGTAGGAAGATCGGTAGGAGAAGAAAGGGAAGAAGAAGGGGGGGTAAACAGAAGGGGGAATGAACCATGAGAGACTGTGGACTGTGGGAAACAAACTGAGGGCTTCGAGGGGAGGGGGCTGGGGGATTGGGATAGGCCGTTGATGGGTAGTAAGGAGGGCACGTACTGCATGGCACACTGGGGGTTGTACGCAAGTAATGAATCATGGAACTTTACATCAAAAACCAGGGATGTACTGTATGGTGACTAACATAATATAATAAAAAATATTTTAAAAAAATTTCCAAATGTATGCAAAACCCCCAACTTTGTGTTTCCCTCGAATCCTTCAGTTATTCTTTCAATTACTAAGGAATTCATCATTAAGGTCCATTTAAAGAAACTTCCTTCAGCATATTTTACAATGTCCTGATATTAAAAATAATAATGAGAAATGTCATGGAAAATTAAAATATTCCACAAAATCAGGTACATTCGCATTTGAAAAAAATATGCAACCTAACCAGTTTAAAGTCAGGTGTGACACAACTGTATTTTAAACGCTCTCTGTCTAAACCAAAGTAATGTGCTCACAATGAGCTATTCGATTTTCTATGGTAATATTTCCTTAGTGACTGCACGGAAGTACTTAAAATTACACAGTGTTTTTTTAATTGTGAACAGTGCTTGGCTCATTACCTTGCATTTTATAGGCTTTTGGAGGGTAATACCATCAAGACCATGTATTTTTATACCCAAATCCCACCATATTTCTTTCACGTCATGGACACACAGGAAGAACTTGTTGAAAACTTAGATTCAGATACATAGCTATAGTTGGCAGTTAATAAATATTTGATGATTGAATGAAAAAGCATATTAAAATGAAAAATACATGGTAGAAAACACATGGAAAGAAGATTTCAAAACTCATTTTATGGAGAGTTTATTCTATATTGACATTCCATGCATTAATATGATGGAAAGATATATATATATATATATATATATATGTAAAATCTCCAGAAATATGTAGATAAAAATACAGAAAATCTTTAGAAATGAAGATAGATTTCCAGAAGAATAAGCTAACCATGGAAAAATCGATGCCACTTAGATAAAAGTCTGTCTGAGGTATGTAGTGACTTTTATTGCATTGTTTGCTTGGATTCCCCTGAAGGAATGATAGTTTGGGTGAGTCAGAAGAAATCTTGTAGAATAGACCTAAATGCTTCTACTTCAGGGAATGAGTGTTGGAAGCAAAGAGCTGGTTCGAGGAAACCAGAACAAATAAAGTTCAATTTTGAAACCCTGGAACTGGGGGTGAGTCTCCAAAGACACGGCCTCTTTCCCACACATGACTATTTTTGAAAGCGTATTTTACGATAATTTGAAGATCTATACTTATGTTCTAATTCTCCACAAGAGCTCTATATTTTGCCTGGTAAGTGGAGACAAATCTCTGATTGGTTTCTAATGGAAAAGAGCATGCTGGGGGCATCTGGGTGGCTCAGTCGGTTAGGAGTCTGCCTTTCACTCAGGTCATGATTCCAGGACCCTGGGATTGAGTCCGGCTTGGGCTCCCTGCTCAGTGGGCAGTCTGTCTCTCCCTCTCTCTCTGCCCCTCTCCCCCTGCTTGTGCTCTCTCTCTCTGTCAAATAAATAAATAAAATCTTAAAAAAAAAAGAGCATACTGATAAAACATCTTTAGTTTAACTAGTTACAGCAACCAAACAATAATGCATTTAATGTCATAAGTAGTTTTTCACTTAACGCTACTATTATCGTTTTGATAAAAGGTCGGTTGTTTTTTTGAACTGACAGGTATTTCCGGCCTTATACTCACAACCTTCTGTAGAAACCTCCGGGGCAAGTATGAGGTTCACTCTTTTGGCATTTGAGAGAAAGAAAGAAATCTCTTTGGTTGATTTTATTTTTCCATGACATAGAGTATCTGAGGCTTTGTCTTAAATCTATCAACCTTAACCCTTTTAAAGAATAAGTGTCTTTTAAAAATGACACAACTGTGTCTTCAACACCTTTAACAGGCTAACCATGTTTGAAGCAGGGTCTCGGGTTTCTACTAAGAAAATGAAGAGGAAGTTACAGGCTGTGATGGGAATTTATATTAAATTGGATCCTTCCTGAACTGGTAAAATACATGAAAAAATGAAAATAGGGAATAATAGCAACAGTCATTCATCACTTTAGAGACATATTTTAAAATATCCATAAAAGTCTATTCAGTTCAGACACTACTCTCATTTTGACAATATTATGCCTCTGTAGACCTCATAATGGAAATAAATATTTGCAATGAAAGCTCACTTTGTACAGTATGGGACAATTTGATTTTTTTAAATAGTCTGTCTTTGTGTCACCTTTGCCTTGTCCTGGTGAGTGACTGGGATTACATTGTA
This sequence comes from Ailuropoda melanoleuca, assembly GCF_002007445.2. Lineage (NCBI taxonomy): Eukaryota > Metazoa > Chordata > Mammalia > Carnivora > Ursidae > Ailuropoda > Ailuropoda melanoleuca. Next base: position 8,954,759 of record NC_048220.1, on the reverse strand, counting down.
TACATAGTGCATACTTGAATAATGAAATTTTCTATCAGTGTTCTTTAAAATCTTGGCATGAGCTGCAACTACAAAATAATTGTGTGCAGGGCAAGTGATCTTTAAAATCATTTTGCAAGGCTGTTCTGCTCTCAGCTGAACCTTTTCACTTTTGATTAATACTCTTCCCTGTTTTCTGGTTCAGAACACTGCTTCCTACAGCTACAAATTCAGTTTATGGAGTGCCTTTGACCTGCACTCCACTGGATAAAAGTAAGTGTCAATCCAATGAAATCCAAAGATCTGTTTCTTCAGCATCTTCAGGTTATCGTGGACAATGCAAGGGCTCTGTAAAGTTACATTTTTGTGTGTGCACAAAGTGCCAATAAAGAGAGTTAAAATAATATTTTAAAATCTATTTGATTTCCTCTAATCTAGTCCGTCAGATGGTTTTGGATGAAGTACAGATAATGATAAGAGCTCAAGAGTTCATTCCAAGTTCTTCATGAAACAAAACAAAAGGCAAGTTCGTTCTAGAGACCTATGGATTTACATTCATTTGCGTAACCCTTTACAGTTCTTACTCAGATTTTAGTAATAGCAAAAAAACCCCACTTTATCACCTCTCATTCACTGTCCCTCCTTAACCTCTACTTGCCACAGTATGTACTAGAATTGAAAGCATAATTAAAGCTGAAAGGCTCTGGTTCATTAAAGACAGTCATCGATGTTGAAACTCATTCTGTCCTCATATCCGATGAGCACTACAACAAGGCTTGAAGTTAGAAAGGAGAAGGAGCAAAGTGTTTAATTTCTTTGAGCTCTTGCTACTTAGATTCAGTTCCCTCACTTCCTTCCCCTATACACCCCACCATCCCCTGCCCTGTACCTGTGCACAACAATACACCTTTCACACAATTCTTTCTGAATGTGGAGGTAAGGAAAACAATAGGAAAGATAGGGTTGGACNCGAAAGATAGGGCTGGACAAGCTGTGGGGAACACCGCCCAACGGTATTCCAGTAAGATGCATTTGGGGGGCGGGGCGTCTGGTTGGCTCAGTCAGTAGAGCATGCGACTCTTGATCTCGGGTTATAAGTTCAAGCCCCATGTTGGCTGAAAAGACTACTTCAAAATAAAATCTTTAAGGGGCGCCTGGGTGGCTCAGTTGTTAAGCGTCTGCCTTTGGCTCAGGTCGTGGTCCTGGGGTTCTGGGATCGAGTCCTGCATCAGGCTCCCTGCTCAGTGGGAAGCCTGCTTCTCCCTCTGCCTCTGCCCCTGCTTGTGTTCCCTCTCTTGCTGCCTGTCAAATAAATAAATAAAATATTTGAAAATAAATAAACAAATAAAATAAAATAAAAATCTTTAAGGGGCACCTGGGTGGCTCAGTCAGTTGAGGATCTGACTACTGGTTACAGCTCAGGTCATGATCTCAGGGTCGTGAGAGCAAGCCCTGCATCAGGCTCCACACTCAGCACAGACTCTGCTTGGGATTCTTACCTCCTTGAACTCCCTCTCCTTCTGCCACTCCCCCCAACTCATGTGCATGCGAGTGTGTGCTCTCTTTCTCTCAAATAAATAAAATCTTTTAAAAAATATCAAAAAATCATAAATAAAATCTTTAAAAATGATGCATTGTGGTATTTCAATTGTCCAGAAATACCAGATAATGTTGGTGCATGCCTATCCATGATATGTGTTTTTCAAAACCGTGAAGGGTCTCAACACTCTTATGATAAGTAGCAAAGCTAGAAGAGAACAATGGTGAAGTAAAACATAGTGATTAAGGACATGGGCCTTAGCCCTGGGTTTGAATGCTGACTCTCCACGTTGTTGGCTCTGTCTCCTTGGACAAGTCACTTAAAATCTCTCAGTTGTAACTATCAACCTTACTGCAAAGATGAAGCAATTAAAGCTTAAAAAGTTTACATCCAGGTTAGCATCAGTGGTACCCAAGATGTGAACTCAAGAATATTTAAATACAGCATCTGTGCCTTTTCATTATTATGCCATGTTCACCTGTCCACGATTATACAGAATCTTCTTCCTGCACATAAAGCCCTCAGTCTAGAGCCTCATGCATGTCAAATGCTGAGTAAATGTTGTTTATAAAAACTATGCTCAATGACCTTGACTGGGCAAGGCAGTTTGGTTTGAGAAGTGGAACAGTAGGAGATGAGATGAAAAGGTTGGCACCAGTTAATGTGGACAGACCTCCTTGTGCAAAATTGGAAAGATTAATTAGCCTGATGTAATGATTTTTGAAAACTTTTAGCCAAGCTGCCATAAATATGTCCAAGATTGTGCCTTCTCTGTATGTTTATATAATTTTGCCAGAAAGATGAGCAATTACTATTCATGTACGTAGACTGTATTTAGGTGCAAATGAGGTTTCCATGATTTCGCAAGTGTCCGAGATAATCACTGTTTTGGTGAACGCAGGCCTAAAAGGCAGACACAGGCCGTGGCAGCTGCAGCCAGAGGGAAAGGGGCAATTGCAATCTCCCACAGCAGACTTGTCCCAGCAGGGGCTGGGCCCAGGATAATAAACGAGAGATGCACAAAGCACTCTATGGACCAGGGTTCAAATCACATTATGTTAAATTAGAGGCTTCACGTAAATAAGCAGGCTTTCCCTTGAGAAGTAGATGAACTGCATATGAGACTGAAATCTAGTTTTTTCTTTATGGCTCTGGTTTGTTACAAAGCCTTTGTCAATCACATCCCTAAGTCCACCGAGGGTACATCTGCCATGACCTATGACAACTTACATTTTGCACAGTTTACTTTATTGTGTGCAGTTCTTTAGAATATATCAATCACTTGATGTCATTGTTGGAAGGACAACAAATTATGAAGCGTATATTGCAGTATTTTTTAAATAAAAATCGATAATCTATTTCCTAATGAAGACTTACATGGGAGACAGTCTTGTTAAATGGAAAAGGGTGGAGAGATTCAAGGGGACCAATCAGTAACTGCATTCAGCTCAGTCACTTAAATACCACTTATGATACATGCGTTTCTCCAACTAGAAAAATCCCCATTACCTCCACTATTAAAATTACAAGAGATCTCATATAGAATTTTCATGATGTTAAAGAATGGCAAATCCATGATACTTGTCAATTTATTTTAACTACACCCTCAAAGAAATGCTTGTTGACTAAGGGCTTCTTACAAAGCTGAAGGTGCTTGTAACAATTGTGCAGAATTCAAAGCCCTCCCCTCCTGACACAGAAAGCACAAATGAAGTAATGACCTTTACTTCATTCTAGATTACGCTGATTAATTTCAGATATATGAGTTTAAAGTTGTGTGTATTTTTAGATAACTGAATGAGTAAGTCAACTAGAGCAGGATAAAATAATGCAATGAATTGTACTGCTACTATTTATGGAACTTTTGTGATGAGACCCCTTTTTTTCTGGGATCCTATATAAAATGTAGACAAATGTTGACATTGGGAATCTGCTTGTATTTTATTTTGACAGCATTTTGTCATCTCTAGTTTAATAGGTGTAGGAAATCTCCTGAGACTTATTGATTCTGAATGCAGTAGTATGAAAAAACTCATTTGCAAGGGAAATACTTGACACAGTGAATCAGGTAGCATTTATGCAAAATTCAAAAAACTAAATTGTGTCTACTGTAGTCTTTTATAAATATTTATGATACTAATTACAGAAATTTGTCCTAGTTTGCTAGGGAACAGGCTAACCAAATCTCATTAGAAAAACAGAATCCAGTGGCAGAATCTTATTACATCTATACACTAAGACTGGGATAATATTCGAAAGTCTTACCTTAAACATTCTTATATACATTATCTGAGCGTATTAACTGAAAAGAAATATATGTGATGCACGATAGCAGATGTAAACACTCATTCCAAATATTTTAGAATATCAAGTCTGTCATTTATGATCCTTGACCAAGGCACAGTCATTGAACACGACATTCCTAACTTGCCTCTGATTTATATTAAATAATCCTAGAATTACTGCCAGTGTATTTCTTCCTCCAATTATTCGGTTTAGCATCATGTCAATATTTACAGAAAATAGCGATTTTTTTTCCAGTAATACAACCCTTGTGGTTTAAATAACATCATCAAAAAGTAAAAAGACTACACATTGAATGGGAGAAAACATTTGCACATCCTCTATTTGATAAGGGACTTGTATCAGAACACAGAAAGAACTCTCACAACTCAATAAGAGAAAGGGCAATTCACACCATTTACAAATGGGGAAAGGCTTGCATAGATATTTCTCCAAAGAAATCATTTTGAAGTTTCTCAGAAGGCCAGTTATAGAATTAACCCATGACCAATAATTCCACTTCTAGGTTTGTAGCCTAAATAAAAAGATATGCTTACACAAACATTTACATAAATATTCACAGCAGCATTATTCATTATTATGAATATCTCCTGAAGCGGAAACACACCAAATGCCCATCAACAGATGAACGGATAAACAATCATACAATAGAAAATTATCCATCAATACAAAGGAATGAAGTACTGAGATATGCTGGAACATGGATAAACCTCAAAAACATCATACTAAGTGAAAAAAAGCCACATATTGTATGACTCTATCAATATGGAATGTCCAGAATGGGCAACTCCGGAGAGACAGAAAGCAGATTAGCAGGTTGCTTGGGGCTAGACAGAGACTCGGTGAATGGAGAATGATGCCTAACTAGTGCCCTGTTTCTTTCCGGGGTGGTAAGTTATAAAATTAGATTATGATAGTGGTTGCGTGACTCTCTAAATATACTGAAAACCAATGAATTATGTACTTTAAATGGGTGAATTTTATGATATCTAAATTATACCTCAATAAAGCTGCTAAAAATGTGTGTCCTGATTTTTCTATGCTTTATAATTCTTCCCTATATCTCTTGGCTATTCTTAATTTTTTGTTTCTTGCTTTTGTCTTTTTTTTAATGTAGTTCCATTTTTCATATGGTGATAATCCATCATATGGCAAAACCTATTGTTAATTGAAAACTCACTGACACATAAGAGAAAAACATCTATAGGAGAAACTCAATAAGGAATATCAGTTTGGGCATTCGACATTAGCCTATGAAAAAATAATTTTCTGTATTCATATTAAACTTGTGGCCTTTTTTTCGTATGTATCATACCTAAAGGTTATCCATGTGTGTGATTTAGGAAAAACTATTAAACTAAAATTGTAGGTTTCAGCTATGTAGAAAGACAAGCTATTAAATGTCGACGCTCTGCTGAGTTGTAGTTTGGAAAGCCAGTGAAGGTGAAGGTAAGGACAGGACCCTAGGGTATCTCAAAAACCTTTTCAATAAAATCCATCTGCTGAAATCATCGAAAGGAAGAGAGAAGAAAAGGAGAGTAATATGTAAATGGATACAAATCATAACACAGAAATACATTTCAGGTATTGTTCTTGGGAGAGAAAGAATACAGTTAAGAAGAGAAAGAAGAGGGAGGAGGAAGAGAAGGAGAAAGAGGAAAAGGAGCAGGAGGGGGGAGGATGAGGAGGAGAGGGAGGAAAGGGAAGAGGAGAAGGAACGGAACTAAATAAAGCATTAGATGGCTGATTTTCCTAACTGCCATATGGTAAAACTAATTTGGGGTTTTTTTTCCATGGTAAGTAAAAGACTGCTAAAAAAACACTACTTTACCATTAGTCACAAGATGCATGTTCTAGGCTGGGATAGGTTGTAGAGCACATAGCTTAAAAACACAGTCTCTGAAATCAGGCCACCTGTGTTCACTTGTACATCCCTTCCTAATAGTAACTTAAAGGAGTTATTAATTTCTCTTTTCCTTGGTTTCCACCTGTGAATAGCATAGAGTGGTGTTGTTAGATAGGAGTCTATAACGAGCTTGCGGCGTAACCACAGGAAACCACTTAAACTCACTGATGTATGAGGGAGTAAGTAGAGGGATGTCCAAGATTCCTTTCAGTTCTCTAATTATATGACATCTGCTTTGTTTTTAAATTAAAGTCTAGTTATAACAGTTTCATCTACAGCCTTTCTTGCAACTGGTCAAGATTAGACCTCTGAATTCTAATGTTGTTTTCAGAGTTGCAGTGGCTAGAGCAACCCTTGATCAACCACAAATGAGGAAAATGCCCAGCAGAAAGATCCAGAGAAACATCATCTATCTGGAATGGCTTTTTCATAGATCAAATCAAGGGCACTATTAAGAGGAAGGAAGTGGGTACAATGGCCATTTTCTAACGTGCACACATTTTTCCTCCAGCTCTTTAATCAAAGACTAACCTGGGTGCTACTGTGAGGAAACTGTGCAGAAGTTCTAATCAGTTAGGTTTAGGAAAGAGAGGCTGTTCTGGTGGGCCTGACATATTCAGTGGAGACCCTTTAAAAGACTTTGGCATTTCCCTGAGTGATACTCCAACTACTGCTCTAAAATTTGTTTTTCCTTTACAGGCTTTTCCTTTCCTGAACCTTCAGCCAATGCCCAAAGGAGTTTCGGTCTGCTCCCAATCTTCTCTTCTTGAATTTCTGCCCTATGATTTCAAGCTTGCTTCATTAACTCCAACAACCAAGTCCTTGCAGTTTCTCTGTCTGTCTGTCTCTCTCTCTGCATAGATACACAGATAAAAATATACAGAGAATTTTTTTGTTGTTGTTGCCTATACAAGGCATTTCTAAGAGGTCTGGAAAGTGCTTCTTTCTCTCTCCTTTACTCAGTTTCCTAATTGATCTGTTCATGGCAAGCATTTCCTTCATAGCCTTATAAAGCCCCAGGCTTAGTCTGTTGTAGCACCCAAGCTAATGAAATTTTAATTGAGACAATAAGTAAGAGAAGATATACTAATAAAAAAGATGAAAAAACCTATACGCTAACAAAGTAAAAGCCAAGAGATACGAATTCAAATCTCCTTATGAATCTGAATTTCCACTCTTAGCTACATATTGTTGGCCTTCACAAGTACCATCAGTGTTCTTGGGGCAGCTGTGAGCAGTGGATAGAGAGTTTATCCAAGTTTACTTAATTTTATTGCACTTCTCCCTATTGGGTTTGCAGAGAGTGTTGTGTGTTTTTGTTGTTGTTGTTGTTTACAAAATGAAGGTTTGTGACAACACTGCATCAAGCAAATCTATTAGCACCATTTTTGCAACAGCATTTCCCAACTTTGTATCACATTCTGGTAATTCTCACAATATCTCACATTTTTCACCATTATTATTTGCTATGTGATCAGTGATCTTTAATGCTACTTTTGTAATTGTTTTAGGGCTCCACAAACCATGCCCACACAAGACGGCCAACCTACGTGATAAACGTATGCTCTGAATGCTCTGCCGACTGGCAGTTCCCCCCATATCACTCCCTTTCCTCAGGCCTCCCGGTCCTCTGAGACACAATGATATTCAAGTCAGGCCATTTAATCATCTTACCATGGTCTCTAAGGGTTCACATGTAAGGGAGTCACATGTCTCTCGCTTTAAATCAAAAGCTAGAAATAGTTAAGTTTGGTGAGGAAGGCATGTCAAAAGCTGGGACAGGCTGAAATCAAGACCTCTCCTGTGCCGAACAGCCAAGTCATGAAGGCAAAGAAAAAGTTCTTGAAGGAGATTAAAGGTGCTACTCCAGTAAACACACAAATGCTAAGAAAGCAAAACAGCCTTATTGCTGATATGGAGAAAGTTTTAGTGGTCTGGAGAGAAGATCAAAACAGCCCCAACATTCTCCCGAGACAAAGCCTAACCAAGAGCAAGGTCCTAACTCTCTTCAATTCTGTGAAGCCTGAGGGACATCAGAAGCTGCGGAAGTTTGAAGCTGGCAAGACTCAGGAGATGGAAGGAAGGAAGCCGTCTCCGTAACATGAAAGTGCAAGGAGAAAGCAGCAAGGGCTAATGGAAAAGCTGCAGGAGGTTACCAGAACACTGAACTAAGATAATTCATGATGGTTTAGCTACACTAAACAACATATCCTCAATCTCAATGAAGAGCTTTATACTGGAAGAAGATACCATCAAGGAATTTGAGAGCTTGAGAGAAGTCAATGCTCGGCTTCAAAAGACAGGCTGATTCTCTTGTTAGGGGCTAATGAAGCTGGTGGCTTGAAACTGAAGCTGATGTTCAATTAGCAGACCAAAAATCATAGGACCTTTAAAAACTGAGCTCAACCCACTGTGCTTGAGCTCTTAAATGGAACAACAAAGTCTGGCTGACAGCACATCTGCTTACAACATGGTTTATTAAATACTTTAAGCCCATTCTAGAGAACTACTGCTTAGGAAAAACAAAATCCTTTTCAAACTATTACTGCTTACTGACCATGGACCCAACAGCTCTGAAGGAGATATACAACAAAATTAATGTTATCTACATGCCTGCTAACATGACATCCATTCTTAGAGCCCATGACTCAAAGAGTTATTTCAACTTGCAAGGCTTATTATTTAAGAAATACATTTTGTAAGGCTATAGTTGCCATAGAGAGTGATTCCTCTGATGGATCTTGGCAGAGCAAATTGAAAATCTTCTGGAAAGGGTTCACCACTCTGGATGCTGTTAAGAATATCCGTGAGTCATGGAGGTCAAAACATCAATAATCACAGAGTTTGGAAGAAGTTGATTCCAACCCTCATGGATGACTTTGAGGGGTTCAAGACTTCAGTGGAGGAAGTCACTGCAGATGTGGTGGAAATGCGAAGAGAAGAATTAGAAGTGGAGTCTGGAGAGATGACTGATTTTCTGCAATCTCATGATCAAAGTGGAACAAATGAAGAGTTGCTTTTTATGGATGAACAAAGCAAGCAGTTTCTTGAACTGGTGCAGATGCTTTGAAAATTATTGAAATGACAACAAAGAATTTAGAATATTCCATTAGCTTGNGAAGCCGTCTCCGTAACATGAAAGTGCAAGGAGAAAGCAGCAAGGGCTAATGGAAAAGCTGCAGGAGGTTACTAGAACACGGAACTAAGATAATTCATGATGGTTTAGCTACACTAAACAACATATCCTCAATGTCAATGAAGAGCTTTATACTGGAAGAAGATACCATCAAGGAATTTGAGAGCTTGAGAGAAGTCAATGCTCGGCTTCAAAAGACAGGCTGATTCTCTTGTTAGGGGCTAATGAAGCTGGTGGCTTGAAACTGAAGCTGATGTTCAATTAGCAGACCAAAAATCATAGGACCTTTAAAAACTGAGCTCAACCCACTGTGCTTGAGCTCTTAAATGGAACAACAAAGTCTGGCTGACAGCACATCTGCTTACAACATGGTTTATTAAATACTTTAAGCCCATTCTAGAGAACTACTGCTTAGGAAAAACAAAATTCTTTTCAAACTATTACTGCTTACTGACCATGGACCCAACAGCTCTGAAGGAGATATACAACAAAATTAATGTTATCTACATGCCTGCTAACATGACATCCATTCTTAGAGCCCATGACTCAAAGCGTTATTTCAACTTGCAAGGCTTATTATTTAAGAAATACATTTTGTAAGGCTATAGTTGCCATAGAGAGTGATTCCTCTGATGGATCTTGGCAGAGCAAATTGAAAATCTTCTGGAAAGGGTTCACCACTCTGGATGCTGTTAAGAATATCCGTGAGTCATGGAGGTCAAAACATCAATAATCACAGAGTTTGGAAGAAGTTGATTCCAACCCTCATGGATGACTTTGAGGGGTTCAAGACTTCAGTGGAGGAAGTCACTGCAGATGTGGTGGAAATGCGAAGAGAAGAATTAGAAGTGGAGTCTGGAGAGATGACTGATTTTCTGCAATCTCATGATCAAAGTGGAACAAATGAAGAGTTGCTTTTTATGGATGAACAAAGCAAGTGGTTTCTTGAACTGGTGCAGATGCTTTGAAAATTATTGAAATGACAACAAAGAATTTAGAATATTCCATTAGCTTGGTTGGTAAACCAGTAGCAGGGTTTGAGAGGACTGACTCCAATGTTGAAAGAAGTACTAGTGTGGGTAAAATACTATCAAATAGCATCACACACTACAGAGAAATCATTTGTAAAAGAAAGAGTCAATCCATGCAGCAAACTTCATTGATGTCTATTTTAAGAAAAGTCACAACGACCCCAACCTTCAGCAACTACCACCCTCATGGGTCAGCAACCATCAACATTGTTCTATAAAGAATGTCTTGGGATTTTGATAAGGATTGCATTGAATCTGTACATCACTTTGGGTAGTATGGACATTTTAACCATATTAAGTCTTCCAATCCATAAACAAGGGATGTCTTTCCACTTAGTATTTGTGTCTTTAATTTTTTCATCAATATTTTATAGTTTTCAAGGTACAGATGTCTTATCTTCTTAGTTAAGTTTATTCCTAAACATTTTATTCTTTTTGATTCTATTTTAAATAGGTGAGAATATAAAAGCCATCCAAACCAGAAAGGAAGAAATAAAATTATTTCTGTTTGCAGATGACATGATCTTACAAAACCGTAAAGACTCTGCACGTGCACACACACACACAAATGTCTGGTAGGACTTGTAAACAAATTGAGTAAAATTGCAGGACATGAAATCAGTTTTATTTCTATGCAGTAGCAGTGGACTATTCAAAAAAGGAAATAAAGAAAAAAAAACCTCTTTCACTTGTAAGTATTTAATTTTCTTTAGAGCACATGGAAGAGTTTCCAATGAGGAATGTTCTGGAAAATGTGGGACTCTGAAACTCTTAAACCGCCTACAGAAAAATGCTGTTTTGTTTTTAAGCAGAAAAAGAAAAAAAAGTACTGTCTCTTCACCTAGAAAAGCATATGGAATCCACAACTTACGGGAGTCAGGATCATGTTCAGAGAAGAGCTACAAAGATGATTCACAGGTGGAATACAGGAGTCATTCTGGAGGTTAAAGGGACAGAGATCGTTAAGCCTGGAGGCGGATGGCTAACTGAGAGTCATCAAATACATGAGGGGTTTCTATGCAGAGGACGGTGACCTCCTGTTTTCCTTTTTTTTTTTTTTTTTTTCCTGAAAACAGGACCAAAGAAAATAGACTTACGCTGAGGGAGCCAGATTGAATATAAATAAAATTGTCTTGGTAGTGAGCACTGTGAATCACTGAAATTCAGGCTACAGACTCTCCTTCTCTGTGGGCTGATGAAAAGTAAATGGTTTGGGTTCAACCTAAAGATAAGCTAAATGAAAGTTGATCTCTGATGGCTCTTATCAAGGTTCATTAATAAAAAATAAGAGCTTAAGTGAACTTTTGAGGAAATCACATAATTCTTCAAAATAACATCAAATTGAATTTCAGTGACAACAATTGACAGGTATCTCATGGCTATAAAGGGGCATTATTTGTCCTGTATCGTAACAAATGAAGCTGAAATCTATGAACTCCGATTTGCTACAGATTTAATTTTGGAAAGCTCTAAAAATGATCCCTAAATTAAAAGGTATATTAAAAGGAAGAAGTGTGCAAATTTTACCTTACATGTTATGGAAAGCATTCACATTTCTATAGAATATTTAAAAGTATTTTCTAAGTTTGAGGCTAAAAGATTGTCATAAATAAAATAAATGCTGTTAAAAAATAGATCCAATAATCCCAGAAATTAAGATGATGATATATAATTCTTGTCCGTGAGAATTCAAAATCCAAGAGTGAATCAGGTTAGCAAATACTTCATTGCAACCTAATATAAAAAAAAAAAAAGTGATTCTAGAAACACACCAAGAGCTGTAGGTACATGAAAGATGGGCTTAACAGACTCCAGGCTCAAATTTTGGGAAAATATTCAAACTGGGTTTTAAAGAATGAACGAGAGTTTTTCAAATACATTAGGGGGCATGGGTAGTCTAGGCAGGGAAAACCATGAAGGCATGGAGGAGAGACAGAAGTTAGCATGCCAAAGAATATGAAAAGTCGAGCATTCCAGGAATGTAGTGATCAAGAAAGGGCATCAGAATATTGTTAGAACCAGACTGTAAAGATGCCAGGTGAGGTGTTTGGACGTGACAATATTCAATGAAAATTCATGTGCAAAGTAGTTGCCTTGGCCTCAACCCTGGAGTTCTGAGAAGATGATTCTACTGCAGGCTTCTCAAGGATCAGACTCAGAACCAGAGTACCAGGCACTGCGGAGCAGGTAAAATTCACCATGTGTCTCCGTAGGTCCTGAAAAGCCTAACGAACCTTTCCAGAATATTTGTAAGAAAGGCCAATGACATCACCTCCTTTTATCCATCAATGGCTTCGCAAAATGCATAAGACAATAATGCCAACTGTTTTACTGGAATGGAGATGAAAACAGTCCAATCTACAAAAATCTGTCCTCCCTGCACAGTACACTGGAAAATGGCGGCACATTGTTTCAATCTCAAAGAGAGAGAAGATGTACTTGGGCAGAAAGAGTAAGGGTGCTTACTTGACATGCACAGGCACCTCACAGACTGTCATCCACTTGACAGGATGGAGCAGACTGACATTCCACACATGAATATTTCATAGCAAAACTGTGACTCTTACTGATAAATGGGGTAGGAAGTTGGCAAGGAGGCCAGTGAGAGATGTTTACAGTCATGTTGCCACTGGTTAAATACCCTCCAGCCAAAGGCTAACTTTGAGTGACAAAACTCTTCACGGGAAATATTTGCAACATAAGGCTTCTGACAAGTCCCTGGTTTTCAAATAATCATGAAGTGCTTTAACTTTTAAACAGTGATGCAGAAAACGATGGGAGGGAATGCCAATGGTCTTCCAGTGCTTATGTCATAGAAGAAATGAAACCCTGCAAATGTTAAGAGTTAATTCAATTTTATGGATTTGGGAAACGATAAGCCTCAGGAGTGAAAATCACGAACCTGCAGCAGTTGTGCACAGAACAGGTACCAGGGAAAGACCAAGAAGAGAGAATTACAGGGACATGTTGGAGAGTAAAAATATGAAACATTTTGCCCCTAGCTTAGCTTTCAGTCATCTGCCTTATAAGGTCAATGTGACAACCTTCTTGGAGTCATACTTAATATTTTAAATTGTGTAACAAAAAAATCTTTTAAAACCCTTTCTGGGGTGAAATTTAAAAAAAAACAACTCTTATAAGTCAGCAAAGTTAAAGAGGGAGAAGAGACTAGTTTAGTCAGTTTCTTCATATTAATCTCAGAGGAAATCACCTTAAAAGAAAGAGCCCACACTGTCCAAACTGACTGCAGGATAAGGTAGTTTCAAAATTTCTTACCTCTTCATTGCAGTTTTCTTATTTCTTCAAGAATTGTGATTTTTCCAGAACGCTATGAATTTACACTTCCGTGTAAATAAAAAGTCATTTATTTTTATCTGATTCTATGTATTGGATACTAGAAAATATTCTAGTATTCTAGTATTTATTGTGAGAAAGATATGAAAACAAGAGAAAAATGTGGTGATTCAATGGAAGAAACACAGGTTTCTAAAGTTATTATATATCTACATATAATACCGTATGTTTTATTTTTTACAGCCATCATTGCCACAATAAATACATAATATAAAATAAAATACATGCACACACTTAAACTCACTAATTTTTTGACTCTCTTCTGATTTCAAAGCATGAAATACCTACTTAGCCAGAAAGTGTACTTTCTTCAAATTATCATTCAGATTCACTGGGAGTCTCTGCTGTTGTAAATTTTCTGAATAATTATCTTAATTCACTGATTTTCTGCATTATGAGTACAATGAATTGAGATGTGGTACATTTCTCTTAGTTTGGGAAAAAATTCATTTTTGAAAGTATCATACAAAATAAAGTTTATTTCCTTCTCTTATCATTACTCAGTACATGACAACACACTTCTTTTGAGTGACATACCCTCTAAAATGCTAATGCCTGCACTTGAGAGATATGAAGCACAGCAAGAAAAATAAAATTTTGTCCATTTAAATTGTAAAGATCCTTTATTTCATTATAGGGCTGTCAGTGTCCTATTGATCTAAATTTATTTTTAAACACACTTACACTGTGTATTTAGATAAAGTTTCAGTCATTAATAAAATGTGTCATATTACAGTTAAGACCAGAGGATGCCTTCCCTTGGTAAAATATCTACAGTTTTAAGAAAAAAAGATGCTGTGATTGTAAGAACATTACTCACTGTTAAAATCAGAGATGGAAAGTTCCAGATAAATAGACTTAAAACTATGTCCTGTAGCCTTCTGGTTAGGTTATTCCCTACTAACTGTTTTTCTAATGAATAGTCAAGAAAGATCTGGCTTGTATGTACTGAATTTAGGATTGATGGAGCTTGGACATACCTATACACACATAGATACATATACAAACAATGGAAAACTATGCAGCCGTAAAAAGGGTGAGATCTTGCCACGTGCAATATGGATGGACCTCGAGGGTATTATGGTAAGTTAACTAAGACTAAGACAAGGACCATATCATTTCACTCATTTGTGGAATCCAAAAAAACCTCAAATGAATAAAGAAACAAAAAGCAAAATCAGACCTATAAATACAGAGAACAAACCAATGGTTGCCACAGGGAAGGGTGTTGGAGGATGGGAAAAATGTGTCAAGAGCAGTAGGAGCTACAGACTTCCAGTTGTGGAAGTCACAGGAATAAGAGATAAGGCATAGGGAATATCGTAATAGTGTGACACCGTGACGCCGTAATAGTGCTGGCGGGTAATAGATGGTCTCTGACTTGAGGTGAGCACAGCATAATATGTAGTTGCTGAATCACCATACTATACACCTGAAACTAATGTAACATTGTGTGTCAACTTTATTCAGAAAAAATTAAAAAGAATGTACTTTTAACTAATTAAATTATTCTCAACACAGGTTCCAGGTTACTCCTATCGGGGGCTGTTCACCCTCAATACCCATTTCTACATCCATCATCACAAACTGGGAGTGCAAGGTCTTGTTTATTGGCAAATGCCAACATGGGTCCTCTGTCTTACAAACCTCACTCTGCTAGCGTCTAGTTAAGATGGTATCACCCATCAGTTGTATTACTGAGGATAATTCACGAAGTGGAATCTTCTGTTTCACAACTATGTCCATGAGGTCCTCATTTTATTAGAGCAGAAAACCAGTGAATTTACTTTTACATTTTGTTCAAGCAAATGGATCATAAAATCAAAAAAAAATGTACAAGAATTCCAATAAAAAAATGTATGAGAAGAGATCTAGGTGGACATTAATTGGTTAAAACTCAGGCTCTTAATATATCAAACACGTTACATCCGTGCTTCGTTGCCCTCTGGTCATCCTCTACCCTACTGAAGACCATAAGCCTCCCAGTAAGAGAGCAGAGTGATAACCAGTTTTACAAAACTACTGCTGAAAATAGAGATTGGCTGAGAAAAGAAGACTATCCTGGTTATTCTGTGTTTGAACCACCACCATTTGTAAACCAGTTAATTTGCCCCAGAAAATCAAATGTTGACCATATTCACTTCATTATGGGGGGAGGGGGGACAGGGGAGGAAGCAGTGGTAGATATCCATCAAACCTAGTCCTCAACTACTTGGGTGAATTGTGATCAAAATTCACTTTTCATTTCAATCACTAACTCTGTCAATATGCCTAGGAATATATGCTGTGCAAAACAGGCAGTGCCAAGACCTAACACACCCGACCCAAATACTTTTCACAAGATGGTATCAGTCAAGAAAGAGAAACTTCACTTGACATCTTTATAGTTTTACTTTTTGCTAGTGATGATATTGGAGAGATATCTTATATACATCATCTTAGACGGTTTGCTGCCATTTTGCCCTTGCCAAGTCTATGTCTCGCACCTTCTTGATCTTCTGACTGGAGAATTCGCTTTCAGTATCAGTGCTCTTTGAAAAATGAGTCTTTCTTTTATTGATCCTCTATCAGGCCACTGGGGTTAGAGTCAAACATTTCTTCTGGCTATTTTTTATGAATTTTGGCTACTTAAGGGTGTGATTATATTTTTCTTATAAAAATAAATATTGCATAGAGACTGCTGGTATGAATCTGGCTATCCATATCAACTCCCTGCCCCCATACCTGTTCCTCCTATACATTACATAAAGGCAATAAAGATCACTTCTAAACACCCCGTATTCAATAAAAGTAGAAGAGGGATATACTACATATATAACAAATACATGTGTATTGACTGTAGGTCAGTGGGATTTGGCAGAAGCTGCATAAGAGGAAGAAAAAAGAGAAGAGGCCCAGCAGTAGCATTTCTTTGAAGACAAAAAAAAAATACTTTTCCTGAAAAAGAGGCATTCATTCACTAAGTGCAAAAGTTATACACTTTGTATGCAGGCCAGCAGCAGAAACTTCCTGGGCAAACTTTAGAAATAAAGTAAAAAATACATTATAGCAAAATTTATGCATGGCCAAGAGGAATGTACACCCCCCCACACACACTGTAAATCTCATTTATATGCTTACTATATTTCAAATACATAAAACACTGCCTGCTATGTTGGAAATGTTTGTTGAGTGAATACATGAATCACATAGAAAAAATTTAGCAAAGACTACTTTGTAGAAAGAAAACAGAAATGGCTTTTAAATATATTTAACAATGTTTCATCCCTAATCATAGTAAGATAAACTATTCCATTTTTAATCTATTAAATTGGCAAAAATCCAAATACTTGATAAAACTTACTATTGGTAAAGCTGTGAAGAAAGTTACCATATATCACTGATGGTCATGTAATTTGTATAAAGTTCAGGGAGGAAAAGTCATCAAACGTATAAAGCTAATTTTGACATAGTTGTTCTAATTTGGGAAGTGTCCTAGAGACCTGCCCATGTGCCTAATGAAGTAGGTATAAGGTAATTCTCCGCAAATTAATAAAAGTAAAATAATGAAAGGAAATCCCTCTCAGTAGAGACAAGGACTGTTTAAATTACTTATGGAACAGCCTCTCAACAGGAGTATAATGCAGCTATGGAAAGAATGGGAGAACATTCCATAAGCTCTGCAGGATATATAATTAAATAAAAGAAGTGTAAGTCAAGACAGTATTTATATTATACTATCTTTTGTGTTTTAAAAAGAGATAGAAACTGAGAATATTTGCTGGTAGTTATTTGTAGACTCACAAAAACTCTGGAAGCCCTAAGACAAGAATCTAAAAATACTTGTTCCCTATTTGAATGAGGGAAGTGGGAACAAGAGAGAGAGACAACAGCAATGTGTGGAAAAGAGACAGGTGTACAAAAATTTTTCTACCTCAAAATTCTGGGAGCTTGCCAATCAATTTCCTATTAAAAATTTTAAATTTAAATTAAGAGAGAAATTATGAAATGAAATGCCAGCAAGTAAAATAAAGGACCGATGCCCAGTTTCATTACAAGATGACACTCTGAGATTCACAGCAATAGAAAAACTCTTTAATCTCATCATTCAACAAATGATGACTGAGTTACTTCCACTATTCAAGATGATGGAGAAAACATGATGAACTGAGCAGGGGTAGGCCGGACGGCTATTCTCTTGAAACTTATTTCAGTAAAATAAGAACAGACAATCTCCATTTAAAAAGAAAACATAGGGGCGCCTGGGTGGCACAGCGGTTAAGCGTCTGCCTTCGGCTCAGGGCGTGATCCCAGCGTTCTGGGATCGAGCCCCACATCAGGCTCCTCCTCTGTGAGCCTGCTTCTTCCTCTCCCACTCCCCCTGCTTGTGTTCCCTCTCTCGCTAGCTGTCTCTATCTCTGTCAAATAAATAAATAAAATCTTAAAAAAAAAAAGAAAACATAAAACAATGACGATATCAGACAGTATTGTTATTAAGATAAAATAACATGATATTTTACAGACAGTGACTTGAAAGGGTTTTGTCTTGTTTTGTTTTTTGTTTTATGATCGGGGAAAGTGTCTGAGGATGGACAGTGAAGAAGATGACTTTTGAACAATGACCTGACAAAAAACATGGCAG
Source organism: Ailuropoda melanoleuca (assembly GCF_002007445.2). NCBI lineage: Eukaryota > Metazoa > Chordata > Mammalia > Carnivora > Ursidae > Ailuropoda > Ailuropoda melanoleuca. The sequence goes on along the minus strand of NC_048220.1, from coordinate 8,936,888 downwards.
GCATGCACATGTCAGAAGGACAAGCATTCCATTGAGAGTCCAGCAGAAGCAGAAGCAAAAGCCTGGGGTGGAGCAAACTCAACATGTTTGAGGAGAGAAAAACATGCAGTGCGAATACAGAAAAATGAACAAGGACTAGGGTGGTGTGAATTCAGAGGTGTGGACCCATCATGCAAACCTACTGAGCAGGGCAAGAAGTCTGGATTGCATTTTATGGGGGATGAGAAAACAATGGAAGGTTTTATGTAGGTGAACCATATGATCTGAGCTCTGCAAATAAAGGGCCTGACTCAGCGCTCTGCTGGGTATTTTAGTGAGCAAGAGTTGAAGCAAGATGGATGCCTGTGAAACTCAGCTGCAGCTGTATATGAAACTCAAGAGAAAGGCTGAATCAAGACATAAAGCTTAGGAATCATTTACATATAACTGCTATGTAAGGCCAAAGGAGAGGGAGACAAAATCACTAATGAATAAAAATCAATATAGAAGAGATGATAAACACAGTATTCATTCTATGGACATGCCAACTTGTAGAAATGGGGAAGAAGAGAGATTCGAAACAAACTGACAGGTTAACAATATAAAGTAATAAAAAAAATTATGCACAAATGAAAGCAACTAAGATAAAATTGATGCTGGGAAAACATTTACATCAAACATGATTTTAAAGAGTTTGTAGTTACTAAAATTATTTAATGGGGTCTAGCGCTTCATTTAAAGGCAAAAATTATGAGCAAAAAATTTATATAAGCCAAGATTATAAAGACATGGGTAATGCACAATTTTGTCAGTTAGTAAAGTAATAGAATACAAAAAATAGAATATAAGCATTTTTTATGACACCACTGTATTCTTCGTCTATGGGTAAAGCAATTTTGCTTCAGTAAAAGCACTCACAACTTGGGAGACCGTAATTAAACTAATACAACTGAACACAGCTGTTTGCTGTGTAATACACAATATGTAGCAAAAGCAACATGTTCATCCAGTTGACTCAGTAATGCCACCCTTGGGAATATGTATCCTAAGACCAAAATTCCACACAAGAGGACCATATTGATGCAGAACCAGATTTTCGTTGCAATACCTTTTATATTTAAAAAGCTGGGATCAATAGAGACACATATAGAAAAGTGGTTAAAACCAATATAGCATATGTAGTTTGGATAAACATTTTTAAACTAATAAAAATTATCATTAAAAGCAATCCTTGGAAATCCACAGAAATGTGTGTAGTTACAGTGAGATTTTTTTAAAGAAGTTTAAATAAATGGCATTTCTTTGTTTTAATCTGTCCCCATCTCATGACCAGTTGGTATTTTTTTCTTTTTTTCCCCTTCCCACTTCTAAGATGTAAAATCCCAAAGGACTAGCTTTCTATCCCTTCCTCTCCCCAAGTAAGTATCTCTATCATTTATCCTATCACCCACTTCGTAGGCATGAACTTTGCGGATGGGGCTGTGAGTTAGTGAGGACATCCTCACTGATGGATCTCCATTTCAGGAATCATGTAGAGCTCTGATGAGGACCTAGCAAATCATAGATGGAGGGTTGACCAGAGATAAATTGTGGACTGGGGTCAAAACTAGCAGCAGAGAAATGGTCATAAAATCGTTAGGAGGAAATATGAAATGTAGACAGGTTTAAGTTGAGACCATAAATGCTGAGATATGAAACAGTCTGAGAATGCAAGAAAAAAATCTTAATGCATGTCCCAAATATACCATAGCTGGCTAACTATAGAAGGCTTAGAGAAGATGCATGGAACTGGATAGTTTTGGGGTGGTATCAATGGAAGAAATGAAAAAATATTCCTTTTCCACTCAAATCCCTTTTGCATATCCAAAGAAGTAACTTAAAGCATTTTTTCTTCTTCCTTCTCCTAATGGATTTGCCTAACCCCACCTATCACCTGAGGGCACTGGTATCTATTCATTTGTAAGCAAATTCACAATATAGTAGTAAGAGTTGCACCATTCTCCCCAGGTATAATAAAATTTTTAATACTGGGCTTCTGGACACCAAATCTTCTGGTGAAGGAAGGGGTCGCTATCCTTTGGCCTACGAATAGACATGTCAATCGATGCAGCTATTGTGGAAAACAGCATGGAGGTCCCTCAAAAAATTAAAAAGCAAAGTACCGCATGATTCAGCAATCCCACTTCTGAGTACACATCCAAAGGAAATGAAGACAGAACCTTCAAAATATATCTGCATTCCTACGTTCATTGCAACAGTATTCACAATCGCTAAGGTATGGAATCCACCTAACCATCTGTCAATGGATGAATGGGTAGAAAGTGGAGACACGATGGAATATTATTCAGCCATTAAAAAGGAGGAAATCTGTTTGTGAGATCTAAGAAGGCCTTACTTACAAAATAGAGCCTAAAGCAATGGTTACCAGAAGTTGCAGGGTGGGGAAAATGGGAAGATGTTGAAGAAAGCAAACAAACTTCCAGCTATAGGATGAGTAAGTTCTGGGGACCTAATGTACAGCATGGTGATGACAGTTACTAATACTGTATTACCAACTTGAAAGCTGCTAAGAGAGTACATGTTAAATGTTCTCACCCCAAAAAGATATAGCAATTACGTGACCTGAGGGAGGTGTTAGCTAACCCCACGGTGGTAATCATCTTGCAGTATTTAAGTGCATCAAATCAAATCAAAATGCTCTACCCCTTAAATTTACACAATATATTTGTCAATTATATCTTAATAAGGGTGGGGGGTGGAAAGGAAAGGGATCCCTAATGGGAAATATTAAGACATGGTGGCGAACAGGCTAAGGAGATATTTCACTTTGGAGGCTTTTTGAAACCATCTTCCAAATCATAAAAATGGCACGATCTTAGAAATATTTTTCTCAGAGCTGGACACATTCCCTTGCAGTGATTTAGGCAGTATAGCAAGTACCATGACTTTTTCAGACAAAAGAGGAATCACTGAGTATTTCTGTCCCCCAGGTAGATCACCAAAATTATTATCATGTCTTTATATGTGTAGCTTCACCCTTGGGGGGGGGGGTTCATCACTCTAGAACTCTATTACTATTAAGGTCCACTGAGTCCCAAGAAAAAATAGCAATGTACACTCTCCTTCATTACCTTATTGGCAAAGTGAATAACTCCTAACACAGGAAATCCAAAAGAACAGCCTAAGTATCTGGTCATTGAAAACTAAGATTAATCCAGGGCTCACAGAATATGCTCCTTAGTCCTGAATGGTATTCAAAAATTTATGATTCTACTGAAAACTCATAACTCTGTCCAGTTTTGTGATGATGCAGAAGAAAAGGAAAAAATAGCATGTTAAAATCTGATTATTTCCTAGAACTGCCTAACAAATAGAAAATTAAATGCATATATTCAGTATCTGAGCATGCTGTCATGCATTTGCTCCATCATTTAATATGTTCAATGTTACAAAGTTCTATAATATTTTATTATAGTAGCATTAATTCTGCATATTTCTCCTATATGAAAAGTGCACATCAGAGTTGCAGGAATGATGGTGCAATGAACGATAGTGCATGCACGGGGCATCTTTTATTTTAAGCTTGGTTCCTCCAGAAACTAGGGCCTGAGCCAAAGGCTTCTGCACTCCCCTAGCGTTTTAGGAAATGCAATGCTTGAGAGATCTGAGGGACAGGGGAGTGAGGCAGAGCAGAAAAGTAAACTCCAAGAACATGTTTTTGAGATGATGGCTACTGATTGCTTGATCTCGTTAAGAAACCATACAAAGAGCATCTCCAGACAGCCTATCCAAAGGGAGGAAATGAGTAGAATATATTCCCCAGTTCCTATCTCCTATTTGTCAAACATACGTCCTTAGGGAAGGTGGGAATTTCCCATATTTTCAGATTACTTATGTGTGGATACTGAGCTGAAGCCCATATTCTTTTTGTGCCTTGGGAATCCAAGGCTTAGCTTTAGGACAGGAGGCATGGTGTGAGGGACACAGCAGGAGGCAAGGGACAGTCAGGTTGCACCTGTAGGAAATCTGCTGGAGCCCATGCGGAGCAGATGGCCATAAGCAGTCGCTGGAACAAGGCATAGAGGGGACAAAAGGAAATGAAGTGGCTCAGAAGAGAAGTGGTTCTCAAATTGTTGCAGGCATCAGAAGGCCCCAGGGGGCTTATCAAAACACAAATTGCTGGATGCCACCCCCGGAGGTACTAATACTGTAGGTCTAGGGTGGGCCAAATAATGTGCATTTCTAACAAGTTTGTAGGTGATCTGGATGCTACTGGTTGCCAACCACACTTTGAGAAACACTGTCTACATCTCCAGTCCACTGCGCCCCTCCCACACATGTTCCGTCAGGTGCTGGTGGTATATACTGGTCAATTCCTGCCATTCATTCCCTCCAGGCCTCAGTCTCTATGTTCCTGGCTGTTCTCTAAGTTGACTAAAGTTATCCATCTCGAGGCAAGGAAGATGGTAAGGAAGGATCCTGGGGAAAACCCATCTTCCGAACTATATGCCTCAGGGGATAGAAACCTCTATACAAACTGCAGGGACAACGAAGCCCATCTCCACAAGCCAAAAGAAAAAAAAAAAAAAATTACTGTCACCAGCCCAGGGAGTTCAATGGAATCTAGAAGACCAATGTACTCTCTCTTGAATCCTAAACCAAAACTTCTTTTCTGGGGTTATGGATCTTTTTTTTTGTTCAGCTACAGTGTAGTTTTATGGAAAGAATAAAGAAAATCTGGAGTAAATGACTTTAGTAAGCTCTACTAATGTGTTTCTGTAATTTAGACTTTTGAGAACAGCAGAGAGATATTGTATGAAGGTGCTAATGGAAGTGTATCTAGAGTTCAAAAAACTTGCTAGGACCCAAAACCACACATAAACTGCACAATCAGACTACGGATGGGGACACATGATTATTCACTTTTTTTTATAATAATATTTTTTAATATATTATGTTAGTCACCATACAGTACATCTCTAGTTTTTGATGTGAAGTTCCATGACTCATTACTTGCGTATAACACCCAGTGCACCATGCAATACGTGCCCTCCTTACTACCCATCACTGGCCTATCCCATTCCCCTTCACTTTTTATAAAGAATATCTGTATTAGGAATTCTTTGAGTTTCCTTGAAGCAATTAGGTAAGTATCACAAAAATCACTACTTATTATCCATTTAGGAACATGTCTGTTAAATTAAAAATGAGGTTCAGAGGTACGGAGAAATGCCCCATCACAATAATTTCCTAAGTGACTCTGCTTGCTGACTTTGCAGCTACAGAGTAGAGGCCCTTCCAGGAGCCCCACCGGAGCGCCTGTTTAATTGAATTAATAATTTAATAATAACTATTAAAGGATCTGTGAATTCAGAAGGATGACAAGATTCTACAAAAGGCAGAACATTTGGACAATTTCCATTCAGTCATTCAATATTTATTGAACACCTGTCTTATATTAAGAACTTTGCTAAGTACTGGGAAGTACCAAGATGATAAAAGTACTTTGGCCCTCTCGAAGTTCGTGGTCTACAGCAGGAGATGATGAATAAGCAAGTAATTGCAGTAATTTGTGAATATGAGATTGTGTCAATTGGGGGCAAGTATGATGGGATTCCTTTAAAAAATGCTGTTTCAGTATTATGTAAGCCAGAATGTTCATTCTCATTTACATAAACCCCATATACATTGTAAAGTCAATGTCCAAATCAAATAAGCAGATACATTTACAATAATTCATTACACACACACACACACACACACGTATTTAGTGAGACCCAGTTTATAATTAGTGTATGTCCTCTGTCCACCCCTCCTGAATGTAAACTTTGTCGGGTCTATCTCACATCTGACATATGGCTGACATTACCCTGGAAATGTAGAATGGAAGAGAGGAGGAAAAAATGAATTTTTAATAGTAAAAAATGTGATTCCATGTCACTAAATTCAACTCTAAATGCTCATTTTTATACCTTATCTGCTTATCTATTTGGGGAAATGCAGGGGAATGGAAATTCTGAAAGATCTGTGCTCCAGACTATGTCTTAGTCACTTCCTCCATAAATATCCACCAAGACACAGATACCATGGGAGACTCCGTAAGAAAACAGGTAAGTAGGATAGAAAGTATTAAGGCAGCCGGCTCCCAGAGGGGTTTTCCTTTTAGGGAACAATTTGTTTCTTTACTTAATTAAAAATATGTATAAGTTAAGATGAAGATTTTAACAATTCATACTTTCTAAGTATTAAATATCACCAGTTTTTAAAAAGGCAAAATTCATTATAAATAAACACTAAACACCACGTATTAATAATATTATTGAGTATGAGTTAGAGCTCATGAGGGCAAGGGAGAGAGAGCAGAGGAGAAAACTTTTTTCTCTACCTTTTTTCCCCCTTCATCTTTCCTTTTTCTCTTCTTCCTCCACCGCGTCTTCGCTCCCTGTTCTTTCTCCCCATCCTCTCTCCCCATCCTCCTTTATTAAATATAGAGTTCTGGCTTCATTAAATCACAGCCACATGTTTTGAGAGCGCAGAAGACTGTGACAGTGTGCCAGGTGAGGTGACATTTGAACTTCGCCCTCAGGGACAAGGAGTTTATGAAGCAACAAAATCACCCAGGGAAGAAGGAGCACAGATGTCAACTGAGGACTCAAGTGAACCAAATCACACGGTAATCAGCACAGCCACCTAGCGTGCTGCCTTCACACCACAGGATGTTTGCACTTCTCTTGCTACACTCTTAAAATGCAGCCAGTTCCAGCTCTTTAGATTAGCAAGAATTCCTTTTCAGCCCCTTAAGAGGATTAGAGGTAATACAGCAGTCAAAACCAATTA